>NW_009647735.1:8685754-8755240 GCF_000708025.1 Charadrius vociferus
GGGGAGTCTCCCCCTCTGGAGCCATCCCAAACCCGCCTGGACGCCGTCCTGTGCCACTGCTGGAGGTGCCCCTGCTCTGGCGGGGGGTGGACTGGGGGAGCTCCAGAGGGGCCTTCCAGCCCCCACCAGGCTGGGATTCTGGGATGTGAGGAAAGTCTTATTTTTCTGGTAACAGAAATGCTTCTGCCTCTTAGCTCAAGAGCAGAATTGCTGCCCTGTAATTATTCCTGATCCGGAGCAGTAGACAGCAGATAGGTGCAAAGCAGGCTTCATGCTATTAGATACTTTAACGAGGAGGTCAGTGCATTTTGCATTGAGGGATTTGGGATTTGTACGTTAACTGCAGTGGCATGTGTTAGAAGGACATGTGAATTAATGACGTTATTTATAACCCATCTCATTATCACACACAGCTTGATGCCTCAGACAGCCACTAATTCTCTTAACCAATTTCTATTGCTGGAAATAAAACTGCTTTGCTTCAGCTGTGATCTGTTAGGAGAATGCTGCTGTTGTTACTGTTTGTTTTTTAATATAAAAAGCTCTTTTCAAAGAAAGGCTCCATGATTGCGTGATGTAACTCCCCTGAGTCCAAGTCTCAGATACAAAAATATTCATGTTGAGTCTGATAAATGAACAATGAACAAATTACATGCTTGATTTCCCGGCTTTGCCTTACTTTTGATCTCTAATATTAGATTGGCATAATTGTTTTTCAGCTCCTTGTGTGCGTATTACCAATGTGTATGTTGCTATAGAAATGTAAAATTCCACATATTGCCCCTTGGATTTTAAGAGAAATGTGCCCCTCCTTTTATTTCTGTCCTATTCTTTGACACAAAAATAAGAAACCATCATCTGACAAATATTAAAGCCTTGGATATGATTCCAGCCTTTTCCCTGGAGAGGTTGTAGCATGGCACTGGCTTTTCTCACCCTTTCACCTGAAAGAGGAAACTCAGGCCTTATCCTGCCTATATAGAAAACAAGTAAAAAGGCACATTTTTTGTTCCTAGATATCTACATCTATACATTTATAAGAGGTTTAGGGACTTAGAAGCATAAGGAAGAGTTATAAGGGAACCAGACCGCTTTCCTAAACACAGATATCCAACAGGAAAATCCATTCTTTCTCCTTCCTACTGCCAAGAGAAATCACTATTTGCAAGGTTGGCTGCCCGGGGGCAACGTCTCCGACCTGTCTTCACTCTCCTCCTCCCAGCCTTGCACATGGTGACTCTCTCAGCAAAGAACAGCAATTAATGCTCACCTACAAATTGGGGGTGGGGGGAGGGGGGGGTTTGCTCCTCCTGGGTACTTTGAGCTGGGACTGGCAGCGCTTGGAGGACCCGGGTGTCAGTGTGAAAATAATGTCACCTCCCCACATCTCCTCCAGCCAGCCCCTCAGGGGGCAGAGGGGGAGCTCGCACCATGAGATGGGGGCACGACGTCTTCATCTGCCCCTAACTGATCGGGAAAAGAAAGGAGAGGTGACACCGCGGTGTAGGAAGAACAGGGCTGAGGGTGGAGAAAGCTTCTGCTCCTGAGAAAATAAACACAGGGAATCAATTAGCTCTGAATATAAGTGAAAATAATGTGACTTATCGGGCACCAAAATTGTTTTAGTGATGGGAATGGAAATGAATTCATTAGGACTGACAATAACGCTAATAAAGATCCATTTCCAGAGGTGCGGAGGAGTAGAAAGGACCATAATCACAGCAGCGTGCTCCACTTCTTGTTTTCCGATGGGATGAAAGCAGAGCTGCTCGCTCACTGTGACTGCTGAGGTGGAGGAGAAAAGGAGACCGGGAGGATGGACCCCGACATCACCGCATGCCGGGGTGGTGCCAGGGTACCAGTGATGTGCCCTGGGCTCCCCCCGTCCCTCTGTGCCCCCTGGTCTGCTCCAAAGGGGAGCACAAGAGAGAGCTCCTGCCTCGTGGGTGGGGAAGCCTTTTTTTGGAAGGTATTTTCAGCAGCCTCCACCTGCAGGTGCTATGCTTAATTATAGCCTCTATCAGCTGGCAAATCTACTGCCTGGCGGCTCGTTCTCCATCCCTGCTGTGCCACTGGTAATCATCTCAGCGCAAAGCCCTGCCGCCAAAGCAGCACTGCTCAGTTGCGTCGCAGAAACATGGTTTACTGTGCACGCTCCTCTTTCCAGACTACTCAGGGGCTTCTCAAGCAGAGGGATAATCATATTATACATTAGGAGGGGGTAGGAGATGATTTACATCTCTCCTCTTGCCATGAGACTGCCAGGACGGAGTGTGGAGGGGGAGGATTTAACTATGTGCGATGTCTTTAGGCTAAAATGTCAAGGACAAAGAGGACCCCACTCAAAACTGGTCAAAGGATAGCCTTTTACTGGTCAAAGGACGGCCTTTTGCAGGACTTGCAGGGAACTTTGCTCCCAGCAAGCTGTTCCAGACGTCTTCCCCGCAAGATCCATTGCTGTGAGCTAATCTGTCATGTTAATTTAATGCAGCAGAATGTGAATAGATTGCATTTCACCCTTGCTAAAAAAAACCCCAAGTGTTTACTGGTGATTGTTTGCATGGAGGGAAGCCATTTAAGTGCATTCATACCCCTCCTCCTTCCCATCCAGGCTGGCCGGGCAGTGTTCTTGCAGATGACCCCACGTGCAGTCTTGTGACGGTCTCCAGGAGTGCGGCTGTGACCACGTACGGGGTGACACCATGGGTTTTGCTGCCTCTGACTGCAGAAGAGACGTTTGTGCTTTTCTCAGGCCCCTGTGAGGCACAGCCTGCCACCCTTCCAAGGACGCCTTATCTAACCCAACTGGAGCAAGCTGGAGTCCTGCTCTGACCCCTCAGCGGAGGAGCTGCCTCTCTCACCTGCCGTACCGGGAGCCCAGCTGACCTGCTGGCCAGGTCGCACAGTAAAATGATGTTGTCTCCATATCTTCCCAAGAGAAGTCACGTAATGTGTGCGCCATCACCCGCACTAACTCCTCCCAGGGTACGGCACAGGCCATAGCCACCACTAAAGCCATTCGCTACTGCTCTCTGAAGAGTTACGTCAATATTTGGGAAGTATTACCCCTCTTGAATGAGCTGAGTCACAACTTCTTCCACCCAGATGCGTGTCCATGCCCAATACTATTTGAAACTCCTTTTTTTCCATCTTTTTTTCCAGCTCGACCAAAGCCCGGCTTTCTCTCCTTGGGTTTTCTCTGTGGTTTCCTGCCAAACACACACTGAAGAGATCAGGTCTGCCTGTGTGCTCTGAAGCCCTCCGACAGACAGACTTCTCACCCTTTTTGAAGCAGCAGTTACCAGTAGAGACGTTAATTGGTGTGCTGCTGTCTTCAAGAGAGCAGAGAGAAACTCAGGGGGAGCAGTAATGTTACATGACGCAGAGGGCAGGGTTGTTAACAATAATTAAAGCACAAGCAAATACATAACAATATATCTAATGGTCTGCTTTGGTGCACTAGCCAGGTAAAGTGAAGTGAATCTTGAAGGCAACACCTCTCCAGTTTTCCTCCAAATCAGGGGTCAAAATTCTGCTGCTGCGAGTAAATGCAATGCCAGAGGAGCTGGAACTGCACCTATTTAGATTTGTCACCTGGACCTAATTTAACCTTGATTTAGCTGCTCTGACCCCCAATTCCCCCAAGAAACATAAAGATGAAATCTCACCCCAAAGATTGTCCCCAGGCAAGTGCCAGGGGCTGGAAAGCTGCATTTCTGCCCTGAGCTCTGTAAGAGAACATGGAGAAGTTATTTTGACAATGAAATTGAGCCGGGCTTGTCCATCCCAGGCCCTGGACCTCCTCCAGGCACACGTCACGACCCTGGCGGCCAAACTTGGGGCCTGAAGGGATTTCCCTTGGCTCTGAGTGGCCCCAGAGCATCCCTCCCCAAAATAGCAGGGGATGCAAACTTGCCCTCCAAGCAGTGCCACATTACACCTACCCAGCAGAGCACGGGGCTGTGAGGAACCCACCACCCATGAAGACGATGCCATAATCAAAACCCATCCCCACAAATAAGCCCAGCACCCAGAGGGGAACAAACCCTCTCAGGGACCACATGGGTGCAAAGGAGCATCGGGAAAACGCTCTCCCTTCTGATACAGCTCTTGTTTCTCCTTAACATCATTTCTGGCTAAAGAAGCTTTTGCCATGCCGTATCACTGCGCCTAAATGCGTTGTTTTAGATGCAAACAGGGAAAAACAGAAGAGAGTGAAATACCCGCTTGGATGGATATTTTCAGAGATTCAGAAATTGCCAAGCCGGAGGGGACTGCTGTGATTATCCCTCCCGCCACAGTGCCTCGGCTGGCCCAAGCGCCGCCCCGCATTAATTCCTGCCGCGAGGCCAATTGCTGCAGGAACCAGCAATAGATTTCCGAGAGAAAAATCTGGTCATGTTTGGGAAAATTTCTTCTAACAACGACTTGACCACAACTCTTCTGCAAATTGTTCCCAAAGTTAATTTTCGTCGCTCCAGAAAAAGCACTGTGGTGTTGTTGTGTGTCCCCCCCTGCCCCCAGTTTGAATTAGCTTCACTTTCCACTGCATCTCATTATGCTTGGTCTACTACGCTGCAGCACCCGCCGTTACCAAATTGCCCACCATCAAAAAGGCAAGTAAAGATGGCCTTGGCAGCGTATTCCAGCCAGAATCAATTCTACCCAGGCAAATCACTCATTTTCAGTTCTTAGAAACATACCTTTCCTCTTTCCCCATCAGGAGAAGGTCAAATACAGATTTCTCCTGTGCCCAACGCAATGCTTTCTCAGTTAGGAGATTGTCATCTATAATTACAAAATATTTCAAGGACGTTTTTGCACTGACAGCCTGAGACCTCCGTGTGTCACTCAGATGGAAGTCCCTCGTGGCAGCTCAGCTCTCCTCCCCACAGATGAGGGGACGGTGCGTGAGGAGCCCATCACCCTGCTCTTCCGTGGGACGCGGTGGCCTGCAGCAGCAGGTCAGGGGCCGGTTTCTGGACCACCTCCCAGCATGTGTGTCCCCAAACAGCCACGGTCATTTGCTTCTGCACTATCAGACGATATCTTGCCATCCCTGGTGGGACCCGTCTGCTCATCCTTGCTGCTGTCAAGATAAAGAGATTATAGTCTAAGAAGTTAATCACAGGCAACAGTGACATCTTTACCTTGGTATGTGCTGTCTTTAGCTTTATGCACTTACAACAGTGAAGGCATCACCTGGAATTTGGAAAAATATTCGGTATTCATTGCGATAGAAAAATTAGGAACATATTTCTACAGATTTGGTGAGACGCTTACAAAAACACTTTCAAACCTAGTTTTCACTAATAATGTCTAGTTTCTGGTAAATAAACATATCCTGGAATTTGAGTAACAAAAATTTTTCTAGAACCTTTAGTAAAAAGTATCGTGAGTATTGCTGAGTGTTTCATCAGCGAAAGCTTAACTCTTCCTAAGAAGCTACTGAGAGTATAAAAACAAAGGCAGAAATTAGAAGCAGCCGAATTTGCTGGCGAATTTCTCGGAGTCACCTGAGATAGATGCAAACCCTGCACAGATAGAGGCGTCATCGAAAAATATCGGCTCCTGCCGCAGCGCGGTGACCACGGGCACCTCTCCCACACGGTGTGGGCAGCGTGCGCCGGGGGGGGTTCTGCTCCCCACACCCCCCCTGACACCACCCCGGGCAAGCGCAGGCAAACGGTGGTGAAATAGCAGGCGAAGTAATCGTACCTGCCTAATGCCACGTGTTAAGGAAAGGCGATAGGGAGTGCTTTGGGCTCTCCTCTCCTCTGACTTAAACTGAGATTTTCTAGTTCACGCACAAGGTTGCAGCAGAGGATTGAACAGATTATTAGCGCTTTCTATTTCCTACTCTTCCTCTGCATTATAAGCATAATTAAAGGGCACTTAGAAAACGCAGTCACAACCTGAATTAAAGCGTAATATGAAAGGCAAGTGTTTGGCGGGCTGTATGGGAAAGCCGTGTAACGGGTATTATGCACTGGAGAAAATGTGGCTGTTTCCTCCCCTGACATTTGCCTTCTGTGCTTGCTTGGTTTTGTATCGTTTCATAGCTTTTCTCTGTTGCTGTGGTGTATGTGCACAGTGGGGTTATTGCCCCAGACGCGGGGGAGCTGCCGCCTTCCCACCCGTGTGCAGGAGGAGACAGCCCAGTGCCGCTGCCCCAGTGCCTCCCAGTGCCCCAGGGCTCGCGGCTGAGACCCCAGCCCCGCCGAGCATCCCCTTCAGAGCATCTCCCTGGCAGGCGGAAAACCTCTGAGCTCTTATTCCTCAGCTCAGAATGTATCAGTGGATGATGAACCACCACAACACAGAAGAGGAAATGAAAATACAAACCCACACTGATATGTCCCACACAGGCACTGAAAAAAGGGCAACGTGGAAGCACCCGCGAGCCCTCGAGACCAGCACAATTTTGGTTTGGTTATAAATGAAACCTATTTATCCTTGCCAGATTAGAAACAACAAGCTAAAACGCAAACCGTGGAATATGGGAGAAGCTAAATTGGTAGATGGGACCTGGCAGGTCACTGGAAAATCGCCACGTAAATAAATATGTGTTATCTCTCCAAGAGGGGCCAAAGCTAGTGTGAAACACCCCAACCAGTGTGAAACACCCCAACCAGTGTCAAACCGGCTTTAATAATTAAGCCTGCAAAAAGTGAAGATTAAATATTTATTCTGAACTAAATGAAGCTATTAGCAGCACAGGTTTCCCCCACTGTACATTTATGATGTATAATACACTCATACAGACACCTTCTTTTGAGAACACTAGAGCCCATTGCTCTGCCCGCCCGAGCGCCCCGGAGCCGCGCTGTCGCTCACGCCTCTGCTGCGCTGCCTGCACTCTCGCTTTAACACTGGAGCAGCAATGAAAACACTTTGTTTTGTTAATTCTTTAAAGTATAACGACCACACATTTCAAAACGACAACTAAATTTGACTCCCTAACTGGAACACTGCAAGAAAATATTGGAAGGGGACATTTCGGGGATTTCAGATTTTTTTTTCCGCCCTTTTTCATGGAATTTCCAAAGCATAAAATTCCTTGAAAACCTCTGCCATATAACATTCCATTATAAATTATGGAATGTTTAGCATAACCTGGAGTTATGCTAAAAAAAAATAATCATGCAGTAAAAAAAACCTGTCAGTCATTCCTCTTAAAGAAATCCAGAAAGAACTGGGCATCTGTACGGCTGAGGAGACAACACTGCGTTAGAATAATGAGGAAATAAAAGAGGAAACCAGAATTACTCATGTTCTAATAAATCCAGATGCCCTATGATGTGCTGGATTAGTGTTAACAGGACTCTGCTGGTCACCAAGGGCCGTATCGGAGCCGGGGACCTCCCACCCTCCTGTGGGCACCCAGGGCTGAGCTCCTTCACCCCCGGGAGAGCCCCACACGGGATGCTTCTCCCTCTTTGCCCACCAGGTCATGGCTCAGTATACCTCAACTCACCAGGTCACAGCGATCGCAGCGAGGTCAGCCCCACATTCATGGTCCTGAATAGAATCACTGGGCAGCAGCCGGCACCAAAAGGAGCCCCCAGGTTTTAAATATGGAAAAAGATTTAATTTCTTGCCCTGCACAGGGGCTGTGAATGGCTTCTTGCACCCACCCCCACCCCCCCAGTCCCTCTGGATTCTGAGCGTGATGCTGTGGCCATCTGGAACCAGGCAGATTTTTGTATTCCTCCCTTTTCCAACAAGTTCTAACAACCGCACTCCCGGCTTTATTTAACACTGTGGGTATTCTACGGAAGACAAAAGTAGCTTTAAGTTTACAAATGTTAAGAAAACACAGTTTTTATTCTTTCCTCTGGTTAAGGTGCTTGCCAGTACATATAAATTCAGGACAGAGTCTACTTCCCTATAAAAGTTTGATGGTGTTCTGGGCTGGAAGGCTGACAAGACATGGAATCCAAATTCAGGAAATGTTTGACTCTATGATGTGTTTATAATTAAATTTATTTCCCTTGAATGCAGCCGAGCATCTCTCTGGCTTATTGTGTGAGGCAGCTGCATGTTAAGGATTATGCCTGTGGAATCAAATAGATTGATGACATGATTTAGGACCTATCTGGAAAGATTAATTGAATTAAATATAACTTACACAATTTGCCTTAATCCTCTGAGGAGAGCCTGACCGACTTTACACCTTTGCTTTGCTCTAGAAACCTTATTAAAAGAGAGAGAGAGGGAGAAGGAGTGATTGTTTTATATACTTAATTAGGAGCTTTAAATGTTCAATAAGTTACTACTCTTAGGAGGGAAAATCTGAAATATTTATTGTCTCATCCCCTGTTTTGCCTAGTTCACTTTTTTTTTTTTTTGGCTTCTTTATAAATCAGCAGGACTGCAGACCTGGTGGTGGGGCTATCAGCTCCCCACAAGTCAAATGACCACATAATTGCCGCAACGCCCGCACCACGCACAGGCAAAAAAGGCAAAATAAATTAGCATTGCATTTCTGGGAATTTTGCGCTGCTCTGCATAGCAAATCCTATAGATTTGCCTTGATGATGAGAGACAAGATGTGAGCCCAGCCCTGAACTCACAGCATCCCAGCCTGGTGGGGGTGGGAAGGGCCCTCTGGAGCTCCCCCATCCCCCCCCCCGCCAGAGCAGGGGCACCTCCAGCAGTGGCACAGGACGGCGTCCAGGCGGGGTTGGGATGGCTCCAGAGGGGGAGACTCCCCCACCTCTCTGGGCAGCCTGTGCCACTGCTCTGCCGCCCTCACAGCAGAGAAGGCCCTCCTCAGGTCCAGATGGAACTCCCGATGCTCCAGTTTGTGCCCGTTCCCTCTTGTCCTGTCACTGGGCACCACTGGAAACAGACTGTTCCCATCCCCCCGGCACCCTCCCTTGAAGGCTTTATCAGCATTGATGAGATCCCCCTCAGTCTTCTCTTCTCCAGACTGAACAGCCCCACGTCCCTCAGCCTTTCCTCATGAGAGAGATGCTCCAGTCCCCTCATCATCTCCGTAGCCCTTTGCTGGACTCTCTCCAGTAGTTCCCTGTCCTTCTTGACCCGGGGAGCCCAGAACTGGACACTTCAATGAGTACCCAAGGAGTAAGAAGGGAGTTAAAACATTGTTCACAGCAGGTTTCCCCACATGGGCATAGAACTTGGTCCATGGATGGAGCTGGAGGAGCTCTGCGCTGCTGATATAACACTCACACGCATGACGCTGCCATTTCCCACATTAACGTTTTGTCTTCAAGCTCAAAATTGCACAGACCATTAATAAATGTAATTTCAAATAGGACAAACGATTTCTCTCGGTAGCACTTTCCCTGCAATGCGCGTTATCCGTCAGGTCTTACAGAACTATTCCAAAGGATCTTGATGTTTTGTAAGACGGTATGGAGGCTGATGGCCAGCCCCCAGCTGCATCCCACCTTTGCACGCCAGGCTCGTGTTGGCTCCTGCTGACCATTAAACTGGGGTAATGGCTTGGTGGAGTTCAGAGACCCGCAGGCCACCAGTCTGCACCTAACAGAGGTCCCCAGCAGAGGCTCTGAAGGACTGGCAAAATGTCACTGGCTGTATTGCTTAGGTAACTCTGTCACATCACCTGCCTGTGGAGCAGAGAGCAAAAGCAATACTATAGGATATTTTCAGGACAAACCGTCAAGAAGTATATTCAGCTGGAGCAGCAGGGGCACGTTGGTATGCAGAAACTCACTCTTCAGCTTGGATTTGGGCCAGGAAACAATATCTAACATCCCTACCGGGGTAGGAAATGGGATTTTAAATCTCAGAATCTTCAGCCAAGTAATTAGATGGACAATAAAATTCACACCCCCTCTCCCAATAGGTAAGCCAAGGGCTTTTCAGTGGTGGATCCCTGTTTTTTTCCCTTGTAATATCTTTAATGAAAGGAGTATTGAAATGTAGTATCTCATCACTTACAGTTTGAACACATCTTTAAATTGCATAATGCTTTATTAATTTTATATTTAATTACTGTGGCCTTGTAGATACATTATGGTCACATTTATAGCTATCTAGAAAAAATGGAAATATGCCATACAAAACCAATGAGATGCAAAGACTTACAAGTGCAGCATCTTTCAAAATAACAGCAATGCTACGTAGGCATTCCAGTAGAAATGCCTGAAAGTTTAATGCCATGGTATCTCTGCTATATGGTCTATTCGTCGCATAAATATTTGTCTGTAGAAAGAGTGATGTTTTGCAAGGACACAATTTGTACAGCATTTATATATAATTTGGCATCAAAATAAACAGCCTCCTTTTGCTTTCAGTTCAGATTTGGCATAACGCCACTAAATTTGCTCCAAATTTGTACTGCGAGCAGAATTTTGCCCATTGCTTCTGTAAGGCAGCTAAGTTTCCAGTATTGTATTTTTGTTCGGTGCCAACTAATTTGGATACAAGAGATTGAATTTAAAGGTCAAAAAGTCAAGAAAATTGACTGGCTGAAGACGGTGAGATATTTTTTCAAAACTGATTTAAGAAAATTGAAACAGCTCAGAGGAGTCACGGAGCATTTTATGAAATCTGTATTTCACAGGAGGTAAAATTGAATCTGGGCGCCAGCAACAGCCTATCGTTGGTCTTAGCATGCTTGCCTCAAATCAGTGATTTCATCAAAAGCTATTTTACTTCTGGCAATGCTGATGACTGAGAAGAAGGAAAATCCCATCTGTACCTTAAAGTCCACAAAAACAGACACAAGAAAAGGAACAGAGAACTGAACAGCATTCAGCCCTGACTCAAGCGATGGATTTGACTGTTTGGGAAACATCTGGAGCCAGATTTCTGTTTCCACACAAGTCCTTTCTCCAGAATGACAATGACGGATCAAAGTCCTGGACCCAAGCGGCCTGGAAAGAGTGGTTTTCTTTTATTACAGCCCAACCACATACACAGCATTTCTCAATAACCCAATACAACTTCTCTGTCCACCATTGTGGGGAGAATGAACGCTCCTATTTCTATTGCAACAGAAGTTATGAAGACAAGCAAAAAGGCTTTCTTACCTGGGGTGAGACAAGCAGAATTACTAACTCCACATTGCAGGCAGCAACAGTAGAGTTTGGAGCCAATCTCCATGTCGCTGAGGCTGCCGCAGCGTGCCAAGTGCCTCGACGAGGAGCCCTGGTGACAGGAACGGGATGTCTAAGGGACAAAGGAGTCAGCCTTTGAGTCAGGCTCAAGCCACTGCATGTGAAATGGGCTGATTAGTGCTTATTGATGCTTTGTGGAATATAAAGTCATACGGTTACACAGGAGTAAATCCACTATTCCATTGACAAGGTGGCGAGCCACCCTGAAGATAAAAGCTGACTCCTAAGTAGAGTTGTTTGTCCTGGTGACCTAAAGTGAGTGGGAGACTGCCCGACCCCGTGCGGTGACAGTCCCCGCACCTTGTGCCGCTGCAAGGCCAGGTACCTACCCTTGTGCTGAGGGACACGATGCCACCACGCTCCTCAGTCCTGGACATGTTATCTGCATGGAAAACTCCTCCTGGGTTTACTCTTACAAGGCACATCCGGCCCCAGCGGACCCCTCGGGCTGAGCGTGCCCCCCAGCCCTCAGCTCTCAGATGCTCCGGTGCTGAGTGCGGCACTGGGGCCCATGAGGGCCGAGAGCTGTCAGGCCATCAGAGTGCTCCGGGCAACGCCACACGAGCCGAAATGACAGATTTGCAGAATCACAGGAAACAGGGCTGGAAGGCACCGCGGAGGTCCAGCTCATACATTTTCTTGCCTCAGGCAGGATCAGCTAAATCTCTGCCTACGAGATACATTTCATCTGTCCTTAACCACCTCCTCACACTATTGAAGTACTTCACTACACTGCCCACTGGGAAGTATTTTCCAGATATCTGACAATGATATTTGACTGCTGCAGTGCAAACCCAACATTTCATAGCTGACCTGCTGTCCCGTCCTGTCCCTTCCCTTCCCAAAAGCCTTCTGTGCCACAATTTATACGTATATACTCCTGGGAAGGGTCCTGGGGGCTGTTTATACCCACAGAACAGAAACAGAGCCCACGTCACCAGCACCCCCCTGCCCAGGCGGGACTGGGGGTGGGAGCTCAGCCAGGGCCAGGGGAGGAAGATGAGTGTCTCTGCTGCTGGAGAAGCAATGCCCAAGAGCAGGAGACATGAAGGGCCACAGCCAGGGTTATTTTTGATCTCAGGACAGCGAAACCAAGAGGTAATTGCTAATCGTTTTGTGCTTTTGTACTTAGTTAACATGGACCCAAAGAAGGGCTATTCATGTGGTCATTGGTGCTGATACGATCTCAAACCACTGTTGTACCAGCGCTGCTGGCAGGATCTGTGCAACACCGCGGCTGCACGCCCCTGCATCAAATGCTAGTACATCGTTCCTCCACTTCGTGACCCTCACGAGCATCCATGCCAGGCAGGGTTGCCAGCCCAGGATAACACCGGAGACTCGACTGGCCATCTGCTGACCTGTTGCACGGTCCCACAGTTGATCTGTTTTGTGCAAATCTCACACACACACTCAAGTGTTGTTGCCAAAGGTTTTTCAGCAGTTGAGTATTATATACACATCTGTTCCTGTTCAAACACCCATACGCATGGGGACATTAGAGACATTTTACACCTAACAGCAAAAAAATGTATTCTCTCTCTGGTGGCAGCTCATTAAATGTTATTCAGAAGAAGATGACCTAGGTTTTTCGGGATGGCAGAGTGCTACGCTGGACAACTCTCTTACTGAGAAAGCAAATGCACACAAGGTTCTTTGTTTTCTATATAGACTCATCAAATCATTTATGTTGGAAAAGACCTTTAAGATCATGGAGTCCAACCGCAAACACTGCCAAGTCCACCACTAAGGTATGTCCCCAAGTGCCACTATATATCACATGTTGGGGATGAATTCAAATTTGCTGTATACAGACGAAAGTAACCCTGAATATATTTGGACACATAAGGATCTATACTGAGATTCTTTGCTTGGAGGGACCCTTTTGCAAGCTCTGCCCCTAAGAGGCAGGTAGGTTTTTCATAGATCAGAGAAGAGCTCAGACACAGCCCCTTAGAGCGGCTGAACACCAGCGCGTGACTGCAACACACCATTGAACAGAAGGAGCACATTTCTCAAAACGCCTCAGAATAAGCACTCCTTCCCTGAGTAGTTTTAGTTAACTTAAAGCTGTGGTCATTTGAAAGCGGTGTCTCAAATGATGGACCTCAAGCCTCGGGTGCTGGTGCCAGCCCCGTGCACACCCCCACAAGCGAGCCCATGTATGTACCAGCCCTCTCAGTGCTACCCAAGAAAACAGGTCTTACTGCTTCACTAATTTTTAACGACCCTTTCCCACAGTCTCCTTTGCTTCTACACTGATTTACACCCTTTCAAATGCCATAGTCTCAGCCCAGGAGCCAGCCCCTGTCACCTGAAGCTGGGATCTGGCTCCAAGGCATGTAGACCACGCACTTAGTGGGTTTGGTGCAGGAATCCAGATGTGGAGCCATTGCCATCCCTCCCCTGCACAAGTGCTAGCTGGACTGGGATGCCGACAGCACTACCAGAATACTCTACTCTGGTGAGACCCCACCTGCAGTGCTGCCTCCAGCTCTGGAGTCCCCACCAGCAGAAGGTCACGGAGCTGTCGGAGCGGGGCCGTAGGATGCCCCGGAGATGCTAGGATGGCTGGAGCCCCTCTGCTGGGAGGACAGGCTGGGAGAGTTGGGGGGGTTCAGCCTGGAGAAGAGAAGGCTCCGGGGAGACCTTATTGTGGCCTTCCAGTCCCTAAGGGGGCTCCAGGAGAGCTGGGAGGGACTTTACAAGGGCATGGAGTGATAGGAAAAAGGGGAACGGTTTTAAACTGGAAGAGGGGAGATTTAGATTAGGTACTAGGAAGAAATTGTTGCCTGTGAGGGTGGTGATCCCCTGGGGCAGGTTGCCCCAAGAAGCTGTGGCTGCCCCATCCCTGGAGGTGTTCAAGGCCAGGTTGGACGGGGCTTGGAGCAACCTGGGCTGGGGGGAGGTGTCCCTACCCATAGCAGGGGTTGGAACTGGATGATCTTTAAGATCCCTTCCAACCCAAACCGTTGTGATTCGATGCTTTAGCAGCTCTGGGAAGGTCCCAGGTCCCGAGAGGTTTGAATCCAGACACACAGCTAGCTGAAACACTGCATTATAGCCTTCTTGCCCCAAAACCCCATCCTGGCAGCACTCAGCATAGCATCCACCAGGAAACTCCAGCCTTCCAGTTTCCAGGGCTCACCAGCTGCTAAATGGCACTATGGACCTGAATTCAAGGTGGGAATTTCCATCTCAGCTCCATCATTAGCGTCCTACGCGAGCTACTTTCAGCTTTGTCCTTGGGGGGAGGTGGGGAACATGCATTATGCATAGCAAGAATTTCTCCATCCATCTTCCAGAATGCATTATCACTCTTGATAAGGGCTTTCCAAGTCACCGGTCTCATTTGAAAGGAAGGTGAGCTGAACCATGAATACCACATGCTGCAGCTCCAAACGCTCCTTGCTAGAAAACGAATGGGAGAAGCACAAGGGGCTGGAGGGCTGTGCACAGATCCTACAGACTTTGCAGCCAGGTTACTTGCATGGGACTGTGCCTGACTCTGTCCCTCAGGCTGTCCAGTCTTGCTACACGCAATGAGCATCTCCACGCAGCTGCAAGAACAGGGGAGAGGAAGGCAACATCTGCATGGGAGTACCGGGGTAAGAGTCAAGACCCAAGGGATCTCCAAAAGCCTCTTGGGATTCCCTGAATCAAGTGTGGTAACAATAAGATTAAGTTTAGTATATTATCTAGTTTTCTTGCTATGGGTAACAGGATAGCCAGATATTTAGGGGTGAGTAGCACACACGCTGATGGAAAACCAGCTAAAGCTTTGCAGGGCATGCTACATAAACGTAGACAAACATATTAAAGCAAAAAGCACTACCCTGTTTTACCTTCCACGCCATAATAGCAAATTTCCCATTTCACTATTGGAATGTGCAAACGCAGCACGAAGTCTGAACCCAGACTCACGGGGGCTATTTTTACAGCTTGTAGAATCAGAGGAAAAATACCTCCCGGAGACACAAAGCAACGCAATCAACCACGTCCGGCAGTTGGCTGCTCCCTTAATGAGCAGGCATCGCATTGGCGTTTCCAAAAAGGCCACTCCAAGTACAGCTCCGTTCCGATTGTGTTCTAATCCCTACCCCCCCCCCAAATGCCAAAAATATTTATGCCTGCTGTATTACATTATGCATTTATATTTCTGAAAAGTAATGAGGTCTGACATTACACCAGGCATGATAATTGAACCTCAGGGCCCAGCCCCATGGAAGCTGCTCTAGAGCTGCCTTCCCTGTTGGAGTCTTACTTTTGGGGGTTAGAATAACCTCCAGATGGCATTGGGGATGTTAAAAATAAAGAGACAACCAAGCCTATAGACTGACTTTCCACCAAGAGAGATGTCTAATTATGCATCCACTTTGCTCTCCCCTGCAATGTATTGGAGGCAATTATTTTAAATAGATAAAGGGTGTCAGTGAGGTTCAATTTTCCTCTCTGTCTATCAGCTGTGCGATATGGGCACGCATGGCACAAAGTCTTACTCAGCCATGGATGTGGATGTGTCCTGAAGTTGCATCCTACATTTGAGAGTCTCATTAAACGCACTTTCTTTATTGATTTGTTTGGTTTTTTGTAATTGCAGCATACGAACATTTTTAATTTTTCATTTCTGCTCTTGGCATTTAATTTGAAGTGATCCCGAGTTTAGTGCCAAGGCACGTATCAGAAATGACCTTCAGGCTTGAGAGAAAATCATTTCATTTTAGAATCCGTCGATAAGCAATAGGCAGAAGCCTTGTACATTTAATAGCATCTATCAAACATTTTCCCTTAAGAACTTGCTGACCTTCTTGGCAGAGGCCCTTCAACAACACACCACTTCTACTCACTGCCTTTATCAAAGAGATGGGGCTACTGCTCCGTCATTTCTGCACTCAGAAATTAGGTCAGCTATCAACAGCGACAGATTACAGAACTCAAATGATCTGTTCCCTCTGCTTGATGAAAGGAGAGTATGACTGTGGCCCTTCAGTGCCTTATAGCCAGGGCATCCTCAGCTCATCTCTGCTCCTGCATTACATGACTCTCCTTTTCAGGAGCACAAGGATTTAAGGAAGAGGCTGTTTAGCATCCTGTACATCCACCCAGCGGCTCTTACATTCTGGTTTTGCTAACCCGAGACTGGATAACAGCTGATCAGATAATTTGCAGTGAATATTCAGAGGAGTTTCTCGTGCTTTACAGCTGTGAAAGTCGGATCAGGTCTGGAACAGAATTGGCCCCAGCGAATTCCATAAGCACATTTGATGGAGAACTCATTTTCCAACATGCACATCACAAGGGGGAATGAAGACATTTTGAGTGACAGACTCTTCAGTAATAGGGTTTGATTGCACAGTAGAAAAATTACAAATTAAAATTTTTGGAAAGCAGTTGATAAATTAAGAGGAGTAAGTGTTTTCAGCTCTGAAAAAAAAACCACAACCAAACCAACCACCAGAGTCTATGCCTGAATTACAGTTTTAGCAGAATGAAACGATCATGTTTCCAGAATTAATTCCATAGTGAGAAGCTTAGCAGAAGGTAAACAGTGGCAAAGTGTGTTCCTATATTTTATGTCCGAGCACGCATTCGTTTTGTGCTAGAATCCCTTCTGCATTCTCACCGGTAGTTGGCTTTGAAACGTCTCGGCTCGTTACGGATGCTAAAGACGCACGGCACTGAGATAGCCTTGTCACAGAGAGGTAACTCGCAGACGGCCACAAGCCCTGAGCAGATGGTGCACTGGAGAATTTCTGCACGCTGAAGGGCCGTGCAGAGTTAAAAGGAATTTTTATGAGCCCACCAAGAAGTAGCTGCAAGCACAGTTAATTTCTAACTGTCAGATGTTCAGCATAAATAGGACAAGCCCTCTGTGTTGTGCTTCAGCACACTGGGATAGAGAAAAGGCTTCGAACCACAGTATTGACGACACCAGAACAGAATCAAATTGGTGTGTTTTTTCCTGAGCCCAAACCCCGGCTCCTCTCCTGCGAGGTCCCCGCGGGAAAAGGGCAGATCTTGCCCCCAGGGAACCCCTTGTGTGAGGTTACTTTCTTTTCCAGTTAGCAAATCTACCAGGTGAATCAATGAAGATGATGTTTTACCCAAAATTGCTCTCAGAAAAGACATTTATTAATAAAAGCGTCATCATTTCCTTGCTGGAATTCACTTTTGCATATTTTTAAGCCACAAGAACGGTGCAAGGAGGAAATCTATACCATTAATTCCTTCTGAAAGTAATACTTCATGGACAATAGGGATTTATGGGCACTGGAAAATATATTGACCAAAAATCAATCTACTTTTCATTAAAAAAATAAGATCAAAACTTTCAGGGAAATAATTATAGCTGAGCCAGTTTTCCTCCAGACTTTGAAATTTATTTTGTGCTGTGAGTGAAACAATTAATTTGCTGGCTTTCTAGTCTAGCATTTTTTATGATTCTCAGCAGTGCTGCTGAGTGGAATTTGATAAGTTAAAAGTGACAGGTGAAATGCTTGTCAGGAGCGCGCTGCAAACATGGGAACACACCAAGAGAATCCAGGGGTTTGTACGGGACCAGTTTTGGAGTGGAGACACTTAAACGCTGACGCATATACCTCTAAAACAGCAAGAACATCTATTTTATTTTGTGAGATCATACAGACTCCTTGTCACCGTGTTTGTGCCGCCCCATAATTTCAAAGGATTTTTTTTGAAGCTGATTCTGTTTAAAGCTGAAAGTAAAAGCATATCACTACATAAAACATAAATAAGACATCACTTGCCATTCTCTATGCTGTGCCTTACCCTTGGCAAATAAACAGAGTATTCACAAACAATAGCCATTACAATGCTTTTTTTTTTAATGTTAGACATAATTTTCACTCAGTGTGAAAATGGCTATTTTCAAGTGCTCATTGGCAATAAAGTTTTCACAAAATCAGGAAAACATTTTGGAAAAAAGTCTTCATTAAAAGCGTCAGGATTTTTCCCACCAACTATAGTTTGGGAGAATTATTTTTTTTTTTTCCCTAATTCTAACTGCTAAATAAGACTGAAAAAGTCAGTATTTTGGGGGAAGAAAGGCGGGGTATATATTTAAGCCCTTAGCCAAAAAGATAGCGGCCTCCTTCCACTTCTCCCGTGCATCCCCGCTGCCGCCCCAGGATGGCTCTTTTCCGCCTGCACCAGCCCTCCTCTATCCGGGCCCAGCTAAAGCATCCACCTAAGCTGAAGTATTTTAAAGAGAAGATCCCCATCCCAGGAGAAAAAAAAAAAAAAAAAGCCCTTTTCCCATTGCATTTCTCTAGGAAACAGCTGACTGGGGGGTGCATTAGAAGAGCTAGAGCAAAGCTGGCTGGAAAATAGCAGCAGGTGGGGACAAAACCTCCTCTTTTGGGGTTAGCGTAACAGCAGTGAAACCTGGTGTGGCTGTTCGTTTGTTATTTACTTATTTCACTGTTGAAAAAAGTCAGGTTTTGTTATCAAAACATTCAGTCATATTTATAAATAGTAAAGCAAAACCCAAACATTGTCCTTCTCTCTAGTCAGTTCTGAGCTCTATAATATCAAGTGCAGCTATTCCCTGCAAAACTTTCCTATTTTAACTAATTATGTTGTTAATCAAGAGCATGACTGCATTCTGATTGCATTCAGTTATCTCTCATCTCTTTCTTCTCAAAACAGTACAAAAAAAGATCCAGAACAAAAGGTTCACATCTCTTGCAGCTGCTCTTTATGCACATCTCATTAATCTTAGGACTATTAAAATTCAATACAATAAGAAAGTGGTCAATACCGTAATTAGATAAACGAGCTCACACAGTAGTGAAACAATCAAATCAAACAAGTTTCATCAAATATTCCTCATAAGTGACAGAACAAATACTTTTCAATGCCTGTTTTAAAATTCCCCGGTGATGCTGAGATAGCCCTGTCTAATCTTCCCGAGAACAACAGCGGTGTCTCCTTCTGCGTGTGATGTATTATCTACGCCTTTTGAAACTCAGCGAATTTATCTCTAATACCTTTCCGGATCAAACACTTTTTGAAATTCTAAAGCAACTAGAGATGGCTATTCCCACTCCCAGACAACTCGGCATCTGCAGATCAAAGGAGCTAAACAAATATTTCCCGGCTGCAAACCTAACAAGAAAAGCTTTCCAGTAGCAAAGCGATTCGCGACATAATCGCCACATGTTCCTTATCTCTCAGCAGCTTTCGATTTTTATATTCGGGAGTGAAATGGACATTATTTGAAATAGGACATTATTCCCGTCTTGATAATCATGTTATGTTTAGAGCCCGTCACGAGAGATTATTGAAATCCTCCTGATACGCAGTCATGAGAGAGGAACCGGGGAGGTTATTTTTGTTAGTGACTTAAGAGTATTTGTGGGTAGCTTCTCAGAGAGTAAATATCTGCTCCTCAGCAGGAGAACTGTCTCCAACAGATCTTCCAAGAGTTTAATTGCCATTTTGAAGACAGAAAGAAAAAAAAAAAACCACACACTAAAAATCCCCTCTTTTGACTAGGCAGGCTCTGGGTTCCTGCAGAACGATGGCTGATTAACGGTGCTGTTATTCTCCCCGCGGCACACGTGGGTGACACGGAGAAAGGCTCTGTGATTAATGCCATGTGAGCTCATGCGCTGAAATCATGTGAAGTTCTCACAGGACACTGGCTGTAATAATTTATTAGTAGCGGAGGAAAATGAGTCCATCTTTAATGCTTCCTGTGCTTACCTCATCCGCTCACCACCTTTACCTGCCACTACCAGGGGCGGTTTTCTGGCATCGCTTTCCCAGCGAACCCTCCCAACGGAGATGCGGTTTGTACAGACAGCAACCGACAAATTCGTACTTCTAAAACGCACCTCTAAAAACCTCCAGAATGGAAGAAGGCACTAACTACCAAAATCGCTTTCGGGTGACCATATTTAGACCGGAATTCTTGCCAGCATCACATAAATTGGTTGGTTTTGTACACCTAATCCACAAAGCCCTGGCAGGAAAATCGTTACGCGCAAGTTATAGATTACAGGCGCTGCGCAGTGCACTCCCCAGAGAGGTGGTCCAGCTACCTGCCCGACGCCGCTCCCATTCCCATCATCAATATTTTTGCCAGTCTCTCCAGCAGACAAGATTTAGATCCCACATATGCATTGGCAGTTACTTTATGACTGACAAATATGAAAATCCTCAAAATGAGTCCCCCCTTTCCAATAATTCATCCTCTACATCAGGTATCACAGAATTCCCAGCGGAAATCTAGAGAGCATGTTTTAATTCAAATTAAACCTGAGTATAAATCAGACTTTTTAACTCGGAGTCCACTACGACCCAGTGTGGCCCTCCAGGTGAAGGACCGGAGCTGTTTAAAGTTACATCATGAAAACCTTTTTCCTTGCTGTCAGGTTTTTTTCTGCTGCTGGAGCACAGTGGGAAGGTAGATTTAGATGAGATATTAAGAAGAAATTCTTTGCTGTGCGGGCGGTGATCCCCTGGGGCAGGTTGCCCCAAGAAGCTGTGGCTGCCCCATCCCTGGAGGTGTTCAAGGCCAGGTTGGACGGGGCTTGGAGCAACCTGGGCTGGGGGGAGGTGTCCCTGCCCAGGGCAGGGGGGTGGAACTGGGTGGTCTTCAAGGTCCCTTCTAACCCAAACCATTCTGTGATTCTAAGAAATTTCCCCTCCTCTTCATACAAGACAAACCATCAATCCTGAAGCAAACCACCAGCAGCCCTGACCAGGGAGGCCAAACACAGACCAAACAGCAGAACACCTACAGGCACCAGAGCATGGAGCACAGCACATGCTGCATTTCTCCTGCGCTGCCTGCCCTGGGGACCCTCTGCACCACTTCTTCCTCGAATGTCAACGCAGCTTCAAAATAGCAATTTCTGCCTCTGCTGAGCTGGTTTCTACACTCAGGCTCTCAGGGCTCTTTGCCCTGCCCCACTGCTCTCCCAAGGAGGGGATGGTGCCAGCGTGACTGGCTCTTCTCAAGGATTTCTTTTTCCTTTAAGAAACGCTCACAAATTTCAGAGTTTGACAAGTTTTTGCACAGTTATCTGTCTGTCAATTTGTATTAGTCAATTAGCATCAGTCACATGTTTATCATTTGCTATTTGTTGCAGTTCACTGTCTACAGGACCAGTCTTTAAAAATTGTACCGTCTTACCTCCAAATATTACTAATATTTAGAGCAATTGAAAATTACAACCAAGTATCACTGAACCCATGTCGGCTTTGGGAAAGGCAGCATGGTTTCCCTGGCCTCGTGGCGTCAGCGAATGAGACCTTTTCCAGAAAAGCCGCGAAGAACCAGAGGGTGTTTCCATCTGGTGATGCTCACTTTGCGCGCTCTCGGCTCTGCTTCTTCAGCAGAAATTCAGCACTGGGAAATAACAGACTCTTTACCCACTTTCCCTCTTTCTGTAGGCTGTATTCCCCGTTGCTTCCCGCTCAGCCAGGGCTTTGCCTTCTCACCTCATGGTCCAATTTCCTGAATTCACACTGCACTGTCTGAATAACAGTGTCCCAAATTGCTTTTTTCCCGGCTGTGTATGTGCACACACACACGTGCGCGTGCGCTCCTCGTAACAAGTCCCAAAGTTGATAGCTGTGCTGGTATGGGGAGAGGAGGAAGAAGACGCACAGCCCACAAAAAAGTCAGTCTGTTGCAGAGCTGGGCATCCCCCAGCCAAATTTTGGCCGTGATTTTGGGCCCTGCTGAAGATGGGGAGAGACTCTTGTAACAAACCTGAGGGGCTGGGAAGGGCCCTGTGTTATCTCCTCTGCCGCGGGGCCATTCTCCACTGAAAAGGTGGAAATTCCGTCCCATGAGATTTCTGCCAAAGTCACCGATTCGCAGCCTTCAGCACAGAGGCAACACGGGATCTTTGCTGTCCCTCTGTCCCTTCATTCCCACCGGACCTTTACAGATGTCCAACTTCTCATTACCAGGCGTGTTAGCAGAAAACCACCTGCTAACTCACCCAGTGCTGGAGGTTTCCAGTCCCCAAATGCTGGAGAAACCCAGAGCTTAACCCTGCCCGAGCATGAAAGCGATTGGAGAAACCTCTCCGTGCCTCCCGACTCAGCCCCCATCACTTTAGCAAGCCCATAAACCCCACAAAATAACCCACTAATGCCTCACATTTTGAGCTTCCCAGCGTTTTCCCTTTAATTACAAAACCATATTAACATTTAAAAGGAAAGGGGACCAGGTATGTCACTTTGGTTGCCAGGGAACCTTCAAACACAAAGGCTCCGTTTCAGCAGGCGGCAGCCCGGCGGATACGGCGGGCGCAGGGCTGCTGTGCGGCGGGGAGCCTGGCATTTCACCGCATGCTGCGATACCCTGCAATAAAAAACTCATGGGAGGTCAGCATCACAAATACCCGGTGCCTCTGGCACTTTCATGGTGCCCAGAAGTATTTTGCTTCTCCCTGGAGCGAGTCACACAGCACTCAGAGTGGCTTCGCTGGGAGATTGCAGCGTTTCCCCCCTCCCCTGCAGCCCTGCAACCCGCGAGAGCTGCTGCAAACCCAAACACACCAACACAGAGCGGCAGAAAGGAAGAAGGAGCCAAGCTACCCCACGTCCACCCTCCTCCTCCTCATCCCCACAGCCTTCTTTTAGCCTTCTCCTGGCTGAGCAAGCGACAGGTTTTGGGCACAGCAGCCGTCCCCAGCAGCTAACCCTTCCCAAGAGCAGGAAAGCAAATCTGAAGAATCTTCTGCACTGGAGAAAAATCAGTGGGGAAAACACTTTTTTTTTTTTTTTTTTCCTCTGGCTTTGTGCAAGGAAGGCCACTGTGGAGCCTCCCAAAAAGGAGCTGGGACAGATTATGGAGGAAACAGCACGCTCAGTCCTCAGGAGCACCAAAACAGATCCCGCAGTATCTGAATTTTCTTGTTCTTGTGTTGTTTCTGTCTGAAAATAGGATTTTCTAGTGGCTTACGCTCTCAGCTACAGCCTAGGGACTTGAATCTATTCACATATATGTATGTACATGAATGGTTTTGCAGAAACATGTGGAAAGTCAAAATGACAGTGTTGTGGTGAAATCACAGCGTATTGGTTTAAGGCAACCACAGCCCCTTGCTGGGGATCGTTTCCATAGGATGTATATATTCAGTATCCCTGGAAGTGATTTTACATCCCCTGCCCTCTGCTCTCTCATGGGAAAGGTGGCACAGCGCTGCTCGCCAGCACATCCTTGGCTCTGGGATCGGCCCCAACCCGGCAGGCAAGAAGTATGACAACTTAAGAACGACAAATAAAAGGTCAAATTCACCTGGGCAGGGAGCCACAGCAAGCCAGCCCTCCTCCTGGCAGACCTGGCCTCTGCCTCTGCATTTCCACTCCTGCTCCAGACCCCGAGGGAGACGAGCACTTTCTGACAGTGCCGTCTAAGATGGTATGTCAAGAAAATCCATGTCCTAATTATCCAGTGTCCCTAGCACAGTAAACAAGACCCCAAAAATTGAGATATTTCTCCTATTGTTTTTTTTGTTCCCCCTCTTCTCTCCAGCTAGGCACTCTCACTAACTTCATCTGGCAGTTGCATCTCATTTGTTTAATAATGATAGGGAATATTTGTGGGTGGTAACAACATACAGTGCTTTGATGTATATTTGATAACAGAAGTTAACATATGCTCGGGGCAGAAGGCAGTAATCGGAGGAAGGAGAGTTCTGGGTAGCAAATATGATCCATGGCATCGTCTTCGAATTTTGAGCTCCTCATGTGTTATGGCCCAAGTGCCAGAGAAACCCCCGATAAATCAGTGTCAGGGCAGTGGGAAGTGCAGCGATGCACTAGCGAAGCCCGCTCCATCTCCAAGCTGTCGCCAACATTGCCTTCATCCTTGATGGATGATGCTCTGACAAAGCTGTTTCCTCACTATCATGACCTGAAGAGGAGAGTTTGGCTCGCTGGAGAGTTTACAATTAAGTTGCTTAGGCGAGGAGACCGCAGCTGCTCCGTGTTTTAGAGGAGAATGTCTCAAAGAGGAGAAGTAAAAAATACCGTTCATCACTGCAGTTTCCAGAAGCTTACGTGATGTCTCCATATGGGAAGGGGGTTGTAAGTCCAGGTGAATGCACAGGCCATGCAAATGAGTTACCCCTGAAGAATGGGACCTTGCAGGAGCCACTCTGTGGGCTGGGGTGGAGGAGCTGGCAGAGCACAAGAGCGCCATCACTGTCACCATCACCATCACCATTTGGCTGTGAGCAGCACTCCCGGCACATCCTCCTGCCCACTGCCTTCTGGGACAGGGACCCTTTGCCATTCCTGAGGTTTTGCAAACCATCCTAAAAACACATCTGGAAACACTGCTCCGCATGCAAATATCTACTTAATTCATATAGCCGTGGAATAAATTAGTTGGGAAGGTGCCTCGTGGCCCTTCACTGTGTACCCTCCAGACAAGCCTGGCTCCTCTCTCCTTATGGCCCTCGCTTTGGTTAATTAAAGATGGCAATTAGTTACTGCTCCGTCTCCTCATCTCCAGGCTGAATAGCTCCCTCAACCCTCCCTGTGCATCCCACACTCTAGTCCCAACCAGCTCAGAATATGCATTTCAGTTTAAAAAACAAAAAAACAAAAAAACAAAAAAAACCCAATCAACCTTTTAGGAAATCCAGAATAAAAATGCCTGCTAATTATCACATCTCCAACTTATATCACTAAAGTTTCACCTTCTTAAATATATTCCATATTGTCAGCCTTTGACAATATATGCTTGGTTATAACTTGGGGAAAAAAAAACAAACCCAAAACTTCAAGGACAAACAAGCCAAGGCAAAAGTTTAACACTGTTAGTCTGGCTCAGGCTTCCAGCGCTTGCAGAAATCGCAAATTTTCCCATGCTAATCCTGCTCATTCGTATTAATGCATGGGATATCAGCGTTAGTCTGATCAAAATGCATACTCGGTGTTGTGGGCTTATTTATTTAAAATAAGGTTTATCATCAGAATGCAACAGTAAGAGAACATTAATACTGTGAAGGCAGCAAGGCTTGCTGAATTGCTTTGAGGATACTTAACCAGAGTTAGGGCAACATTATCCAGGAAACCTCAGAAGTTAATCAAGTGCTTTGTGGGAATTATAGACCAGAGAATTAGGAATCGTACCGGACACAAAGTACAAGTGATAATCTTGGGGTGATTTGGTAAAGTAGAGCTAATCCAGGAAGGGACAAAATTATGTCCAAAATGCCCAGTGACAGAACAGAGATGTCACAAGATATCTCAGGATGAAGCTGAAGTTTCTTAGTGTCACTTTGACTGAAGAAGGGGAAACAAAGCCAAACAGCTCGTGATACTCTTCGAAGTCTATCAAGATGGACAATTGACAAAAATTCATTTGTAGATACATTTAAATTCATTTCCGCACAGGTAAAAATGTTTTTTTGAAGAAGTGATGCCAATATTTTAGCATTATTAATATCATGCTAAATAATGCTATATAATGTTATGTAATTTAATATATTATTTAGAGAAGATGCAGTAGATACCGGCAAACGGAATCTTTCCTTACACAATAGCTCAGGTGAACAAAAGCAGCCTGGCAGCCTTGCGCGTTTGAAATGGATATTGTTCTTATTCTCGTGGATTACACGGTGCTTGAAACCTCACTCAAAGAGATGAGAATGGTTTGATGGGTACTACCGTTTCTACCCTCCAGAAAGGATTTTCAAGCTTGCAAAGTTGATTACATTCTTTACATTTTGCTGCTAGTACATCAGTTATTTCTATTTCCACTGCTGGTGGAGAGAGCTCTCTCCCATACGTAAAGCCAAATCCGGCTGTTTATGTAGAGAGTTGGAAATGAGAACTGCAAAACGCTGACTGCCAGAAAGGGCAGCCGGGACAGACACGATTCAGATGGTATTAGTGGGAATCCCATGGTCCATCTTCAAGCTTTGTATCTCTTTTTATGTCCATCATCTCAGCTGATTTTGTTGTAATTTTCAGAACCATCCTAGAAAATAGAGACTTCTTAAATCAGGACGTTTCAGTACTTCTCATTAATAAATCTGATCTTTTGAAGCTCTGAGAATCTCAGCTACCATCTGAATGAAGCTTCGCACTCATTATTCCAGCTCGTGGCTGCAATGTTCTCAAGTAACGAAGCACAGCACACAACCTGGCTGATCGTTTAGCTCCAAAGGACAGAAAGGCAGAATGAAATAACAGCCGAAATTGCACTCCTGTCAAAAGATATTTTTTATGAGCCATTCTGAAGAAGGGATTTTTTTCCGAGTTTAATTCACCATCTCTCAGGAATCTACACACACTCCAAATCTGGACAATCACGGGAACAAAAGCTACAGAATTCAATGAGCCAAAGCTTTTTTTTTTTTTTTTCTTTCTTCTGCCTCCCCTGTGGGATAGGTGGTACTTCATGCTCCACCTGGAGCTGATTTCAGCTAGTCTGCATAGGCAGTCACCGCAAGGCTTCCTCCTCCTTGCTCCAGCGCAAAGGGACAGGGACGTGGTCCCTGCCTAAATGAAGCTCATGCTTCATTGAAGTCCCGTTATAGCAGCCCCACACAGCACGGCATCGCCCGAGGCCAGGAAAGGCGCAATGAGGGTAGAAACCGGGAGTTCCCTGGAGTTCCTCGAGCAACCCAAAGCAGGCAGATGTCAGGCAATAAGCGGAAAGAACCCCCACTGTTTTCACCGGGCTTGAATCAGGGCTTCAATTATTGTAGTTAGCAGGGGGGCAAGGCGGAAGGGAAGGAAGGAGGGGGCCTGGCTTTCCTCGGGCATCCACAGCTTGGAGGACAAGGCAATTGCCACCAGGAGAGCAGCGTGGGACCCCAGGAGCAGGGTGTCTGCAGGAGGCTGGTTTGTGGGGCAGCGTTTGTGACGGTTCACATTGCCCCAAAGCCACGCTGCCTCAAGCCAGGGAGCAGGAGCAGCAGAGGGGGGATGCACCGTCCCATCCTCCCTCACCTCTGTACCTTGATATGGCAACAAACATGGTACACATGCAAACTTTTGCAAAAACAACAAATAACAAAAATACTTTTGAAAACAGTGACCTACGACAGGGAAACCTCTTTGTCCTCAGTTGGCCTTTATACAAGTTGCACAGCTCCCTTCGTAACAGGTCATTTGGGACTTTCAATTCCACCTCTTGGGCTCCTTCCCAAATAGCCTGAATTTGAGCACCTGAGACCAACTTGGCAATCCCACTTCAGGGTTTAGCCACCCTGTCTAGGGACAGTCAACCCTCCAGCAAAGCTCTTGAGATGTTTCGGCATATGCACATCTGACTTCTCCTTCCCTTCTGGCAACATGAAGTCTGTTCGCTCCGGTGGGAGCGGAACGACGGGCCAACGCTGCAGGCAGTTGTTCTGCTCTGCTCCGGCAAAACCCCACATTGCAGATCAGCCACGGGGCGATGGCTTCACGGGGAGGATGGGGAGAGGTCAGGTGAGCCAGTGAGCAGTGCAAACAGACACACAGTGGTCCCCTCCACCACCACCGCCACCCAGTACTCCATGTGGGAAGGCAGGAGGGGCAATCCCAAGGGAAGGGCCAGTTTAGCAAGTATTTATTTATGTGCAATGCCTCCTTAAATAAGGGGCTCCTTTCCTTTGACTCCCATAGGCTTTTGGCACACCACTTTCTGCCTAGGAAATACCGTCTCTACCATTTTCACTGGCTCTTTTTGGTCTGCTTAGAGTTTTAAGCCAGGTTGCAAAAACCTCAGTACAACTCTCTGCAGCACCGGAATGCGGTTGCGTTGAGCTTTTTTTAAACTGCAAATGCTCAGAAGGAAATGTTATGATTTATAAATCCAAGGGGATGGGGGTAAGAAGGACCTGTGAAAATATATCTGGTTATTATGTTACTGCTGTCTAGCTCTAAGAAGAGCAGAACAACTGTCTCGTGTGTGAAGTGAGCCATCCTGCACGCCATCTCTTCATGCCAAACGAAGGGGAAAACATTTGACCAAAACAACCCCTAAAAAACTGAAGGACCATTTCCCAGACCACAGCCATTGCCATCGCTCAGAACAAAATGATTACTAACCCCGAAATATTTAATAAATGCAGCCTTTCCGAAGCCGTCCTCCTCACGAGCATGATCGCTGGAGAGGAGACTGAAATAGCAGCTCGTTAGGAGACTCATTACAGCCAACCCACAGACATTTTTATGACCTAGTTAACATTTGATGGCCAACATTAGCAAACGCGGCCGGCCGTGGCAGAGCACCCGGCGATGCCCATCTCCGCACACTGCCGAGCATCGGCAGGGCTCTCACCTCGCGGCCAGGCTGTTTGGGTGCCCGGCTTTAAAAACACAGGCAGAAGCCCCATGGCTGCGGCAGGAGGAAAGAGAAGGGCAGGACTTGCTCCTTTCCATCTCCAGATTCATCAGAGAAGACGACGCTCCTTTTGGTAAACTAACGGTACTGGGTGGTGCAGTGCCTGCCTACACTGCGGTCTGGTGAAATGCAGCCCTGAGCCAAAGAGAGAAACTCTGGTGCTCTTGGGAGGTGGGCTTTTTTGGTGTTTTTGTCTTTTTTTTTTTTTTTTTTAAGGGAGCAGCTGAAAGACACATACACAAAAGCTCCAGGATTCATAATAAAGATTACAAAACTGCAGTCATCTAAAATTAACCACAAACTCAATGAGTCCTCCCACTTTTTGTGGGAGTGAAGGGGCATTTCAGACTGGATCTTTTCATTTAATCTATATAATCTTTTTTTGTTTGTTGGTTTGGGTTTTTTCCTTCATGGCTTAATCAATCCAAACAGCATTTACTGAACAGAAACACTGTGAATATCTTGTCTTTTCTAACCAGAGGACATTTACTTCTGTAGTAACATAAACGAAGATTTTTAAGGCTGTAATTAGAAGTGGTGCACCAAATAAACTTCTGGTGGTGATCCAGAGCGAAAAGGAGAGGTCATGACCCAAAACAAAACAATAAAAGACCCCAACCCTATAATTAAGTACAAAACTACTGACATGGAGTTGCATAATTATGGTAATACATACATACATTATATATATAAAAAAATACATGCATGCATAGAAGCTCCCTGCTTAGAAAAAGGCCTATGGCTGCAGGAACTTTTGGTTAAATTAGCACTCTTATGGGAAAATGTTCTAAATGTATCTATGCATTCAATAACATGGCAGCATATCACAGGAACAGATGTGACTTTGCCTTAGCTATAATGATCTCAGGTATAAAAAGCAAGTGTGATGGACTAGTTAATTGCAGCTTTTCTATTCAATAACAGACGAGATCCTACTCTGCTTTAATTTTAGTGTCAAAAAGGGGAGGGGGAGAATGAAAAGAGAACCAGGTAAGAAATGTACAATTTTGCTAAATATAATCATCGGCTTTACCAACCCCTGATGGGCACGCATAGAAAAAAGGGTACTTCATGCAAATGGGAAGCCCAGTAATTATTTCTTTTCAAGGGTCGATCCCCAGTTCGTTCCACGGGACCGTACCCACCTTTCCACGTGTCACCATGCACATGTTGCCTTCCATCTCCTCCCCACACGCCACCACATGTGGCCGTGCCCCATCCGCTCCCCTTGGCAGCGAGAGGGCTTTTGCTCCGAGCCGTGAAGGTGTCCTTTGTGCGATCTATCTACGGTTATGTGTTTAAACAAACAGAAATTCAGCAGACATAGGAGACTCAGCAAAATCACTCTAATGGATTAAACTTTTGCCTGTCCTCCCGCCACCACAGAGGAGTCTGAAGGAAAGGCTCACAGCGTTCCCTCAGAACACCGGATTCTCTATGTCGATATTTATGAGGGAAATGTAACAGCTTCGTTTGACTTCCACTCATCAGGGTTCCTTTCAATGAGCTGAAAGCAGAACTGCGCAGCCCCGAATTTCGCAGCACCGCAACACGGCTCCGTGCAGAGCTGCAGGAACAGAGGATGACCTTGCTGCTGCCAAAGTGCAACCCAGATGGCCAGAAGCCCATCAGGGTCTCGGCTCTGCTGCACACCCTGGGTGCCCATGGTGACCCCTGTGCCCGCAGCCCGGCAGGGAGTGAGCAGCCTTCATCCATGCGTGTGTTTGCTGGCACAAAGCCTGGGCGCAAGGAGAGCCCTGAGCACAGGAGGGTGTCCTGCTCTGATGAGGAACAGGGACACTGTCTCAAGGGATGTGGGTGCTACCACAAGAGCATGCAGCTCTCTCTTTAGCCCATTGCAGATCCTCTTAGGGCTCAAAAGCTTTTAGTTGTGGCACGAGTATTGCATCCAGCTTTGGAGTCCTCAGCATGAGAAGGACATGGACCTTTTTGAGAGGGTCCAGAGGAGGCCACGAAGATGATCCAAGGGTTGGAACCCCTCTGTTGCATTGGGGGTGTTCAGCCTGGAGAAGAGAAGGCGAAAAAGGGGAGACCTCAGAGCCCCTTTCTGTGCCTAAAGGGGCTCCAGGAGAGCTGGGGAGGGACTGTTTACAAGGGCATGGAGTGATAGGATGAGGGGGAATGGCTTCAGACTGGAAGAGGGGAGATTTAGATGAGATATTAGGAAGAAATTTTTCCCTGTGAGGGTGGTGAGCCCCTGGGGCAGGTTGCCCCGAGAAGCTGTGGCTGCCCCATCCCTGGAGGTGTTCAAGGCCAGGTTGGACGGGGCTTGGAGCAACCTGGGCTGGTGGGACATGTCCCTGCCCAGAGGAGGGCGGGGGGGGGATATGGATGATCTTTAAGGTCCCTTCTAACCCAAACCATTTTATGACTCTACGAGTTCCTGTGGGAGCTCTTCCCCCAACTGCATCTTATTCATAGCTGCCAGCACTGCCAAGAAACGGTTTTCTATAGGCGAGACCATCGACGTTTCATGTTGTGTCTAATATATTAGCAACATTGTTAAACTCCTGCAGATGAGCGTTTTGCCAAACTCTACAAAAAGGAAAACGTTCTTGCTTTTTGAGAGGTGTGGATGCTTTCTGGGGAAGACAGGACTGCTAACGTGTCACTGCTCGATGCTGAAACACTGCTGCTTATAAGGGACAATTCATGAATTGCTTACTTATTAACTAAATGCCTTATGGACTTTTGACAAATAAATAAGTAATAATCTGTTCAGAACCTTCCCTGAAAGCTTGAGTTTTATCCTTAGCTTTAAGCACCCAGAAATCTTTAGTGTAGCTCAGAGCAAGAGCCTCCAGAGGGGGGACGGCAGCATCCAGGTGGCTGCGCCTTTAGATGGAGAAGGTAAGAATTATACAGCTTTAGCGTACTCATTTTTGGAATGCTGCATGGGCTTTCTAAATGGTGTCTGGAGGACCTTAAAATCCAGTAGACAAAATAAAACAACACAGTGCACATATTTTACAGCCGGATTCAGGGGAGCAGGGGAAGATGCATTTGGGCTACGGAGTTTACATGTTTTGCTACTTTCTTTTCCCTTCCTCACCCGGCTCCTGGCCCAACTGAAGACACTTTGTAGTTCAGTATAATGTAACACAACATGACCACTCTGAAATGAGCAGTTTTGTCTAAGACTTGTAGGCTTGGAAATACAGGCAGGGAAAAAAAGAAAAAAAAACCCCAACAACAACAAAAAACAACAAACAAAACAAAAGAAGAATAAAAGAAAAATCAGGAAATTTCTTTTCAAGTGCTCAGCTTTAGATCCAAACCTGCAAGAAGCTGTACCTCCCCTGACTTCATAGCACTGCACAGCCTCACCTTGGCCAAGGCCTTAAAACCTAAGGCCAAACCCTAAGAACATCTAGTTAAAAAAACCCCACAAAACTGACGAAACAAAGAAAACCCCAAAACTGAAGCTCTCAAGACCTAATAAAATGAGGAGTAAAGCAGAAGAAAGCCCTGACAGGCAACAACAATGACCAAAAAAAATATCATAGAGGGACAGACTGAGTGCTTTGTAACAACAGAGGTGTTCCTAACAGACCTAACACACCCACACTGCCCTTCCTTGAGGAAAAAACACGGACAGGCTGGATCCCATTGAACCAGGAGCGCTAATATCGGAACGTGCATTAGGGAGACTCAGGAAGGTGTATGAGCAGCATCGGGAGAGACCTGTGAAATACTGACATGAGGGGACAGGGGCTGTCATCGCCATTCCCAAGTTTCAGCATGTCTCCGACTGCAGCCCAGGGATGAACCAGGCCAGGCAGTGCGGCAGCCCCTTGTTTCTGACCTCGGCGTTGAGCTCAGCACAACAAGCATGCTCGGGAAAATAATATGAAATAAAACATCCCATACCAGCAACCCAATAAACAGTTCTTATGGCTCTCTCAGTGGCAAAGCCGGTCATTTCATGACACAGCAGGGACTCTGACCTCTGTCAGTCAGTTAGGAAACCACATAACAGAGCGTTGAGGAGCATCTGAAAATAGAAGGACTAGGAGATCTTGGACAGCAGGTCAGGGGCAGACAGAACAAGACAGCCTTCTGCAGACAACATGTCCTGTGTCCCAGCTCCACCTCATCAAAAAAATGCATTAAAATCAAAGTTTTGCAAAATCGTCTTTGCAATTAAGCCTCTAGCATAGGGTCTTTTTAATCGACCTTGGGTGGTTGTTGTAATGCAGGACAGGAAGAGAGAAACACCACATCCCACTTCACCCCAAGCAGAAACGTCCTGCTGCGTCCAGTTCTGGGCTCCCCGGGTCAAGAAGGACAGGGAACTACTGGAGAGAGTCCAGCAAAGGGCTACAAAGATGACTGGAGCATCTCTCCTATGAAGAAAGGCTGAGGGACGTGGGGCTTTTCAGTCTGGAGAAGAGAAGACTGAGGGGGGATCTTATCAATGGTGATAAAGCCTTCAAGGGAGGGTGCCGGGGGGATGGGAACAGTCTGTTTCCAGTGGTGCCCAGTGACAGGACAAGAGGGAACGGGCACAAACTGGAGCATCGGGAGTTCCATCTGGACCTGAGGAGGGCCTTCTCTGCTGTGAGGGCGGCAGAGCAGTGGCAGAGGCTGCCCAGAGAGGTGGGGGAGTCTCCCCCTCTGGAGCCATCCCAAACCCGCCTGGACGCCGTCCTGTGCCACTGCTGGAGGTGCCCCTGCTCTGGCGGGGGGTGGGATGGGGGAGCTCCAGAGGGCCCTTCCCACCCACACCAGGCTGGGAGTATGTGTGATTCTGTGAGCCCACAGCACATACTCATTTTGGGTGCAAATCCCACTCACCAGCCATTTGGCTGTTCTGGAGTTGATCAGAAAGGCATCACGTAGTAAGATTTTGATAAGTTTTTCAGAGTACCCAGTGAACTTTAATACCAAAGGCCGGGGAGCAGATTGGCAGGGGATGGATAAAGCCAGCGCATTAGTTTTGCTTCACGCACAGTCTATGCAACAGGGATTTTAAACAATTCTAAGCTGCCCACACTCTCATCATTTAAAAGTTCAGCCATTTTCCCCATTTCGGGATGAATCACAGCATGATGATCTTGTCCACCAGCTAAGAACACCAGCCCAGCACTGGGCTAGCTGGTGCTAAGCCCTGCCCAAAGCCCCACTGGCTTTATTAGAACTCTCTGAGCTCTCATATCCACCTCAGCGGGTCATGATGTAGGACTGGGACTTCTTGTGCTGGGTCACGCAAAGCAGACTTATTTCTCGTAGAAATTCTCCAGCTGTGCGTTCAAGAAAGATTAACCCGTGTTTACTGGGGAGAGGAAACAAAACAGCCAAATAAATGTCTCTGTAATGCCAAGAGATGTCAGGATGGCATGCACCGACAGAGGCTGCAAATCCAGAACCGGATGAAATGTCTCTGTATTACTCAGCCTCTTACTGTGGGAGCATTTAACATGTAGATGTACTACAGTCATAGCAAAGGGTTTCCCAATTGGTCCAGTTTCACACAGGGCAAAGGATGAAGAAATGGTAAATGCCCCGTCTGCAAATCTGGGCCATCCCCAGACGCAGTAGAAGAAAAGGACACATCAGAGCAGACTGGTGAGCTGGTAGATCGCCTTCCACATGGTATTGAAATGACTCTGTGGTTTTGGATATGGACCTGCTTCGCTTTAACCATATGGGGTCTTAGATTCTGCATAGCTAGAAGGTTTATAGTAAATGGGAATCCCTACTGACTCCATAATAAACGAGCATCTCACTGTGGAGCAAACAAGGCAAGACCCCGTGGAAACATACCATATTCCATAGTACCAGGAGTCGGGACACCCACTGCCAGCAACCTTCCAGTTCTCATGAAGGAGTTGAACCAGTTTCTCCCAGCTGAGCCTGTCTTTCTCTTGAAAACGCATCATGAACCTTCCTGGCAAATCAGCCTTTTCCTCATAAAATTGTTTAATCAAGATTTCCCAGGAAGCTGGCTTGAGTGCATCCTTCCTATTGCATTAATATATGTAAACGGATGACATTATTGATGCAAGCAAAGGAATAAAAGGTCACTGAAGCAAGTTTTTAATTAAAGAGAAAGTCTGAACTTGAGCAAGAGTTAGCTAAACAGAGACATATCGATTAGCTGAGCTGGTTTTAATTATTACAAGACAACCACAAGTTTACTTTGATATTGAACAGGAACAATCCTTCAGATCACACTATCACACCTCTCTGACATTTCCAATCACTCGGGAGATTGGTTAGGCTAAAACCAACAGAGGATAACTCCGAGTGAGCAGAGGACACGGGCCCAACGCAGGCAGAGCTCCTGTCCTTAATGAAAGATAAAAGCAGATGCTTTACTTCTGCAGATAAAAGAAGCCATAGCCTGTTTAACAACTGGCCCCTCAAAGAAGGACAGGGATGGCACAGTGGCTTAAATCATGCAATTATACAGATAATGCATATTAAAAAAAAAAAAAAAGAGCATCACACATCAGCCTAGAAATTGAAATAAATACAAAAACAGAGGGCAGAAGGAAGATAAAAGAGAGGAGGTACAGCCATCCCAGAGTTGTAGATAGTGTGCGAAGGGAAAAAAAATACAATATATATATTTTTTTTCCTTTTAATCTTGATACCCATAACAGGATGACAAACCAGGGGAGAGGGAGTCAGCAGCTACATCCCTGAACAGAGAACAGACCCATGAGGCCCTTCTGGGACCGTGACCTGCCCAAGAAGAGGCCACTCTCCCATCGCCTGCACGAGACAACCTAAGCCCCAGCAAAGATTTTTGGATGAAGTTTTTAAATTCCCTCGGGGAACAAGTTGCTTCCACTAAGGCTCAGAGAGGTTATTTTCCCTATTTAAACTTCTTCCTTTTCAAAGCCCACTTTTTCCCCCAAATTAAGAGATGTTGCCTGCACATCGGCTCCGTCACACGTGTGACATGACGGGGATGCAGTTGCTAAGCGACTGCCGAGGGGCACACACAGGACTTTATAGGAACGTTTGTAATCATCTGAGAGGATGCGCCTGGCTGAAAGTTGATTCTGGTGTGATAAGAGAGGCAGAGAAATGAGCCCAACCGCCACACCACAGATGAGATTTAATCAAAAAGCTTCCAATAAGCTGTTTCTGTATCCTGAACAATCTGATAAACAATGAGACGCAGAGCATAAATACAAAGCACCTCGAAAACAGGCGACACTTTTAATCATGGCAAACTCCAGTACAAGAGCAAAAAAATCAGGGCAAACACTGCCTAAGCGAAACAGGAGAGATAGCATCAGATGTGAAGAGCTAATTGAAATTATCCCAGTGTAGCTAAAATAATTAAGTTGAAGCTTAGCTCTAATAGGAGCTAATTCTCCTCCGAAGGAGGTTGCCCTCCAGCACCAGCTGGGCAGCATCGCCCTCACCCCCCGCCAGCCTCCACCGCTGCACCAAAACCGCTCGTTTCACCACACCACCTCTTCATTGCCATGAGACTGGACACCGTGTTCTGAAAGGGCCTTCGGGTCCCCGATCACCTCTGAAACCCCAGGGCGCTGGGGTTCAAGCGCAACAAGCCCCTGTGTAGCACAGGGAGAAACGGGGGCCAAAAGTGGAGGTTTGCTCCCCCCCATCCTGAGCCGGCACCAGAAGGTAGTAAAGGGAAAGGGCACACTTTTGGGGCTGGGCAGTTTTGCTTCAGCTACTGCCTCCAGGAAAGGTCTTCCTCCCTAAAACAAGGGTGCTTCAAGCTCACCCTGAAACTAAAGGTATGGAGCAAACACAGCAGTGCCTCAGGCAGCTGCTGATTCATACACAGCAAATAACCTTAGAAAGAGCTGGGTCCCTTCACCTTCCCTGGAAATGGGCTCCTGTTACTCCCCTCTCTTTTCACCTTTGTTTCTCACTTACCTGTCCAGCCCCAGTCTCCTCCTACTTGCTCCATCCCACCAGCATCAACCATCAATCTCTCCCTATGCCTCAGGCTCATATTAATTGGTTCCTTGCAGCTCTTCCCTTCGTCCATTAGCTGCTGCTTACATTTTCCCACTCCTCTTTCAGAGCCAGAGGGCCAAAGCCACCTGGTGCTTATCTCCATCACGGCTCTTCCAGCCTGCCCTGTGCTCAGCTTTGGCCATCGGCTTCCAGAAGCGCCAGAAGTCAATCGCCTGCAGGCTGCAATGATTAGGAGTGATTGCACTTCAATCAATTCAGCAGCCAGCCCCTCCGCGTCCAGCAGCTTTGATTCTGCTTGATAGGAGAAAGAGATGTTACAAGTATTCTAGCCTTGATCCCAGCTGGTCAGGTAAAATTTTAAAAGATAAAATGGAGTAAAGATTATGTTATGAGGGGAAGAGATGATTTACTCCCTCCTCTCCCCCCCCAAGACTGAGCAGAGCACTCAGTGGTGTTGTAAATAATGTGCTGAAGGCGCATGAACTGGGATTCACAACCCTAATAGGAGGAAGCCCAAATGATGCTCTGAGCTGGTACAGAGCACAAGGGAAAACTCCACCCAGTCAAGGAGCTTTCGCAATGAGAAATAACACTTTAAAGGACACTGCATGAAGAGGAGAGGCTGGATCCATATTTAGTTACATCTCTAAACAACAGCAAGCAAAGTGCTTCTAGATGTTTAGTGAAACCAGAGATGAAGTGAGGGAACAATTGGTGCCCTCAGCACGAGAGAGGAGAGCTGCTCTGGGCACAGCAGTGAGGAACAAGTCGTGGACTCCAGTCAAATACCAACCTCATCTCCTCTCAAACCACCCGGTCGCTGCTGCACGCTTTTCGTGCTGTGGTAATTGAAACGCAGGCTGAGCCCTTGTTGGATTCCCTCAGCTAAGTCAAGAGAGCTAAAACCCACTCACAAGTACTCTCAAAGCTCAGTCACTGCTGTTCCTACGGCAGAGCCAGGAACAAAACATCTCAGTGTCCAGAAATCAGGGAGCCTGTCCCACATCCCCCATGGTGCCAATCAGGCTGATCTCAAGCTCATCTTTCTCTAACTGAAAGTTATATTAAAAAAAAATAATGTATAAATAATCTGCCCTCCCTCTTCAAATCGACACATTTAAAAATAATAATTCTTTCCTGCATGTGACTTCAGCTTTTCAAGTTAATCTCCATAACCACCACGCAGAGCTGAGCTTTCTGCATGGCTGAGCTTCCCCCGATTGCCAGGACTACCCTGCACCTGGGCTGCCCTCTCCTAGGAAAAGCTGACTGATCCATTTGCTAAAATCCAGCCCCTAACATCATCCCAATGTAAAAAATTACAACACGGGGAACATTTCTGTTACGCATAGTTGTCGCAGAGAGATGAATTTTCAGTCCACATTAGATGTACGGATGCAGGAGACCAGACAACTGCTGAAATCAGTGATATCCACACCCTTCACTTGTAGACTTTGGACTTTTTACAAATCAAAGATCTTCCATCAAAAATTCGATGTCACTTGAACTTGCAGCTTTTCATTTTATATATCTTTTGTCTTATTGTTACCATATCCTGACTTATTCTGGCTAAGGACTCCTTCCATCATACCATGCTCCATGTCAAATCCTTCTCTGAAAACATCATACACCAAATGGCACAGTACCACGCAGGACATCTGTCTGATGACTCTCATTCCTTTCATCTTCTTTCACATCAAAACGCAAAATATTTCCAGTCGTTCTAGAAAGCCAGCATGGTCTCTACAGCACCGCAAGATCAATCTACAGTTTTAATGTGGCTTAGTCAAAAAAAATATTAATGGTAACATAATGAGGCAAGGCTTAACCCAGCTGCATGACAATTAAAGCAGATGAATATTATTCCACTGGATCTAGTCATTTTGCAAAGAAGTCACTTGCCTGTCTGCATGCCGGATTTGAAGCTATGGTTTTCTCCGACTCTACTTTCAGATCAAAGAAGTCTACATCTGACATAAAGAACTTGAGCCAACTTGATTCGCACAGATAATCTGCAGTTTGGAGAAAGTTACCGTGTAGACCAGATATTAGAAACATCAGAAAAGCCTGGGATGGGGTAAAGCACATAAAAGCCTCTTTGGACTGTGGTTTCAGGTGAAGAGTGCTGTACAGAGGCAACATCCCTGCATTTCACTCTGCCATTTTCAAAGCCACGATAAATCCCTCCCACACTCTGCTTGTGCAGAGATACTCTACATCGCTTCAGTTCCCTCCGTTCTGTTTCTCCCTTTGCCTTTGTGTGTTTTGCCTGCTTCCTGTGTTCTGACATCCATCCCTGAAGCCTTCCACACCTCCTTTATCTAACATGAATCCCCCAAAAAGAAGAGTGGGGTGTGGGTTTTACTGTCTTCAGTTCTCCACTGTGCCAGGGCTGGAGCTTGGGCCCATTGGAGACATGCAAAGGGGCCTGGGAAGCAGCCAGAAAGGTCCTGAGCTATGGAGATGGAGGAAAGCAGGACCAAGCAGCAGCAGCTGGTGGGACAGCGGTCCTCTTTGCACAACTCCTTGCACCACTCCTTGCTCAAGGCTCCATTCAAATTACTTTCCACATCTGTAGATGCACCTCTGCAATGAGAGCTACTCCTGCGTGGACCTGCAATTCTGATTGCAAGTGGTGGGCATGGAGGGTATGAACACTGCCCAGAGAGAAGGGCCAGGAGCTGTTTGAATTAAAGGATGGATTTTTTTCTCTTGTCAATGAATCAATACGTTCTTTAAGCGTATCCCACCATTTAGTTTTGTGGTTCTTGAAGGAAACACTGGAGAGCCTTTCCTCCTGCTGGACAGAAAAATATCTGGAAGAAGGAAGACAAACTTGTTTCTACAGTAAAATCAAGTGATTCTTATAAACGAGTTACAGAAATCAGACAGCAATGTCACTAGGTCCAACACGGCGCAGACATCTGTAAATTTTGGGTAAAGGAGGCCTTTCAGAGCTGCTGGTGAAGACGACCCTGCTGGTGAAGATGACTCACAGCCCTGCTTGCTGGAGGCCCGGACTGGAAAACACGAGTCTGCACGTGCATTTCTGCTTCCTTTGAAGGCTCCCTGGCACCCATTCCTCACCCAAATTGATTTCCATTTGCCATGTCCCTGAGTGCCTTGGCTGGGCAGAGAGGAACAGGAGGGGACTATACAGCTCAGCAGCCAAGTAAGAAACTCACAGGGAGAGAGATCCAACCTGCATGTTGGAAGATACTCAAGGAATGTCCTGAAAGGACAGCAAAATCCCAAACCCAACACCATCTACGTAGAGAGCCTGACTCTCTCCATATCCAGCAGACAGTCAACTGCAAAGCCCAAGCAATGCCTTAAGCCAGGTGATCGCCCTGAGTGGAGTGGATCTGTTTGCTTTCCCATTGCTTCATTTAATTCATGAACACTGCAGGATTTCACAACAGTCCTTTCAAGCGCTGTAACGCTGCAGTTAGAAAGACAAACACAATAAGAGGGAATTTTCTCCACCGCAGAAAAGAAAAGGTCCCAACAGAGCAGTGCCCTGATAAAGGACAAATGGTCAGCAGCTGGGAAAGCAGGAAAGGAAGCGAAAAATGCTGGTGATGGAAGTGAGCGAAGGGATGGAAGTTCAACGGAGCGAACACTTGCCAGCCGGGGGATGCTGCAGTGCGGGGAGGTCAGCACACAGGAGCTGGCCGGCCTGTGCTCAGCAGGTTTCTGTTCTGGCTGTGAAAAAGCTTGTTCTTTCCAGAACAGTGAAACTGGCCCCAGAAGCGCCCCTCCTCGACGTGCCTACCCGTGCATCCCCAGGGAGGCCATGTGCACTTCTGCTCTGTCTACCGCAGCTCCTCTGAGAAGGGACCGGAGCTCGTCAGTGCCTCCAACCATCACTTCAGACAGGTTTCACTGGGTATCCAACCAACCATAAGAATGTCATTTACAAACAACCCATCAATTATCCATTCGCTAAAAAAGCAGAGTCAATTAAACACCTCCTGGGCTCCCTGGGTCAGTGAAACGTTCCCGGGTAGATGGGAGCAGCAGTGGATTGTTCTTCACATCTCCCATCTTGGCGCCCATGGGATCAGAAGCCTCATACTAGAACTGTTTTTATTCTCATCTGTTTGCTTTTCATATTTTATTTCAGATCTGGGACCAATTTAGTTTAAGTCCTGATGTGCAGTAAATGCAAACTGTATGCTGATAAATTATTAGTCGTCTTACATAGCACGCCGTTTGGTAAACCCATAGAGAGCTACTTACCATTCCCCATCATGAATCAAAGGGCATTTGCTTAATAACTCTATACCCAGATGTGTTCAGTGAAGCACAGAGAAAGAGTCGTTGTTTACCAGTCTGGGAGAACGTCCTTGATCCAGGAAGACATAAAGTCTACTCAGACCTGCTGCCAACTCCATGTGTGCTGCTCTTTGGAAATATCTAGTTTAGTGAATGTAAAGCAGAGACTCCCACGTGAGCCACGGCAACACGTGCCAGTCCCACCTGCCACCTCGCACTGAGCGTTACACAAAAAGAGGCGCGGGGTACCCGTAAGATGGGCATCTGGATTTTCCCTTATGGAAGACTAGCAATAAATTGACTGGGACACAAACTCTCAGTTGGATTAACTCTTGGTAATTTCACATTTCTAAGATCATTCCTTGCAAAAGCTACGAGCAGGCTAAAAATTCACCTCCTGTTGTTCCTAAAAAACTTCCTTGCTTGGGCAACTCTCTGAGCTGGCTTGAACTTCTGTGCTGTTCATTCTCGATTCCTTTTGTTCCTTATTGGGAACCTATTCTGCATTGAAATTTCTTCTTTTATAAACAACGACAAAAAGCAGAAAGAAGTTATTTGAGACTGGAGAAACTTTCAGCTGTTCAAGATGACAACAGAGGTTCTGTCCAAGTCAAGAAAATGTCTTTTAGGTTTGTCTTTTAGGAACTGATGAGAGACCTTGCGCTTTCTTATAGCCTCAAAGTGTAAAATCTGAAAAGTGCTGCCTCTAAAATGGTCAGGTTATTAACATCTGTGCTAAGAATATTTGCTAAATTACAGCTTATTTCCAACAACAGGCATCTTTTATTAAGAAACTCAACTTGGATAATCAAGAACCACCCACTGTGAAATGAATGAAGTGCGTTCTCCAGAGATACGATGACTTTCTTTACCAGTGCTGTGCTCCAACAAAATGGTAATACATCCTTGACTTGGCAAATGTGTCTTTGGAAAAGAAAAGTCATATTTTATTTATTTATTTATTGCAGACGGATGAAATTACTTGTTAAATTAAAGCAAAGTCTTAAGGAGTAATAAAAAGCGAACAAAAACCAGACCTAATGGACCAACACTGAAAGCAGAGTCCCTCTCCCGAACTGTCAGCACCAGCTGCAAACTAAAATGTTTCATTCAGAAGAAACTGAGAGAGCAAAAAATATGAAAGAAGTCTATGCTTTTCTTGCATGTTTGGCCTGGAAAGAAATGGATGCTCTGTTCTGCACTTGGTAGTCCAGGAAGCTCCAATCTTAGGACGCCTCTTGCACAAGACAGCAACATCAAAGATCTGCACATTTGTCAGCTCTTGACACTTAAGGGACTCAAAGTAGAGCTTAATTTTACCCCATTTGGTACAAGTTTATATTTTCTGAGCTTTGGTCACACAACAGCAGCAAGAGGGATGAAATTTTTAGGGGCTGTACAAGCCAGGCGTCAAGACAATTCCAAATAAAAGACTTTTCCTTGGCACCTGTGAAAGCCAGGCTCTTATTTCCACTCCCCGTGAGCTTGCCCGCCTCCTGCGGCAGCAGGGCAGGCTCTGGCAGCAGATCTCCACCAACGCTGGTGGCTGTGCTGGGGCAACATGACCCCCGAGCTTCACCAGTCACAGCGGCGGGCTGCGAGATTTGCATTTGGACTCACAACAAAGAGAAATCTGTTTTAAAAGATTCTCTTGACTAAAGTATGAAACTGTTTCCTTTCTTCTTTTATAAGCACGTGATGTTCTTACAAAGAATAGTTCAAAAGCATTAAGTTTACTTTGTGTATCTAAGTGATGCACCAGCACCTACCACTCTCTACAACAATGTAATGATCTGATCCAGAGGGCACCGACATCAGCCAGTATTTTTAGCTATGAAGCCAAATATACTCTTCTCCAACGTTCATGGTTGTGTCTTTTCTCTACTTCCACCAACATTATGGATGGAGGTGTATTTTTTCTTTTTTTTTTTTTAAATATTACTCATGAAGTTCTATTTTTTAATGATTGAACCACTGCATTTGGAAAGGCGGATTTTTTTCCTCTTTTTTTGCCACTGATATAACATCGTTATGTTGTTTGTAGGAATTATGGTTTTTATCTTCATGTCAACAAAATATGCATGCAAATAGACTTAGATTATTTATAGAGCAACATCAAATTAAACTGCTTGTATAATGACTTAAAACTGGTTATCGCCATCCTGCATAATATCTGTTTAAACACACCACTTGCAACAAGCTTTCCTAATCAAAGGAGGAAACAAAAACACAATGTCACTAATTTTATGCATGCCATAATGTGCTCTTCAGCTCTCAGCACTGCGGCCCTGTGCAGTGCAAGAGAGCGATGCTGTTTTTACCAATATGTGCTCTTCGGCTCCTACACAGCTCTTTGGCCAAGTTTCAGATTTGAGGGCTCAGACACATTTGAAAACGTTTAAAACATCTCCCTCTCTACTCTGCTCTGGTGAGACCCTCCTGCAGCGCTGCCTCCAGCTCTGGGGCCCCCAACATCAGAAGGACATGGACCTGTTGGAGGGGGGCCAGAGAAGACCATGAAGATGCTCCAGGGGCTGGAGCCCCTCTGCTGGGAGGACAGGCTGGGAGAGTTGGGGGTGTTCAGCCTGGAGAAGAGAAGGCTCCGGGGAGACCTCAGAGCCCCTTCCAGTGCCTAAAGGGGCTCCAGGAGAGCTGGGGGGGGACTTTTTCCAAGGGCATGGAGTGGCAGGATGAGGGGGAATGGTTTCAGACTGGAAGAGGGGAGATTTAAATGAGATATGAAGAAGAAATTTTTCACTGTGCAGGCGGTGAGCCCCTGGGGCAGGTTGCCCTGAGAAGCTGTGGCTGCCCCATCCCTGGAGGTGTTCAAGGCCAGGTTGGACGGGGCTTGGAGCAACCTGGGCTGGTGGGAGGTGTCCCTGCCCAGGGCAGGGGGGTGGAACTGGGTGGTCTTCAAGGTCCCTTCTAACCCAAACCATTCTGTGATTCTATGAAAAGCTGATGGAGACATCCAGGCATATTCTCTTGCTCCTGCTATGCAGTACAGGAGTCGCAGGTGAAGGTTAGGAGCTGAGGGAGCAAGGTCTATCCAGACCTATCCTATCTACAAGCTCTATCCAGATTGGGGATGGGAGGTTCGGGACAACTGGAGTTATTCCGTCACACCATGGAGCATTCTAAGCACCCACAAACCTCTGTGTGGCGTGGGATGTTGTGTGCAAAGGCAGCCTGCCGGGCACTGGCGCAGCCACCTCCTGGCCTGTCAGAGCCAGCCAAGGCGCAGCAGCGGGTCTGTGTGGCTGTGACACACTGCCAGTTGGTTTTCTCTTCACCCAGATAAGCTGTTGTTGCCCCCAACCCCTGCCCCCACCAGCCAGCATGGTCCCACGGCAGCACATTTGGCAGAGCTTGACTGGTTTGAGGTACCTCGGTGGCCCACTGGGAGCCTGGCACGAGGCTGTTTTCCCTGGGAAAGCAGCAAGCCCCACATTTTGGGCTGCCCTTCCTGGCTTATCCTCATCTGCTCACATTAACTGAAAGCTATTAAAATCACCAAGTGCTTCAGAAATGGCTTTTGTCAGTAATACAGCTGCACCCTGGCTGCCTTCCCTTTGGCCAGAGCTACGGCGCAGACTGCAAGGAACCTCACCCCGACATCGTGAAAGCCACCTCTATCCATCTCCCAACTTTCCTCCTTGCCGCACGTGTCCCTGTACCCGCGAACGTCCTTCCACTAGCAACAGAGCTGCACTGAACATCTGAGAGAACAGGTTACCCACACCCAACAGCTCAGAACTGCATTGCCTTTGCTGGGAGACATGGGGAGCCCCAAACCAGCTGCAAACACAGCAGTTATTTAAAAACAACAACAAACAAAACCAACAAAGGCACCCACTATCTCAGCAATTGCAAGCTCAAAAGCCTGATAAATGTCCAAGGGGGTGAGGGGAAGCAGCACATTTGGGGAGCAGGGCTTTTAGACACGGGTGAGGAACTGGTGGTCCAGAGCAGGTCGCACGGGCAGAGCACGCGGGGTGCACCGGGGCCACCGGCTCTGAGCGAGGAGAGGTTGCTCAGTGCTCGCAGGGCAGTCCTCATCGCACTGAGGCATGTGAGAGTCTGACAGGAAATAAATTGGACCTTCACTCAACCATTTAGAAGTGTTAGAAACTCCCCAGTGCAGGTCATTTAATTTGGTAAAAAAAAAAAAAAAAAAATGAGGTGGAAGTTTTTTCCCTGCCTCTCTGACTATTTTTTTTCCTCTTGGACTCACTCTGCTGGTGATAGAGGAGCTGATGCCACAGAAAGAGTCATTGTGGTGGCTCCAGTCCACACAGAAGCAGGAATCGACCTCTGTTTCAATGAGCTCCTGTTTTTCCTGAAGAGTTTAGCCACGCTGAGTTTGAAGTGTTGTCATTTACTCATGGAAGAAAGTGCAAAGGGGCAAATTCTTCCCTTTTATATCTGTTGTTTGTCATAACTACAGCTCTGGTTTGTGTCACTCCCGCACTCACGAAGGTATTCCCTTGCAGAGCTGATGCTGGTGGCCAGGATGGATTAGGCAGGGCAGGCGGGTGAGGAGGAGCAGAGCACTCCTGTCCTCCTAAGGTCTTCTTCTGCCTTCACACTCCGCGTGTCCCCGCTGGAAAGAGGAGAAAGAACCCATCCCTCATTTCCAAAATGAAAGGCAAGAGCAGTGAAAAACTGAAGAAATTGTCTCCCCTCAAAGGGAAAAAGGCCAAGGGAAGGAAAAATAGAGACAGTCATGGATTGTACGTGAACTCAGTTTTGCACCGACAAAGCCCTAGGTAAAATGGGAGTGAGTCCTCCCCTCAGAGCCCACCCACTGCCTTCTGCACAGAGCAAATTTGCTTTCTCAGCATTTCCTGGCAAGATTATGGATTCATTGAACTTTGAAAGCAATTAGCCAGCACGGTGCTGGCCGGCAGTGAAGGCAGGAGCAGGTCCGAGGGCATTTCCTAAGCTGCCAACCTCCCTCCAAAAGCTGCCTGGATGCGCTGCAGCTTCTCGCAATCCTCACACGTGCCCCAAAGGTGATCGTGAGTATTTCTGATAATACCTGCCTGTTCCTTGGGCGTGTAACAGATGAACTGCCTCTAAGGGCCGCTGGATTTTACCCACAGGTGTAAAATAAACAAAGGTCAAAATCCTTTATTTGAGATGAGATGTATTGATTGACAGCCTGGATGCTAAACAGGGTGGAAAAAAAGAAAGATTATAACACTAAACCTGCAGCGGTGGGAGAATCTTCAGGCTCTGAGGATAGATTTTACACCTCCTGCTGACACCTGTGAGCAGAGTGTTGGCACAGGAGGGCTTCCTTCAATCAAATTATGTTTCTCTGAAGGGGTAAACTACCCAGGCTGTACCCGTGCATTGCAACCTCATGGGGTAGGTGTGATGTGGGAAAGATCTCCACAGCCAAGGATGTCCCTTGAGATCTGGGCCAGAGGACCCTGCTCCCTGCACCCCTGCGACCAGAGGTGGCCCAGGTGGCAATGCTGTCATGGAAATCAGTGGCCAAATCAGCCCCGTGGCAGGGCTGGGGAGCGTCACACCTCTCGTGCTATTGCTCGAGCCTCTCAGCAGGACCTGTGCTTCCCTGCAACCATGGCAACCAGAGATTCACTTTAAAAATACAGAAACGCTGCATTTCTGGCAGAGGAGATAGCAGCTTCTGCGAGGTGTGAGCGTGCTGTCTCCCCATATCCCTGATCAAATCACAGCCAGGTTCAGCCTCTGCCCAACTGCGTAGTGGAAACTCATTATTAATGAGGCGGCAGGATTAAGCAGGAGAGGAAACATCTGTGCATACGTGAGCACGCATCCCAGCTGGCCCTCAGCAGCCACTGTAAGGAGAACCACTGTAAGAAGGAAACACTTCCCAACCCAAATCCATATCACCAGTAACAGCAGTTTCCCCTCTTTCAGCCCTGCTCTGCTGGGCAGGTTTAGTCCCTGACACCATGGTGCCGTGGTTGGTGGCCGGCACGCCGGGTAGGGGGCTGCGATACCACGGAGGGGACATGCACGTCTGGGCTCCATGGCTCCATCCCAGATGCTCAGCACTGCGCCAGACATCCAAAACATCCAGGCGCAGTCACACTGCTTGCTCTGTGGAGGGGAAGCTCCTGAGCAGGAGAGAAAAGGAGACTTGCATTTGTTTGGAGAGGCAGCTCTGCTCAGCAGGTCCCTTTCCACAGCCAGAAACTGCATTTTGTGACCTGATAGAGGAGGTTGCCAGGAAATCACAGAAGAGCCCGAAGAGATTTGCTCCGCGGTGGAAGTAACCTGGGTGAGGATAGGTGCTGATGCCTGCTAGTGGAAGAGGTGGATAAACAGCCGTTCAGCTGGAGCCTGAAGCTTGGAAAGGTGGAAGAGGGGAAAAAAAATAAGAATAGTCAAGCAGGGACTGTAAAGCCTGGATGGAAACTCAGGCCCCACTTTCTCTTAGTCTAGAGAAAAGAAGATTGAGGGGGGATCTTATTAATACTTACAAATACTTAACGGGAGGATGCCAGGGGGATGGGAACAATCTTTTTTCAGTGGCGCCCAGTGATAGGACGAGGGGTAATGGGCATAAACTTGAACATAGGAAGTTCCATCTTAACATGAGAAGGAACTTCTTTACTTTGAGGGTAGTGGAGCACTGGCACAGGCTGCCCAGAGAGGGGGTGGAGTCTCCCACTCTGGAGACATTCAAAACCCGCCTGGACGCCGTCCTGTGCAACGTGCTGTAGGTGACCCCGCTCTGGCAGGGGGGTTGGACTAGATGATCTCCAGAGGTCCCTTCCAACCCTGACCATTCTGTGATTCTGTGATTCTGTGATTCTCCTCCCCACTTGACAGCTTTCACATTTTGACTGAACCATAACATTAATAAACAATGTACTGTGTGTTCTCACTTTCACGGGCTTTTCACTGGCATGCTGACGTGTGGTTTCTCATCCTTTTTTAATATAAAACCTGAGCACAACGCTGGGACTCTTCCTGCAGTTGAGAGTTGACAGCTTAGAGTTTGCACTCATCGCAGCTAAAGGCATTAATAAAAGCTATTTTGCTCAAGTGCATCAAGTTGACTCTGGGCTTAATGGCTTTTTCTGCCACAAGGAGAAGAAAAAAAAAATTAAAACAGTATATTCTAGAACTACTTTAGTCTTAAACAAGTGACTGAGTGAATGGTAAGCCAAAGGGAGGAGAAAGTTTTTACTAAAATGCGCTCAGGACTCAAAGCAGAACTTGAGAAATGGGGAAATGCCAGGAGGGAGTTTTCTCTGCGGCAGGCTATTGTTGCAGAGCCTGCAAATTGTACTTAAACACTGAATTACTCCATTGTTAGAAGCACTTAAAACATAAAACCGAGCAGAAACAGGTTTCCTTGTTCTGGCTGTGGGAGGTAGCGGAGCTTTTACATCAATTGTTATGCAAATCTGCCTCTAGTTCCAACCTAGGTTAAAAGCTATTCTCCAGTTAATTAAAATCGGAGTCTCTAAAGTGGTTCTTGCACCAAGCTTAACTTTCCTTAGATGTCAGGCTGTGGTTTTGCATTTTAAAATGTAGCTGGGCGTCCCATTCCTCTCTCACAAGAGATGGAGGTGGGGGACACCAGAAGGATGTCGTGCAGGCGCACCGGAGCAGCGGGCTTGCCCCGAGCCGGCCACTGCAGCCACCCCGGCAAGGTCCACCAGAAAATCCCACCCCAGACCAAGGGCTGATGGTCCACATGGTATCCGCCCGGCTGAGAGCAGAGCATTTGGCAGGTTGATGTGGGTGGGCTGAGACGGGGCAGAGCTACGGATGAGGCGCAGCCTTGGGATGCGATTCCTGGGTTTGCGGCAGGGCACTAGAGCTCAGAGCGGTGCCCAAAACCAGGGCAGGAGTGCTTCAGCCCAAAAAACTTCAGTAACCCCCCATCCAACGGCTCGCAGGGCTTTTTTGTGGTGCTGCCAGCCCCGTGTCGGGCTGCGCTCACTCGGCTCAGCCCTTGCACAGCCGCAGAGCCACGCTGCTTCGCCTCCCCACGTGCCATCCCTGCCGGCAGCAGGAAAAGGGTCACTGGTTTTTACAGCAGCAAACTCGGAGGGCGCGTGGTGGCACTAAAAGCACCCACGAGCGCAGCCAGCACTGCTGTCTCCTTCCCTCTGGCAGCAGGCAGAGACGTTGTTATCCCTGGAGAAATCCACAACAATTTATTGTCCTTTAGACAATTATTCTCTCACCCAGTGACCCCTCCGCATCCAGGAAGGGGAATCGGGGAAAAACTAGGAAACCCGAGGGCTGAAATATAAACAGATTTAATAGGATAAGACTAGATAATTAACATTAATAACACTAAAGAACCAGTATTGATCCCAATACCAGTATAAAATACCCAAGGACTATCCCCAGCCCATTCCATCGGTAGGAGCCGTGCGCTCCCCGCAGTGACAGCCCATGTGGGACACTGCCAGCGCTGCGGCTTCGGGAGGAAGGGACGGGCTCAGGGCTGCGGCACCGGGGCGAGGAGTTCTCGGGATGGCAGCCGTCACGGGAGAGAGAGGACTCCTCAGCAAACTTTCTCATTTCTATGGAATGTGCCGTTCATGGTATGAACTAACCCTGTTGGCAGCTTGGGTCCAGTGCCCGGGTCTCGAAATTCAGACACTGGAGTCTTCTAAAAGTGCGGTTTTCTTCCCAAGTATTAGAAGAGAAATTACTCCCGTGTCACTCAAACTGGGACAGCCATGGACACTGAGTTCTCCACCACGGCACCCCTCTGCCCAGCCCTACAGTCCCCCAGTGCTTCGCTCCCTGCCTGTGTTACAAAAACCATCCGCGACACCAAGACGTGTACCACACAATCCTTTTTCTAAGGCACTTGGTCCACACTTCCAAAATTAAGCATCAAACAGCTCATTGTTCAAAACCGCAGAAGTTTGTACTTCTTAGAGTTTGCCTGAATGTGTGTTTCTGAATCCCTCATCTCAGGCCATGAGCCACTACGTTCTCCTCCACCTCTGCAGAGCAAAGCCTGCTTTTCGGGAAGATCAGTGCTGCAAAACCACCCCTGGGTTTGTGGAGCCAGATAAACAGCACGGAGTTGATTTAAACACACCATTTTACAGCGGGCAGATAGGTTTCCCCTTCAGCAAGGTGCTTATCGGTCGGTAAAATGCGTAAGTACGTTGTTTGTCGGGATGTGTGATGTGCGTGATGAGCCAAGCCCTTCCCTGCGGGAACCGGGTTTGCCAGGCTGCAAACACCGCTCGTCCTGAGCTCAGCGAAACCATCACCGCTGCTCCTGGCTGGACAGCACACGGTCTCTCCAGTCGCACCGCATCCAGGAGGGAGCGGCGCTGGGGACAGTAACTGTGGGCTGAGAGCTGGCTTGTCACCCCGCCACGCTCCGGCGAGGGCAGCGAGACGGCGGGTGGGATAATGGAGGATAATAGCCGCGCAGTTAGAAATCATAACAGCTCAGCCTATGCAGAGGGTTAGTTTCCAAGAGAGCTGTGATCTCAGCGCTGGTGCCTGGACGTCAGAGCTCCTATGCCTGGGGTGGGTTTTTTTGGTTAAGTACATGGTTTTATTGCTGTTTATAGAAGTATGCCTGCATACAGAGCAGCGAGGGAGCACGTTAGCCGGGAAGCGCTGAGCTTGTCTGCTGTCTGAGAGCATCCAGAGCCCTCCCAGCCTCCATCAGAGGGCTGATAACTGCATGTGGGGGGTGCCTGAATTTCCAGGTGAAGATCCCTGGCTGATGTACAAAACCAACTCGAATCACTTTTCCTTGTTGATGAAAATGTTGTTAACAGGGAAGAGGGAGGTGAAGCCCTCCTTTCTCTTGTGTCAGCCATCTCCCTTCCAGGGGTGTGACCATTTCTGCACTCTGCCACTTTCTATATTAAACACCCCCACTCATTAGTGATACCCTTTCTACTCCCAGGGGAGCCCCACAGGGGCTGACCACAGCAGTGGGTCTTCCGTAGAGCTCAGCAGCATCCCCAGGCCCCTGGGTGATGGGAGACCCCTTCCCAGAACTCCGAAACCCAGCCCTTAAACTTCACTCCTCCTAAGAACTCAGCTCTAAAAGCAAAACAAGCCCCAAAAGGGGTGATGCCCGTGTCAGCCTGCACTTGCGCTTGCCCCAGAGGTGCAGATTTCCCCACCCCTAAAAGGGGTGACATGGCCCTGCCTGCCTTTGTGGTGTGCTCTGGGGGGGTGGGGCGGGGGTTAGGTCCCCCAGTACCAGTAGAGAAGTAGAGTCTTGGTTGCCTCTTCCCAGTGCAAAACTTTCAGCTTCTTTCCATGGGGCTGAGAGCAAAATTCTCATCATTCCTCCTTCAGATGAGACAGACACACTATTTCACTCTGTCTCAAGGGAATCCCACTTTTGAGATGAAGGTAGGCTGCAGAGATTGCACTTTCCTTTATGTAAATATATGTGTAAAGGAAAAAACCTGAGGGATATTGCAAATCATTTCCCAGGCTGTCGCATAGCTTTGTGCACAGAAAGTGGATCTGGAGATGGGTGACTCAGGCTCATGTGCAGGCATGCTTTTGCCAGGATATTTTTGTTATTATTATTATTTCTCTCTCGCTAATTGAAGCAAAATAAAACAGTGTTCAGCTGCTCTGCTGAACACTCTGTCCTAGTTCTTCCCAAAGAAGACCAGCCTGAAGGTAGTCACTGTACATTAAGAACTTTTTAAAAAGTCGGCCAACGTCCCACCTGATGAATATCGCAGAGTTCGTGCCTTGTGGGAAGTCCGGAAGGTGATGAACCCGCAGCGACTGCCTGCACCGGTGGGTTGAACAGAGGGAGGATGTGACAGCAGGGTGGATGCACCGCTCCGCTCCCCCCTCCACAAGCTGGGCACCCCGTTCCCAGCCCTGTCACCTCCTGGGCAGGCGAAAGTCCCAGGTGGTGTGGCTGCAGCTCTCCCCTGTGCTGCCCCGGTGTCCCCGGAGCAGCTGGACTCTCACGGCCGGGCTTTGGGAAGGATGGCACCATCTGCTGCAGAGCACCCAGCTGCCAGGTCAGAGTATGGCCGGGAGCAAAGGACACCGGGAGGGAATCAGCCGCCTTTGCAGAGCTGTATGCAAAGTGCCACCTGAGTGGCGGCTGTCTCTGCTCCTCACCCTCTGAGGTTTCCTCCGCAGCTCCCAAAGCCCCTCTTGGCGGGACACCTGCGTCCTCCCAGCAGCAGAAGACACCGCACATCCAGCTGTCACCCGTGGAAGCCCACAGACACCCGGACTTCACCCGAGATGAGCTCAAACTCCCTCCCTGGTGCATTCAGCAAAGGCGACAAGAGGCAAGTGGATTAAAAAGTGCTCAAACACTAAACACTGGCAACTACGGAGAGGCTGTGGGAATGGGCACATTAGATACTGCCGCTGCACAGGCAGCGCCTGCCCATCGCTGCAGGGTTTTGCTGCGCAGCGCTTGGCAGCCCCGCAGCATCCCGCTGCCCGTGCGTGGGCTCGTGCCACAGCAGTGGGTGCCCAGTGGTCCCCAGCTCACAGCATCCCCTGCGCCACCTGCGCCACGACTCCCCGGAGAAGAAAAAAAAGGAAACGAGTGGGAGAGAACGACGTGCAATAGTTGTATTTTTGCTTTGCATTAAGGTTTGTTTGTCAAGCAAAATTGCCCTCTCATGGGGCTTAGAGCACTGAAATGATGGGATATTTAACTGCCTACTTTTCAAGGTTTACTCCAGTCTCTTAGTACAGTCTGAAACCATGCTGCAGGTTGTTCCACCCCCCTGGAGCAGCATTGCGTTAATGACATCTTTACAGCCCTAATGGATGTCCTTGGTAAAGATTATAGCCCTGCTGTTAGAAATTTGTTGCAGGACAATGCTTAGACGATGATAAAATAGCTACTGGGGAGCCGGGAGCTCGGCATAACGGTGGTGCAATTCACAGTGCGCCCCGTGAGTTGTGTTTGCCTTCCTACCTACTGCAGAAACAGAAACATGAGCCATTAGGAATGACTGTAATTAGCATATGACTAATTCATTGGGCTATTTTGGCTTCCATTTCATTTAGAAAAAGTCTCGGGAGCGTACGTCATCTGGGAGAAGTGTTTTACAGGCCAGCATGCAAATCCCTTGGTTTCCTGGTCGAGCCTCACCACGGGTTTCTGATAACCCTCACGCTGCAGAGCGTACGTAAGCCACGAGTGAGCCCAACTCTTTCCTATGAAATCCTGTTCCAACCTCTCCTCCTCCCTATGTCAAGCCCTCACACAAGCAGAAAAGGCAGTCCCTGCCCAAGTAGCTCACGGTTTGAGTCCCTCCACTGAGGACCCCAGTGCTGCAGAGGAAGAGCTAGAGAGAACTCTAGATTTCCATGTCGGGAGCTGCCTCGTGCCCAGACAAGGTGTGGAGCCAGCGAGACTGATGTAGTGTTGAGGTTCGTGTCCGTATCCTTCACAGAGCAAAGAAATTAAATGGTGGTCAGGTCCTTTCAGAGCACTTCAGGAGGTACCTACTCCTCATATGATTGTCTCAGAGGTTTTGCAGTAAGTCACACAGCACTATTGATCGTCAAACTACTTAACCATGGAAAATTGCTTTAATGCTACCTCGGTGCATTAATGAATGATCCATTAATTAATTCAAATTATTGAACATTGGCCTTGCTTTCCCGCTAGGCAAGAAGGACTTTGTGCCAAATCCAAAGAGGAGAGTGGCGTTTAAGCCATCTCTGAAATGATGATGGGCATGAAGACCCCAGGTACCTGTGGGCCAGCAGCAGGTGGCACTTCTTTGCTGCAGCGTTGCTGAGCAAAGGAGAAAGCACGAGGCTGCTCCAAGCTGGAAAGATCTTTGTGGTAAGAGGGAGTGGGTCCCTTTAGAGATCCAAACCCTCATTGCATCTCACCCAGAGGAAACCTTCGACCTTGAAGATCCTTTGCACTGACGCTTGGCAGTCCCAGGAGCAAAAGCAGATTTGCAGCCACTGACTGGTTGTGCTGGTCCCACAGGTGCTGGCACCTTGGGCACAGACAGAGGAAAACAAGTTTCTGACACATAACCACTGTGCTTTTTAATTTTCCAGGGTAGTCAGTAAAGTCTGGAGAGCTTTTACATCCTTTCTCTCTGAAAACGTACTAGATTATTGATTCTGTGCTAAAACAAACAATCTATTTGGATTGTTTATGAAGAGGCTACTGATGTAGTGAATTGCCTGATACAGGAATAAATTCACTATGGTGTCAACCCCTTAACTGGCCAGTGATACCCACCAAGTACTGGTCAGAAGCTAGAGGCGTTTTGAACATAGCAGGAATCCAACCACAAACAATAGCTGAGGGGTGACAGGTTACGCACAGGAAAGAGTTGAGATGGGACGTTTCATATCCCGTATCGAAGACAACGTCCAACGTTTGGAAGCTGAAGCTGCATGCATTCAGCCTTAAAATAAGAGCAGTTTTTCAGCTGGGCGGGAGACTAAGCACTGAAAGAACAGGAAAGTCTTTAAAATGAGACCTTTCTGAATGGCAGGATTTCATCCGCACCCAGAGAAAAAGTCCTTTGCGAGTGCAGGATCACATCAGCCTTGCTGCATCCCAAAAGAGCTGCACATAGCAGATGGATGAAGAGAAATCAAGTGCTACCACAAACCCCTTGAGCAGGTCAAAAGGAGGTAAAATGAGTAAGGAAGGGACTGAGATCTACCGAGCCCAGACTTTCTCATCTCCCACATTTCCTCTGAGGTACTGGGATGCTCACGACGCAGAACCTCCCGGAGGAGCTCGATCTCACCATACTGGCAGAAGAACACACAGTGCACCCAGCTCTGCCCCACAGCAGCCTGGCTCCCTGGGGAAGCCGAGTCTCTGGAAATCACTGAAACCTAAAAAAAAAATAGTGGACGATAACCTTAATCCACAGCCAGGAGCAACTGCAGCACTGGTTTTAAGGGAAGCAGAATTAGATCAACTCCACCTACTAGGGAAAATCTTCCCCATTAATTGTTATCATAATGCAAATCTCTACGGCACCAGCCACCAGCACATTGTTAACCATTTCCATATAGGAGTTCATTAACATGGCAAAAATCCTGCAAGGGAGGATGTGTTCTTTCCTCCTGGTACAGAGCGATAAAGGAGGAGGTGAGAGTTGATAGCACTCACCCTTGGTCTCCCCGAGCATGAGCATCGCGGCACCCCAGCACACGGCCAGCACCACACCCTGCCCTGGAGAGGAGCCAGCCCCTCACCTTGTCCTCAGGGCCGGGCTACAGGGTGTGTTATTAAAAAGGGAAGAATAGCTCCTACCTAAGAACAACTCCCATCCCTTTTTTTGAAATGACTGGGGGATCAGGTATGATGCTGCAGCAATATAGATGGGAGGGGAAATTCAAAAACCCACCACAGCCCTAAGGTGGTGAGGATCAGCCAATTATACATTCAGGAAGCTGTGTTAATTAGAAGCTTTTCAAGAGAAAAGTCAAAGGACTTTGCAAACACAGAGGGAAACCGATTTTAACAAGCAGCGATAAGTCCCAGCGTTGGAGAGGCACCGGCAGTGCAATGTCCTCTGCTGGCATCTCCAGTCACTACAGGGGACGGCTCCAGCCCGGCCTGCGTGACACCAGCACCGGCAGTCACCTGCAAGTGCGAGCCAGCGATTAGTCCCATTGATTTTTCGGGGGAATATTATGATTTTAAAATGAATAGTCAAGTAGCCGGGGCTGGTAAAGGATTATTCCCTACATAACAGTCATAGCACTTTGTGAGAGCCCAAAAGCACCCGGCTCATCTGACAGCTCAGAAGCAGCCCATCATCAGTGGCTCAGGGTGGAGGAATTGGTTTTTCCTTTTTCTTAATGATGATGATATGTAATGCGACAGCTTTATGTGCTAATCAACAGAGACCAGGGCTGTTTAAGAAGATTTGATAATAGCTCACACCTGAAGCAGCTTTTTTTTTTTTTCCCCAGGCAGAGGGAAGTGCACAGCAGAGTAGAACAAGTCACAATTAATTTACTTGGGTTTTATGTATGGTTATGGTCATCTCCTCTCCTTCTTAAGCCAGGGAAGCTCAAAACATGGATGTGGATTTGTTTACAAGCAGTGAAATGGGTTTAAGTGTTCCACACACCTTCTTAAAAAGGGCACATGAAAGCCATTTAGGAATTAAAAAAAATATATAAATAAATCTAAGAGCCTGACCAGAGCTGTTTTAGTTTATCCCCAAATGAACACTAACTTTGAGGTAATTCTTGAGGTTTATTGCACTAACCAGGAAAACCAGGTCATGTAAAATGAAAGAGCCTGTATTACCTGTGCAGGCAAAAGTGCCTTCTCAGCAGAGACTTGTTCACTCTGTGCTTGTCCTAGACCATTATTTTCACTTCCCTGAGATGCGCTTCATGAGGAATACTGCAGGGAGCAGACATCACTTTTGGTAAACTGCACTGCACGGGGCTGTGAGTTGGAACAACTGCAAACTGCACCACTGCAAACCTCGAGCTGTGACAGATGCAACATCCCCCTCACACACACTCCTTATCCTAAACAGGTGCGCAACGGGGAGAAAAACTCTCCTAAAGAGCATTAAAGGGAAAAAGCTGCCCAATGACCACAGGCACAGGAGGTGGAGTCCCAGAGCCCAACAACTGCTGACCGTCTGCCAACGCCCCAGCCCGTCCTCACCATCAGCTTGTTCGTGTAGTGACACACCAGCAATGAGTGCATGTCATTTTTGAAACAGTAAACCTCAGAGACCTGAGCAGGAGCTTCCAGGCCCGCCCTGGAGCACAAGTGCAACTGCTCCTACTAATAAACCTTCCAAAAGCCAACCATGGTGTGTCACTGCACAAAGGCTGAGTGTGGTTACAGCATCTGCAATCTCCTAAGGCAGCCGGGGTAAGATGGGTAGGTTTTGGCACCCCACGTCCCTTGGCACCCCATGCAGCGCATCCAGCTCCACCAGCCCGTCTTACGTGTCTTGAGGGGTTCCGAATGACGCTCAGACCATCAGCGCCCACAAACACCAACTGGGGCCTATCTTGAAGTTTAATCACTTCATGAAAATGAAACTTTCAGTACTTCATTAGGATGTCTGCCATCTGTTAAACATCATCCCAGAGAGTTTGGTGACACTTTAAATGAAGCTGTGAAGAGATGCGTTTGTTTTAGATGTAATTGGACAGCTGTTTTATTATGAATTAATGAACTATGATGATTAAAAAGAATCCAGTTTTAGCAAATCTTGTATTAACAATTACTCCTGACTAAAATCACGACTAAGCAAGTGCTAGAGAACTTTCATGACAACGACTGGAAGCAGAAGATGAAAAACCAGTGAGGTGCAACGGGACAAGAGGTGACTCCAGGCCAGGCTCCCCGTGCTGGGCACGGGTTCCCCGGGCTGCCCTGCAGCAACCAAACCACTCCATGTGCCCGTGATACCATTCCACATACTGCCATCTCCTCTGGCCCAAAGCCCCTTTTGCCCCATATGAGTCATCAGGGTCTGCTCACACCCCTCCGTCTTCTCAGCCCTTCTTCATGCTCATGTCCCCCCTTTCCCCCAGCCACGGGACCCCATGAGGGGCTGGGGAAGGAGAGGGGACAGTGATGGCAGCAGGCTCAGAGGTAGAGATAATTGACCTCTCTGGGCTTGCAAAATGTATTTCAGACTCCTTTTCCCCCCACCGTAGGTCACTTTGGCCAAGGCAGTTGGCCCTGGAGGCATTGCAGAGAACGGGATGCTCTCTGGTGTAGGGCTACATCCTTCCTGGCTGCGAGGACACAGCCCCGGGGCCACGCTGAGCATCAGCAGCACCATGAAAAGCCGATCCTGAGCTGGGGAGTCCCGCATCCGTCCTTCCCACGCTTTCCCATTTAGAAGAGATTTCCGTATTTCAGCAGAACCCAGTGCCAAACACCAGAGGCCACAGAAGGCAGCTGTGGGAGTTTCCACAGGAGCTTCCCAGTTTGTACGGAGCAGTTTTTAAGCAGTGAAATCTTTGCCCTGAGAGGTTCAGTGAAAAAGCTCCAAAGAGTTAAATGAAGACAGGTACACATGCCATGTGTGCAAATCACTTCTCTCCTGCTGTCAAAAGAAATCCGTTCCCAATCATTGTGGCTTCCCAACAGCTGCCTCCTGCTCTTTCTCCACTTCAGCCTTCCATTTGGCCTTCTTTTCTATGTTCATCCTCAGCAGCGTCTGGTCCCTTTTAGCAGCCTTGAAACAAAATGGTGAAAATCATTGCATGCACACGTTGCCCACCACTAAATTTCCCCACATTCGCACCACTTGCTTTGACACCCCACTGTCCTTTTTAATATTTTGCAGTGACAGAAGTTAATGTGTTTCCTTGTTTTACCAAATTTTCAGCATTTGCGGCTCTGATGAGGAGTACAAATTGTTTAGAGGTGTGCAAATTGTTTAGAGATGTACTGGGACATTCAAGTCAGGCTGGAGACCCTCCTTCCCTACCAGTGGAATGGGAAGACGCAAGTGTCACAGCTCTTGGTGGCCATGGTGGCACACAGGCTGGGCAGGCAGGATGGCAGGACCCTCATGGCGCATGGATGCAGGGCAGGACCAGGCACCATTGATGTTGTCTGAGCTCCTCCATGACCTTTGGAGCGGCCTCTTGCTGAGATACCATGATGCAGAGCATTGTACTGCACAGGTTTATGGCAAAGTGGGTCAGAAGGAACACATCACCCAGCAAGTTGCGCTGCCCCATGCCAACCTCTCCTCTGGAGAATGGGATGATACAGACCCTGTGCAAATATTGCTTATATGGACTTATTCTCAAATACATCTGTCACCCGAGTGCTTATTTACAAAGAGAGTGTATCTAGACCATATGTTAAGTGAATCAGTTCACTTCACCCAGAAACAATACTCACTTCTTTGCCTGTGATTACCATGGCCAAACAGCCCAGCAAGGTCAGTGCGATCATGATGTAGCAAACCTTTATCCTGACGCTGTTCCTTGCTGCATCGAGGACCTCAGACCTGCAGAGGACAGAGCAGAGTTTCCCTCCTGCGTGTGAAATGGGATCATGGGGAGCTGGGTAATGAATCCTCAAGTCTTTCAGCAACTGCCCAGTAACACAAAATGCATTTCAGCCTTCTCTTTCTGCAAGTGCTTAGAGGAGGACTCCAAAAATTAGCCTGAGGGGGAAAGATTTAGCCACCCTCTCACACAGAAGGGGTATTGCTCCTCCCAACAGTTGTCAGGAACAACAGGAATAACAAATCCTGTTCTCCTGCCTTCTTTTGTTGCATGTGAGAGACACTGAGGCCATGCCACCAGGGTCAGGCCGTGCCACCAGGGCCAGGCAATACCACCCTCGGTGGAATAAAAGCATACGTGTGTCATTTTGGCTAAGAGCAAGGGAGAGTTTTCAGAGAGCGAAGAGGCACAGCGAGTGGTGATTGGGTCTGTGGCCATCTGTCTGTGCCAGCTGCAGGCGGTGCTTTGCAGCCCTGTCCCACAACAGCGTTATCCCTCTGCCAGGCACCAGCCCCACCAGCATCCTCCTGTGGTGGGCGGCTGAGCTGCACTGGAGCAGATGATTGCACCATCCATGTGGGTTTGTCTCCCCAAGCGGCTGAATAGCCACAGCCGTTGCTGGGAGATCTCCACCACCTTCCATGAGTGACTCACGGCATTTATCCGACAATTTGCGCTTGCAAGAGACTGCAGCGTAGCAATGAGTCATCCGTGAAATCGTATCCAGCCATGGATTTGCTTACACCTACAAGGGGAAGGGCAACTGGAGGAGCCCCCAGGATGTCACAAGTCAGGCAACATTAGGTCTTCAAAACCAAGTGACAATCCTTTGTCAAAATACCTCGACAAGGGGGTGAAACAACAGCCTGGAGGTGAGGAACTCGTTGGAGATATCTGCCACCAAAGCTGCATATAGCCCCAAATTCCTTTTAAAATGTATGCAGGTCGAGGGATGTCAGTCTTCCCCTCTGCTCTGCCCTGGAGCACTGTGTCCAGTTCGGGGCTCCCCGGGTCAAGAAGGACAGGGAACTGCTGGAGAGGGTCCAGCAAAGGGCTATAGAGATGGTGAGGGGACTGGAGCGTCTTTCTGATGAGGAAAGGCTGAGGCACTTGGGGCTGTTCAGTCTGGAGAAGAGAAGACTGAGGGGGATCTCATCAATGCTGATCAATCCTTCAAGGGAGGGTGCCGGGGGGATGGGGACAGTCTGTTTCCAGTGGTGCCCAGTGACAGGACAAGAGGGAACGGGCACAAACTGGAGCATCGGGAGTTCCATCTGAACCTGAGGAGGGCCTTCTCTGCTGTGAGGGCGGCAGAGCAGTGGCACAGGCTGCCCAGAGAGGTGGGGGAGTCTCCCCCTCTGGAGCCATCCCAAACCCGCCTGGACGCCGTCCTGTGCCACTGCTGGAGGTGCCCCTGCTCTGGTGGGGGTGGCACTGGGGGAGCTCCAGAGGGCCCTTCCCACCCCCACCAGGCTGGGATGCTGTGATTCTCTTATTAATTGCTAATCAGTAAAACCTAACAAAGCATGCAACAACCCAAAGGGGATGATATTTTGCCATGGTGACTTCCAAGATACAAAGCCACTTATCCTGCAAAAGACTCTTCAGCTTAGTCTGAAACTTATGATATCTAAACCAAGTGAATCCAGTTTGCTTCACAGGCCATGACAAAAAATACATGCTCCCAAAAATTTGGGTTATTTTTAGACACCGGTAAAAGCAGGCCCTGTCAGCATGGAGGAATGCTAATCCTCACCATGAGAGCACACTTCTGAGTAATGCAAACTGGGGCCTTAATCTGTACGTTTACATCCAAAAACATCATTCAGGCAAAAAGAATTTAATATCAGAAGAAAATTGGTCTACTTACGATATGTGCTTGGGAATGTCCTCCTCCTTTTTAAAGCGTCCTGCCCATACTAACACCTTTTTATCGAAATTTGTGGGCCTTCTGTCATTTTTGAATGCTTTGTAACCTGTAAGAGATTTTATAAAAGAAAACAATGAGCTAAGCTTAGAGAGGAAAAAAGCTGTCGTTACAGGGGAAAAGGACCGAGAGTTTTCTACTCTGTGAGAGCCAAATGCGCTTTCTCACGTCAAAAGGACTCAGCAACTGGTGTGAGGTGCTTTGTTATATTTGCAACTTATTTCATTCTGCTTAATTTTTTTTTTCCCTTTAGTTTAGGTGGGGTTTAAACTAAAAATCTCTTTTAGCCTGCCTGATTGAGGGGAAAAGATGTGGGGCTGAAGCCCCCCAAGCCCTCAGCATGCTCTCACCCTGCTGGCACCTCGTTTTTAAACAGCCAGACTCGGGGGTTAAAGCAAACTGCCAGCAGCACTAACAACGCCTTGACAGCATCTCCTTCTAAAAGTGCTCACGGAGAGATGAGTTCTGTTAAAATACAGACAGTGGGAGGCTGGTAGTCATTCTCAGGCAAGCTGGGTACCAGGTTACCGTACTCTAACGATGATGCGATACACCCCACCACACTACCACGGTGATGCCATTTAGCATGGCATTGCCCTGAGCATCACAAGAAAGGGACTCTGGCTCCTCTTGATGGGAACAAGCCCAATGACAGGTCACAAGGAGGGCAGAGGCAGGGAGACCCTGCAAAAATAGGGTAAGTGATGGACTAGCTCAAAACCTGGCTTTGGAATTGCACTCCTGTACAGGTGGTCATTGCCGAGTATCTGGGACTGCTCGCACACCCGGGGATGCACACCCAGGATGCCAGGTTATGGTACCCTGTGCTTGCAAATGTGGGACTGGCGTTTAGAAGTTCCCTGTGGGTGACCAGGGCATGCAGGCAAGGATGGAGACAAAGATGCCACCAATCTGAGCATCCTGCGCTCCCTGGCTGTTGCTGGTGCCTGGCTGTAGGGAGATCACAGGGCACAAGGAGCATCTTCTTGATGTCCATGAGGAGGGCCTTCTCTGCGGTGAGGGCGGCGGAGCAGTGGCACAGGCTGCCCAGAGAGGTGGGGGAGTCTCCCCCTCTGGAGCCATCCCAAACCTGCCTGGACGCCGTCCTGTGCCACTGCTGGAGGTGCCCCTGCTCTGGCGGGGGGTGGCACTGGGGGAGCTCCAGAGGTCCTTCCAACCCTCACCAGTCTGGGATTCTGGGATGCTTCTGCCTGTGTTGAGATGGCAAAATTACATTAAGTGTCTTGGCCCTGGGTCTGCTTTTGCATGCCAGGACCTGTGAATGGCTGAAAGATCCCAGGTGTAAATCTTGGCACCCAGACCACCAGGTAAATTTAATCTCTTGCTTCTCCTATTTCTCTTACAGAGTCTCCACGCCAGGGAACTTGCCCACACAGGAGCAGCCCATGCCAGGGCACGGCCCACCGCAAGCACGCAGCTTTGTGGATGTAATCCAGCGGGGAGCGTTGCGGGAGCAGAGGGGTGCAGGTCTGCCACTTGCAGCAGCCCTGCACATGAGGGGACGTGCACCAGTCCTTCTCTGGAAACCTGGCAGCTGGGTAGGAGGAGGAACATTTATTTTATTTTTTTTTTAATTAACAGGTTTCCTGACATGAGGTATCAGTTTGTATTTGCTGCCGTAGGAGGAAGACTATTTAACACACCAAAAAAAAAACTTCATCCCTGTGCACTGATCAGAGCTCTCGATTTGCCCCGTGTCTCGGGAGGGTTTGTAACCCCAGGAGACGCAGCACCGCAGTTAAACAGCTACAGAAAACAGCGGACATTTTCTTGCCCTTTCCCGCAAACACCCTTTCCCTCCGTGCTGCAACACGAACCAGCGACCCACGCCTTTCTACCCACCTGCATCAGCCGTCCACAGAGCCGCGTCCTGAGCGCCCCTCGCTTTGTTGCCAAAGGCTCTGGCAGGGCGCAGGACCGGCCGAGCCACCCGCCGCCACAGCGCGGGGCTGTGCCCCAGCAGCATCCCCAGCATCCCGCCCCGGGCCACCGCCTGCCCACCCGCCTGGCACCGTGCAGCGGGACCTGCAGGAGCCAACAAGGCTTCTTCAGGGAGTTACAAACATAAAACTACCCCTTCCTGGAAGAAGGGAGTAGCACGCATTTCCACCCGGCCTGCCAACAGTTTTCGCTTGCGTCACGATGACTAGTCAAATTTATCGCCTGTGTTTACCAAAATGACACACCTCCTGAGCCCAGGCGGGCAGAGATCACCGCCACGGCAGCTCACACTCAGCCCGGGCTCTCACCCCAAGGAGCCGCTCGGGACAGCGATGGGTATTTGCATTATTTCCTCAGTCCTTACTCTAGTAGGGCTAAAATAGGACAGCGTGCTATATTTCCCCAAAGATCGGCTTAGTGACTGCTAATTATCACAGCCGGTTAAGCCATTGGAGTTCTTAATTGTTCTCAGCTAAAATATAATCTTGCAAATCAGTTGCGTTAAACAGACTTTTTGAAGAGGAGCAACGTCTCCACTGCCTCAGAATGAATGCGGTTTGGCAGAAGGAAACTACAGCCAACGTTTGTGGCTATAAATGCTGATGGGGAGGCCATCCCGCATCCAGGCTGCAAACTTCCCTGGCAAAGAAATACATTTCAGGTTTAAATCAGTAAACTAAGAACTTATATCAAAAAACCTCAGGTGACATAGTATTTGTCAGTCGGTAAAATCGCCATTGAGATGAGGCAGTACCTGCAAAGTATCTGCCCCCTTTGAATTCAATCTCCACAAAGTCTGGGCAGCGCTGAATGTTTTCCATAACATCAGCTGCTCTAACCAGAGAATGAACCGAAAACAATGCTATTTTATCACTTTGGCATTTCTCCTGTGTTTTGCACAAAATTCTCCCTGATGGGTCAGGAAATGGAAATGCAAAATACTTGTCTCATTTGGAGCAGTGGGGTATTTACTCTCCTTAGACATACAAGGCTCTAAAGCTGATTTACAACCCAGGAAAAAAATTCCACTGGAAAGGGAAGAAGCAGTTGCCGAAAGGAAAATTTTCAGAACTGTTTAGTAATGCTATCAAATGCAATATTGCAGGTAATCAAAGTGTGTCTAAGAGCAAGGGGAGGAACTGCAAGGCAATAGAGCTCGGGATGTTGGCAAGAATATTCTTTAAGGGCTGAGAGGATGAAAAATATGAGACAGAAGCAGCTCCAGCTCCTGGCCCCAAGGAAAATACCATTTATAGAGATGTTTTATGTTTTTTGAGAACACAAAGTTATTGATAGTGAGGAAAGAAGAAACTCACAGCAGTGGCAAACGCAGTTTTTCCTCTTTCGTGAAAGCTCCACAACGCATCTGGACAGAACACAATGTGTTTGGCTTAATTTGCTTATAATTTGGTAAAGCAAATTAGATCCATTTCCAGATTAGGAACCCATACAGAAAATGAATGGTGGTTTGAGCTTCCAGCTGCAAATGAGACCTGCAAACAAGCAGAAATGTGGGGATGTGATTGTGCTGGAAGAAGCAGAAGAGAAACCTGGTAAAGTCACTGATGGTGTTTGTGTCCTGCTCAGGATTTCCCCGGGGGAAGATGGGTGCGAGGAAGAGGAGAGGTGCGTTTATGGCATGAAGTTTATAGGTCTCAGAACCCCTGAGGATCCCATGGGCCCCTTCTCGCCTTGCAGAAGAGCTGCTGAGCGGGAGAAAAGCATTATACACCAGGACATCCCAGGGTCCCTGGGCAGGGTGGGCAGCTGTGGGATGGTCATGTCGCCCTTGGAGCCGCCCAACCCCACAGGGGCTCCAGCTGTGCGGAGCATTTTCACTTTAACAGGCATCCTCCAAAACGCTTATTGCAAGAGTGGTGGTCTTTATGTCACGTCTGATTATGGATTTCAAGAGAAAAAGAAAAGAACATTTGTATTTTATCTCTTAGTTTCTCAAGTGTGGAGAAAATTGTGGGGTTTTCAGGCCTCCAGTGCTTATCCACCTAGGGATTGCCAACTATTTCCTCTTGAAGACACACCAGCTAACAGCTGTATTAATCACATCTGCTGTGAGAAAAAAAAAAAAAAAAAAAAACAAAAAAAACAAATGAACCACTACTTCAGGATTTATTATGCCAGCATTTAGAAGTGCAAAGACACAGAGGTCCTCAGGAAACCACAAAGGCAGTTACTCGTTCCTGAATTTTACTCGTTTCTCTGGCACCGTGAATGCTTAATGCCGGGGTGAGTTTTACTGCAGTGCATGAAAGCTAATAAAAAGCTATATACACCACTGCATTAGGCAACCAAGCTCTCCCGTGTGTGCTGTGGATCTCTCTGGCCCAGAGCATCCTGAATCCCTTCCTGAACAGCAGAGAGATACAGAACGCTCTGGGACCACAGCAGCCTTGTGTGCAGCATGATGGCCTTAAACCTCCTTAGAAGGGTTTTGTGTCCAGCCCAGTACATGCACATACTCCCCTGCCCAGGTTACAAAACATCCCCGTGAGGCTCATCCATCCGCTCCCCTCACCCACCCACCACTTGATACCCATCAGTGACTCATTAGCTGAGCGTAACCATCATTTCATGACCATTAAGCTCACAGACGGGGAGTTTATGGTGTAGCAGTAACAACTTCTTCAGAGATGCAGAAATAGCAAAACCAGGCTGAAAGCACCACCGTATCCTCCTCTCACATCCTTCTGGCAGGAGGAGAGCAGGACCCCAACTCCTCAGCAAGCCCTGGACAGTGCAGATAACAGCTCACGCAGGGACTGGCTGTGCAGACATCCCCCCGGCTCCCGCTGGCCCTCGCTGCGAGGGGGGAGCACAGATCTGAAGAGGTTTGAGCTGCAAAGGAGCAGACGGGCTCAGAGAGAGCAGAGGACAGTTTGCAGCTGTGGCGGTGGTGCAGAATCGTGACATATCTGTTTTCAGTGCGAGAGCGATCCGTAGTTGTAATACTTAATACAGGCTATTGCCAGCACAGGAAGATGGAAAACTAAACACAAAACCTCACAGGGCTCCATCCCAGTTCTGCATCATCTTCACACCCCTTCTGCCACCACGGACTCTGCTCTTGCAGCTGACTCTGCAGCCAGTCATCCACCCCCCCAAAATGGACACAAAAACCTTTGCAGAACTGGAACCGAAAGGCCACAACATAAAAATACGTTGCTCTCTGTAAAAAACCCGTGTTCTTTGATTTCTGACTGACTTTACACCGCCATTCCCAGTACCTTAATTCTGATTATTGTCAGCCTATTACAGCACTGAGAAACTTGGACTCGGGTCCTCTTCACCCGTTCTTCTTTTTCTGCTTTCAACACCCACAGGAATGAAAGAGTTTATTCCTCTAGAAGTCCCAGGTTCATGTACCTCTCTTTACATCTCCTGGTTAATTTTCATAAGGTTGCACAACAAATTTCTTTAGTCATATACACAAAAGAATTCATAGCAGTATTCAACCGAAAAAAAGTATTACTCTGTAAAGCTTTTTTTTTTCATCTGCAGTGTCCTCAAAACCAACTGGTTTGCCACCAGGCCCTGCTTTGCATGCCATGCAAACTTTTTACATGAGGGCTGTGATGAGGAGCAGAAGATAACCTTATCTTAAAATTCTTTGCCTTGCCCCCCATCTAATTAAATATGCAGCAGAGCTTTGGCTTGGTTCCTAGACGAGATAAACAAGCAATCCTGGACGGACTCGTGGCTCATGAAATTCAAAGTGAGTCAGGAAATATTCCTCCACGAAACTGTGCATCCTCCAGCAGCACAATTTAACACAGCAAGAGCAATGAATTGCTTTGAAATGTCTCACCTACCTGCAGATCCCAGCCCAAGAGCCTGTCCCTCCTCTCCAGGGTCCCCAGGGAACAGCAATCCCAGAGTTTCATCTCTCTCCAGGAGGTGGGTCGCATACTCCTCATATCAGGAAATTGTCTACCCTAAGGAAACTCAACTGCAAATCCCAAGAAACTAAAAGCTCCTTAACTATTTCTCAGCATGGCCAAGTCAAACCAAGGGAACAGTCACAGCATCTTACAGCAAAACCAGACTCAGAGGGTTTGTAAAGACCTCTGAAAACAAGCAGCGGTGTGAGACTTTAATCACTTTGGGACTCCAGATTCATTTTTTTATAATCTTGAGTGTTATCAATGAAACACGACATCTGCCAAAAGAGAGCGGAGACAATGAAGGAGTCCCTCCCCTCTTTCTGTGTTAAACTTCAGCTTTGCTTTAAAAAACAATGAAATCAGGATTCCTCTATCCAGTTACTGGAAGGTCCTGCATTTTCTACCAATACTGTCCCTATTCCTCCAAATTTGATAGTATCACTGCCATTTGAAAAATCTTGCCTAGCAACAATAAGTAAGACACTAAGCCACACTGCTGAAAAAAGAAAAATCAATAGAAGAACTCCCAAAAAACAACCCACAAATTCCACTGACTCTGGTAAATCTTGCCTGATTTACACCACATGAGCCTTTTGGCATCAGTCTCTTAATAGGGAAAAGTAATTGATATAACACACTTGGTATTTTCTACAACAGGAGCAGTCATTTCCCCCAGGTAAAAAAAGGTCTGGGCTGTTCTCTATGTCTGCCACTAAAACAAGAACAAGCCGGATTTGTGTCAGGTCTGAGCAGAAGCTCCCAACATTGCAAAGATAAGGATCTCCAAGTGATCCTTATCTAGGAAGAGTCATCCTCTCTGCCATTAAGCACATTTACTCTTAAGGGAGTTAAACCCCAATTAACAGCCTGGATGTTTTGCTGCTTAAGGCGTGTTCACCTCTGGAAGAGCGCAAGAACCCACTCCTACCTCTCCTGATGGTAATGGAAACGCCTACAAACAAGGGACGCTACTGTAGCCAAGAGGACCCATAAGCCACACTTGCTTTGTGCTCTTCCATCGGCTCCAGGTTTTTAGCTAAGACGCAATAGAATATTTATTGGACACAGGAATGCAGTTATGAATTGTCTTAATAGGAGCTAAATTCAGCGGAGCTCGTGAGCTGGACCTAAAGTCCCTACCCTCTGCACACAAACACTAAAAAGGGACTTGGGATGGGTCCGATGTGCCCTGGGTGCAAAGTGCAGAGTTTATAACGGCTGGTGGCAGAAGGACAAAGCTCACAGCAGCAAAACAAAAGTTAGTCATTGCTCTAGCAAAGCCCCAGTATGACCTTTCCCAGGGTTTGGGACGGTCACCCAGAGTCAATGAAGTGGCGTGTCACCTCCAGTGCAGGGTGACTCGGGCATACGGAGCAGCCGCCCACCGATGGGCTGAAACGTGGGGTGGCTGCCCACCTCCAGCTTCGTCGCAGAGGAGCAGCCAGATGCACAATCCCAGGAGCCACGGGAAATCCTCCGAGGTGGTCAAGGTGTTGTGATGAAATTGCACCTTTTACAACCAAGGAAATGAATGCATCGACGAGCTTTGCACCAGGCCTCTAATTTCTGGAATAATACGCAATTGGACCGTAGAGCAAAAAAGTGCAAAGCCCCGAAAGGAAAACAAAACCATGAGAATCCTTTCAATTTACATTTTGACTCAGAGTTTGGAGAACCATTTAATTTAAACCTTTTCCACACCTGTTTCCCCAGCTGAGCCCGAGAAACACACTGACAAGGACAGACTCGCTGTTCACTTGTCACTTAATGATTTTCTTTCCTGAGAAAAATGGCATCATCTTCAAAAACAGAGGCATTTAGAAATTTTTCACTCCATTAGTCAATAGTTTAGGGGAAAAAGAAACCTAATTTAAAAAGATTGAACAATTCTTTGTGGAAATGTCTTTTCCCCACACTTGTTTTAATATGAAGATGACTAACATTTTTTTTCCAGCTCCTGCGGAGAAGCCGGGTATTATCGATCAGGCCAATAAACCTTCCGAGATCATTATGAGCCCCTGCGCTGTGGGGTCAAATTGCCCCTTTTAGCGACTGCCTGAACATGCATACAATCAATGCGGGAGCAAATGTATCCTGGGTAACCCAGGGAGAGGCACTACCCTGGGAAGAGTTCGTCCCAACAGTGCACAGTAGTCCATACCAGGGCCAGGTGCCTCCTCAAATTTATGAACTGCGTCTTGATAATCCCTCTGAAGAGACCATAAAACCCTTCCAAACACTCCTGGGTGAGACACAGCCTACCTGGAGGATGTGACCGAAGGGACCATCAGGGAAATGCATCTCCGAAAAGATGCAGTGTCCCTCAAGTGCAGCATGAAGAGGGCAAGAGAGTGAAAAGTCTCCTGTCACGCTGGGCTTTGCATAGTGTCCAGAGGCTTTCGTGAAAGAGCGTTGTGCTGGTGCCTCGTTCGAACCATTGGCTACATCTGCCTGCACTCTCATGGACTGGCTCACGCGTGCCGCTGTACGGCTTAGACTTGGGCTGGTGACTCCTCTGCTCCTTGTCTGTACACTGCCTTGCACAGGAGAGTCCCAGAAGTTACCGGAGCTCCTACACAGTGTGGTAAAGAAATAACAAGGAGGACAGAAACGAGAGACTCATCTTGAGCAGATATATAATGACTACAGGAGGGCTAGGAGCTGAAGAAAAAGAAATTACATCTTACATAAACAGGACTTTACTTCTCTGACAACAAGACAAAGCTGTCCTGCATTTTCTGGACTGTGTATGTCACAGAAATGCCATTGCAATAGCTGTCCTACTGAAAGAGAAATTTGTTCAAGAGAGCTTATCATGGATATACAGAATAACAGAATTCTTAGAGTTGGAAGGGACCTTAAAGACCATACAGTTCCAACCCCCCTGCCCTGGGCAGGGACACCTCCCACCAGCCCAGGTTGCTCCAAGCCCTGTCCAACCTGGCCTTGAACACCTCCAGGGATGGGGCAGCCACAGCTTCTCGGGGCAACCTGCCCCAGGGGCTCACCACCCTCACAGCAAACAATTTCCTCCTAATATCTCATCTAAATCTCCCCTCTTCCAGTCTGAAGCCATTCCCCCTC
>NW_009647735.1:8755260-8785331 GCF_000708025.1 Charadrius vociferus
AGAGCAGAGCGCAGCAGAGGGGCACAATCCCCCCTCGCCCTGCTGGCCACGCTGCTGGGGATGCAGCCCAGGGTGCTGGTGGCTTTCTGGGCTGCCAGCACACATTGCCGGCTCACGTTGAGCTTCTCATCCACCATGACCCCCAAGGCCTTCTCCTTAGCCATTCTCTGCCCAACGTAGATTTGTGCTTGGGATCACTTGGGACCACGTGCAAGACCTTGCACTTGGTCTTGTCGAACTTCATGAGGTTTGCAAAGGTCCACCTCTGAAGCCTGTGCAGGTTCCTCTGGACGGCATCCTTCCCCTCCAGCATATCGACTGCGCCACATAGCTTTGTGTCATTGGCAAACCTGCTGAGGGTGCACTCAATCCCAACATCCATGTCACCAACAAAGATGTTAAACAGCACTGATCCCAATACTGGCCCCTGAGGAATACCACTCGTCACTGGTCACTGCTTGGACATTGAGCCATTGACCGCAACACTTTGAGTGTGGCCATCCAGCCAAGTCCTTATCCATTGAGTGGTCCATCTGTCAAATCCATGTTTCTCCAATTTAGAGACCAGGATGTTGTGGGGGACAGTGTCAAATGCTTTTTATAAATCCAGGTAGATGATGTCAGTTGATCTTCCCTTATCCACCAACACTGTAATGCCTTTGTGGAAGGCCACCAAATTTGTCAAGCATGATTTGCCTTTGGTGAAACCACATTGGCTGTCACCAATCACCTCCTTATTTTCCATGTGCCTTAGCAGAGTTTCCAGGAGGATCTGCTCCATGATCTTCCTGGGCGCAGAGGTGAGACTGACCAGACTTCACCAGACTGCCACAGCTTCTCAAATATGATGGATAGTGACTTGGCAACTTCATCTGCCAGTTCCCCCAGGCTCTGTGGATGGATCTCATCAGGTCCCAAAGATGTGTGCAACTTCAGTTTCCTCAGATGGTCTCAAACCTGGTGTTCTCCTACAGTGGGTGGTTTTTTATTCTCCGCAGAGGTGAGACTGACCAGACTTCACCAGACTGCCACAGCTTCTCAAATATGATGGATAGTGACTTGGCAACTTCATCTGCCAGTTCCCCCAGGCTCTGTGGATGGATCTCATCAGGTCCCAAAGATGTGTGCAACTTCAGTTTCCTCAGATGGTCTCAAACCTGGTGTTCTCCTACAGTGGGTGGTTTTTTATTCTCCCAGTCCCTGCCTTTGCCTTCTGTGACTTGGGCAGTGTGGCTAGAGCACTTGCCGGTGAAGACCGAGGCAAAAAAGTCATTGAGTACCTCAGCCTTCTCCATACCCAGGTCTCCTGTTCCCTTCTAGAGAGGGCCCATGTTTTCCCTAGTCCTCCTTTTATCACCAAAATACCTATAGAAGCTTTTCTGGCTGCTGTTGATGTCCCTGGCCAGATTTAACTCTGTCAGGGCTTTAGCTTCCCTAACCTGATCCCTGGCTGCTCGGACAATTTCTCCATATTCCTCCCAGGCTACCTGTCCTTGCTTCCACCCTCTGTAGGCTTCCTTCTTCTGTTTGAGTTTCTCCAGGAGCTCCTTGTTCATCCACACAAGCCTCCTGGTGTTTTTGCCTGACTTCACAGGTACGAATACTATGCTTGGAAAACTGGAGAATCTTAAAATAAAAAATAAAAAAAGGTAAGTTGGAGAAGGAAATGGCTAAAGTGGGGATGGTGTCACCAAGTTCCCACAGAGGTTGGTGAGAAGATCATCTAGGAAAACTGGGTGACCGCAAGGACTTGTGTTATAGAAACAGGACAAAGCACAGTGTGCAAAATCATCTCTTTGGGGCTAAAGTTGAGGATTTCTGGCTGTGTTTGTTTAACTTAGGGTGACTCCAGGCTGCCAAGCAGATGCTGCCATGGAAAAATCAGATTAAATTCTAAGATGTGCAAGCAAAGTCATTCCAGTAGAGACAAAACAGTTTTAGTATTCTTGTATGAGATGTCTGGAATAAGCCACACTGCTCTGGTTATTCAAGAAAGTTACTCAAGAAAAAAAGGAATAAAGGAAGAAATGAGAGGAACGTGTCTTTTTCTTGACTAACAAATTACAATCGGAGAAGGATCACAGCAGCTATCTCTCTGAGACACTCAGTGCCAGAGAAGGAGGGCAGTTAGGTAGGCTCAATCCCAGCACTGATACCTAAACAAAGGGCAGAAGCTGCTCACGATGGATGCCCAGGGCTGCACCTCTCCTAGTGCTGTTCCTTGTACCTTCCCAAGGGGCAGGGGCTGTCTCCATCCCCACGTTAGCTAACGAAGCACATGTGGTCACACAAACCACCAGGCCGTGCAGCTCACCAGGCTCCCACAATGCTCCTGGGCTGCTTCAGCTTTGGGCCATAACTGCACAGTCATCAGTGTTTACAAAACAAGTTTCCAGGGAAGCAAAGTTACACACCGAGGAAATAATAAGCAGCAGTGTAATCAGATGTGAGAGGGAGATCATTTCATTACCTGAACCGGGCCTCATTATTCACCATTTCCCTGGCAAGAGCTGATACACACAGGCTAATGAATCTCAGCTCTCCGGAGGAGCGGGAGGAGCGCCGGCTCGGCGCTGCCGCATGCTAAGCAGGACCAGAGAATCCAGCTTTCGGCTAAAAGTCTGAAAGGTAAAATATGAACTCGTCCATTGCAACACTGTGGTGAGATGAGAGAGGGGTTTGGTCTTACAGAGCCACCCCTGCTGTGGGAAGGCCATGGCTCCTACCTGGCCCAGGGGAGTGACCTGAATTCTGAATCCCGGGAATAACAGGGGATGTGCCATGTGGTCTGCATACACTGGGGATAGGTGCAAGGGCCAGAGTTGGCTTGTCGGGGAAAGAAATCCTTCCAGGAGCAACAATGTCGGCTGGAGACTTCCCAGACTTTCCTGAGTTAAGTGTCATCCTGGGCCTGGTCATGACACAAGGAAGACATGAACAGAGAAAAAGCATCAGCACAGAAAAACACAGTAGCAGGACCTTTCCCTGCTTCTGTGGCACTTTATTTTCATCAGCACAGTTGCCCATTGGCTACTGTGGCTATTCCTCCCTTTAAAAAACAGGGAAACAGCAAATACACCATTCACTGTATATAATTATTTAAAACAAAACAAAAAAACCAACACCCCTCCCCAAAACCAAACAAACAACAAGACAAGCAACGCTAAAGAAACCTTTAGAAAGGGGAGAAAAACCTCTTTAACATAAGTGAGTTCTCAGAGGTACAAAGACTACCTCTCTTTTTTCTCTATATTTTCTGCATACCTCACAAGCAACGTGGCCCTTAGATTTCACGGGAGGAACCAGAACATTTGGCAAGGCTCCTCTGGAAGGAGCTTAGACACTAACAGCCAGCATCAGAGGAAAACCTATTCGGAGAGGAACACGCATGTCCTGACATTACGGGGAAATGCTGCCCTCATCTGTCTTCCAGTGACAGGATTTATTTTCCTGCTTACCATGCCTAAACCATTCATCACTTCCAGAATGAAAAGGTGACTCTGTCGTTGAAACCAACTCCAAAACCTATGCCTGGACCTTTATTGGCACTGGAGCCATTAAGCAATGCTGTCATTGGTAATAAGAGTCAATACGGCCACGTTGATGCAGTGGAGTTTAAATGCAGAAAAATCTTGATTCTCTGTATTGAAGAGTGTGTCTTGGCCCAAATGAAGAAAATAACTTATACATTCATTATGAAAATAAAACCGACCAAAGAAAAAGAATTAATCCACAGTGCCAGGAGGGCAGGAGTACTGAGAGGTGACACCAGGGTTTGGCAAGAGCAGAGCAAGCCCTGTTCCTGCAGGGATTGCCCCGGGAGTGCAGCAGGCAGTGGTTTGGGATCAGGCCACCTGCTGCAGCCTGTTACAGAACACCACGGAGAACACGGCTGCTCTGCCTCTTTCATCCACATTAGTGAAAATCCAGCCCACACACACGCACACACACAGTGTGGAGGCACATTGCGAGCACCACCAGTGGCCCTCAGGAAGGTGAAATGAAGGAGAAATTGAACATGCATTCATATTTCATAAAAGTATAAGCTTTGAAGTTGGAAAATTACATCCAGTAGATGAAGTATAGCGCTAGCCAGTTCTGTGTGAGTTTGGGCTGCAGAAGGAGCATCTATGAAACCTCTGCGAGACAATGCCACTAGCCAGCCAAGGTCCTCGGAAAGTACGCTGGCTGATGAAAGTGCAGATCACGGTACATATCCATTAGCATTTGCAGAGCTCCAGAGGAGCATGGCTCTCAGAGCAGATGGAGGTGCTTCTCTACTGAGGCTTGTGTCTTTTAGTTCTTTTAATGAAGTCAGTCCTGCCAAAACTCCTAGACAGGAGCTGGAAAGTCTGATTCTGCCGATTCACAGTTTACTGACATTTCTCCTTGCTTGGGCCTTTCTCCCTAGACTCCCAATCCTTTTGGGTTTAATTAGAGTCTGCGTCTCCAAACTGGAATGTGCAGTTGGCCAGTGTCTTAATGCCTGGAGCACCACCCCAGCACAAGCAGACAGGTCTCCTTTGATGGCGCCAAACTGACCCTCTGGAGGCTCGGGGCAGGGTTTTACGAGCAGCCCCAGGGTTTGAATTCCAGCCACATGCTTTCAGGTCTTCTACAGCAGCGTGGTCAGCTCTCGCCTGGCCAAAGCCTGGAGTCAGCCATGGGCACTGTGCAGCCCCAAGGTCTGTCCAGCCTGGCAGCCAGGGGATGGGAACATGGCTGGACACTGCCTGCCCCATCAGCTCCACGCTGGAACAGCCAGGCTCTTGTGTCCCTGTCCAACAGGAGCCGGCTGGCCAAAGCTTGCCAGAAACATTTTGACCTAGATGCTCGTTGGAATGTTTTTAATAATTTTGTTGAAAAAAAAAAATCAAATTAATTCTATATCTAATTGCTATCTAGTTTCCTAGATGAAAAGCTTCAAAACAATCCTCCCAAACTGATTTTCTTGCAGACATCAATCCCAAATGATCATTTCCAGGATCCCAGCGGAAGCAGTGCACCCAGGACTGCCCCGTCAGACCCTCCAGCTGGACCCAGGCCCCCTCCAGCCACTCACTCTCCCACTCGCTTCTCCCAGGTCACCAACTCTGGCGTCTGGCCGATGCCTCAGCAATCAAAGTCTCTCATTACAGCCTTTCTGTGTGGCACCTTGGTTTGATCTGTCATTTCACAGCCCAGTACCTCTATCTGAACAAGTGGAATACGGCAGATCCCTCTCATTGTTTTAGTCTTTGTCAAACAACCAGTGTTAACTCACAGGATTCTACATATTTTTAAATTTTCCTCTAAGCATTCCCCTTTCTCTGCTCAACAGCTGCATCAAATACACTGCGGTATTACTCCTTCCCAATCTGTCTGTACATACGATCAGTGTTTGGTCTTTTTCAGCAAAGTAAAACTAAGGACTAAAGTTCCTGGTGGTCATTCTCTTGCGTTTAATCATCCTGGTCATGTAACACCTGGGGAAATTCTACCTGTCTTCATGCTGGTAGTATTTTATTAACACACATGTGGGGCCACAAGCTGCCTTGCAGGCTTTTCTTTGTGGCTGCAAGAGGGGATCTATCTTCTCTGAGCACTGAGACGAACAGATCTGGTGTACCGTGCACCACCAACGCAACTGCCCCCAGTTCCCACCATAACTGCAGTGCTCCGGCCAGCCGGAGACTCCTCAGAGCTGGAGCAGGAGGACTGGCCACCTCCCCGTGACCGTCCCCACCAGCTGGATGCTCCTCACAGGGTCCGAGCTTCCCCCAGGCTGAACCCTCAATTTGCAAAGACGAACACTGCATTTCTCATCACTGTGAAGTGGTGTTTGTCTCGTGGCTATGGGAGTCCTCAGAGGGTTGAAAAATGGCGTGGGAGGTCACAGCACTTCAGGCAGTTACAAAACGGGGTTGCGTACACATCCTGTGCCTTGCTGGGGAACCTCCCGTGCCTGACAGCCCTGGTGGCAGTGGCCCTTGGCCAAGGCTTGGCTCAGTGACTGGGTGCGCTCCACACTGCAAGGCCAGAGGCGGAGAGTTTAGAGCCCTGCATGCCTCTCTCTTTTTCTCCTCTGCATCCAGTTGTGGCAGTGAACTTCAACTCTCTGTTTTCTTGCAAAATTCCACGATTCATCTTGTAAAGTGAATTAACTTTCTTGACCTTATTTTTATCATCCTTCCTGGGGAGGGAAGCTGGTGTCATTGGTGCCCGCAGCAAAGCTAGTCACACTTTCCCTGCTTTTTGGTTATGGTAAGAAAGTCTGCACGAGAAGATGTTCTGCTTTCCTGATTGCTTGAAGAGAAATAATGAAAGTCTGGAACTCAGAGACTGTGCACTACAGGGAGACGTCCAGATGAAACTGTGTTCAGGCTCTGGTGAACATTAACCTGTTGCATCAGGCAGAGCACAGACAAGAGAAAATTCAATAGGTTTCTCTTGACAACAATCTGCATTTTCTTGTAAATGAGTTAAAGTCTGCAAATACAAATCACATCGTTCAAGGTTTACTTTTCTCTGTATGAGATCAAACGAAAGGTTGAGTCCAGGCCAACATCTCATCTCTGACACCAGCCTGGCGTAGGCACCCAGGGAAGAGCATAAGAGCAGTAGAAGCATTACAGACCCGCTTTCCCAGTATTCTCAAAGTTTCCTGAACCAGAAGTGCTATCTTGTTGAGGGTGTTTTGTTTGGTTGTTTTTTTAATTACTTTTTCTGACTGGTTTGAAGACACACAACCTTTTAGTGCCAAAACCTTTTGGCAAGGAGCTCCACATCTGGACTGAGCATTGGATAAAATATTCCTCCTCTCACTTTACAGCTGCCACCTGGTAAGTTCCCATCTTTTTTCTGGTTCTAAAATTATTAGAAAGAGTGAATGGCTATTCCTTAGTCCCCTTCATCTCTCCTCTCATGATTTCCACAGGTGGCTATTGGCTCTGCTCTCCAGCCCCGATTTTTGCAAAGCAAAATCCTCGTTCCTTTTACTTCCTTGCAGAGCAGATCCTATTCCAACACTCAGACTGTCTTTTGGCCCATTCCCTGTACCTTTTCAATTCTGCTTTGCCTTTTGGGCCGGGGGAGCTGCACATCCCGTTCCAGATGCACACGTACACTTCAGCTCCACGCCAGCTCCCTGCTTCAGTGAGGTGCTGCCCTACTCTTTCTTAATAGGCTGAGTTATCACACACCGATAAGCCAGTTCAAGAAAGTTATCTCAGGCCTTCTTGAGATTGTCTTATTGAGGGAGAAAACCTTTTAACAGCCGTGACTGCGCTATCGGTCGGGCTGCCTTTGATGGAGCGGAGTCAGCCCAGGTAAGGCTGCCATTTTCCACCGCATTTCCTTGAGCGGAAGATCCAGTTTAACTTGTTGCTCCATCTTCCCTTTCACCATAGCTTCTCAGTTCCTCATCACCTCCTCCCCTGCCTGCTCAGAGGTTGCTGTCCCTGAGTCATCTGATTTCTATGGCTCTAGACTTTAGGGGATATACTAAGTGATCCTGTGACAAAAAACTACCGGAGCTGTTTATTTTTTGATTTGTATTTTAAACAAGTCATTACAACAAACTAGTTTAGACTGAGGTCATTACTTCTTGCATAGCAGTAAGCTCAACAGTATTGCTAACCAGTTACTCAGACCAGAGCTGGAGGGGCTGTGGGAACACTGGCCTCGGAAACTGGGTCTGGCCAAAAGACTCAACGCGAAACTGCAGCTGCAGTCAGCATGAGCTGATGAACCAGGTCCAGTGCACAGTGGAGAAAAGCCTCTCCGCACATGCAGTTCAGATCAGCATATTTCATTTCCCTCTGCATCACTACATAGAGTGAGAGACCCCCCTCCCACTGGGGCAAGAGAGAGGACAAGGAGAACCAGAGCCAGGCGCTGGTCTTCTGCCCTCTACGTGCTCACATACCCAGTTACCCTGTATGTTTAGACAACTAGTCTACAAAAAAAAAAAAAAAAAGAAAAATTCTCATATGGGAACAATTAGTTCTATGTATCGTCTTCTTTCCTCATTCCCTTCATGAAGTGCTATTTCCCTACCGCCCATAGATTTCAGTTCATTTCCCCCCGCCCCCTTTCCCCTATACTGTCTACACAGAGAGCTTCCCTGGGACTTACAGGAACCTGGGGTTAGATATTGGCTCCCCGAATCCCCTTAAGGATGACTTTAAAAAAGAATAACTAACACCATTAAGGTAACATATTTTTTTTCCTCTTTAAATTGTTCTGCCAGCATTTGCCCTATTTGCGTCAGAGGGCTAAATTGGAAAAGATTTTTCTTGTCTTTCAGACAATTGTAACAACAATTTCCTCATTCCAAATCAAGTAGTCAAAATGTCAACTTCCCCCTCACCTGCCTTCCAAAGCAGCTTGGATTAAAAAAAATACCTCTTGGAATTCAAAAAATAATTTGCTCAAACTGCAGCATTTCCCTTCTCTGGTATTTTGTAGTCTGTATTTACTAATCTTCTAAAACAAAGACCGTTTGGACTAAAAAGCAAACATCACCAAAATCACTGACGGCAGATTCTTCCAACAATGTAGAACCTTTTGCCCCAGTAGTTTCTTTGGGGTCAGCAGACATTAATTTGTTTCACAATCAGTTTCAATTTGAACATTTGGGGATTGCTCTGCTGGATCAGACTTCGCGAAGCATTCCCGACCCCTTCAAAAGGTGACTCACGGGAAAGACATGATTTTACCCACAACAGATCACCTCTATGCTCCTATGTGGCTCCCCACAAACCAGCTCTGCTCACAGACGGGTGCCTCTCGCTTCTCATTCATCCCACTCCAAACAGCCGTGCTACAACTGCGTGGCACAACTGTGCCCCATCCCTCAGAGCCTGACCGTGGAGCCACAGTGCCTACATCAAACACAGCCATGGATCTAGAGCCAAACGCCACCGCAAAGCCCTGCTGTAGACTCACAAAATGTTGGAAAATGAGATTTAAAGCTGAAAAAAGAAAATAAAAACCATCATTTGAAAACAAGTACGCTGCTTCTGGGTCTATGCTGATGCTTCTTACAAAAAAATAATAATAATTTAAAAATAAAAAAAGTCCAGAAAGAGGACACCTCAGCAAGGCCACATCACCCACAGAGAGGTTGCCCAGAGAGGTGGTAGATGCCCCATCCCTGGAAACATTCCAGGCCAGGTTGGACGGGGCTATGAGCAACCTGATCTGTTTGAAGATGTCTCTGCTCATTGCAAGGGGGTTGGACTAGGTGACCTTTAAAGGTCTGTTCCAACCCAAACCATTCTATGATTCTGTGATCCATGGATCCATGGGCATGGAGAAAGAGAACAGGCTGAGGCTCAGCTGAACTCAGGGGACTGGGAATGTGTGTGTGTGTGGGGGGGGGGGAGCCGGACACACACAAAGTGTCACAAAATCACGATGTAGGGCTGGAAAGGTCCACTTAGTGGGACAGCTGGTTTGCCTAGATAACCCATGCCTGCAGAGGCCGGAGTGGCATTAACAGGGCAGCCCTATTGCCACCCTCACGCTCGGCTGGAAGCCACGCAGGAGTTAAGCAGGACCACCTGCTATCTTTGTCACACATCTGGAACCGGATTTAAAAAGACCTTTGGATACAGCCAGTCCGATTCAAAGCTCAGATGCTGTTCAACAGCCTCCAGCCAGGCAGGAGGCAGTGCCAAACGTCACAGCATTCCGGCCGAGTCTCCAGAGGTAGGGATCAGCATCCCGGGCCGGGCGAGCGTCCCGCCGGCCCCTCGCAGCCCCCCTCCTCCCGGGAGCGGGGCAGCAGCACGGGCACAGTCTGTTCTCTGCCAGTTACTGCACCACCACGCAGCCCGGCTGGGAAGAGTCCTGCCGCAAAGAGATGATGGGGTAGAAACAAAATTAAATACTTTATTTTTTAAAAAAATTGACTTCATGCTTATGAACAGTCTCTGCAATAGAAATAACATTGGGGTTTTAAATTCGCTTTCACAAGCTTGGCCCCTAACTAATCACTTTACATGCAGACACCAATGCCAGTTGAAATACCTCTCTTTAAATGTTTCCATGTTATAGATGTGGCTTTTTGGAACCGCAGACTTCTGTGTTCCCTTTCCTGACTGAAAACATAGTTGAGTCTTGAGCCCATCCAAAGTGACTGTCCTTCTTTTCGAGTTCTACTCTTCTCTTTCCAAAAGTTCTATTTTCATTCCTGTTTAGCTCAACCCAAAGCAGAACCATTTTCTTTTTTTTCCCCTCAAAGCAAAAAACCCCAAACCCCTGGCATTTTGACCACCTGCTCAGCACAGAGCATCCTTCCTTACCAGGAAGGCTGCACTGGTTGGTGCTGCCAATTTTTTCAACCCAACAAACACCAGGACGTTGAGCACCAGCCTGTGTGGGTGAGGAATACACCCAGGTCTGCTGGGTCCAGACTGCCTCCAGGGCAGTGCTGAGGTACACCACTTCTTCATGTGACCCTCAGGGGCTGTTGAGCAACCCTGGATGCTGGGCCAGAGCTGTGGTGGGTGAGGAATACAAATGCCAACTCCTAAATACTCTTTGAGGCTCCCCAGCAGATGCCAGCAGTCAGCGACATAAGGAGTAAATCAGCTCATCCAAAGAGAGCAACAGAAACTGGATGTACTGGGAAGATGAGAGATGTGTGCATGCAGCTCTGCCAGGGACCACGAGAGCAAACCATGCTTTCAGAACTAGGGGACTTTCTTACCTTGGAGAAAGAAGAAAGCACACAAAGTGGATCCTCAGCCCTTGGTAAGTTCTCTTTTGTCGCTCTTCTAGGAGGCTTTGATAGTGAACCATCATGAAAACAGCTCCTGGAAGCCCGTAAGACAAGTCCAGAGTAGAAGATGCCTCAACGGAGTCCTGTGGGCAGCGGCAGGACCTTCCCGCAGTGTGGTGGATGGGCAGCTGGTATGAGCCTTCAGCATCTCTTTTGCCAAAACTGTCCTAAATTCTTGCTGGAGCTGGTTTGGCCAGCCTGCTTCCCCACCGCCTCTTGGAGTGCTCTCACCCATTACTTCTGTCTCCATCCATCACAAACTGGAGCATAGGAAGTTCCATCTCAACCTGAGGAGGGCCTTCTCTGCTGTGAGGGCGGCAGAGCAGTGGCACAGGCTGCCCAGAGAGGTGGGGGAGTCTCCCCCTCTGGAGCCATCCCAAACCCACCTGGACGCCGTCCTGTGCCACTGGTGGAGGTGCCCCTGCTCTGGTGGGGGTGGCACTGGGGGAGCTCCAGAGGGCCCTTCCAGCCCTCACCAGGCTGGGAGTATGTGTGATTCTGTGAGCCCACAGCACATACTCATTTTGGGTGCAAATCCCACTCACCAGCCATTTGGCTGTTCTGGAGTTGATCAGAAAGGCATCACACAGTAAGATTTTGATAAGTTTTTCAGAGTCCTTCCCACCCCAACCAGGCTGGGATTCTGTGATCCCAGAGCCTGACCCTGCCCAGGGATGAACTGCTGCCCACTGTGGCATCTCTGATGGATGGTGCACTGGGGGATGAGCACCACAGCTTTGCAGCTCAGCCTCCCTCCCCCTCCCAGCCTCTCCACACCATCAGGGCCAGCAACAGAACTGTTTGCTGGTTCGTGGCCAGACCCTGACCCTAGAGCAGCTGGAGTGCAGGAAAGGGGTCCTCTTCACCAGCTTCTGTTACAGGTCTCATCCCACAGTCCTTTTTATAAATTCCCACTCAGTTACTTTCTCTATTTTCTGAGCCCACTCCAAAACTAAACTCTAACTTTTATAAGAAAAGGCTTCCTGGAGGTTGAATCTTTCCAGTTCAGTCTCCCAAAGGCTTAGGATCAAAGACTAGTTGGTGGTACTTCCCAGCAACTGCCTCCCCCCAACTCCATACAAAAGGCTGAAAACTCATTTCCCAGCATCAAAACCATTACAAACAGAAAATCATGTTTTATTTGCCATAAAGTGTTCATTTGTCACAAAAATGCCAGTATAAAATATACACCAAGGTACGCGGCTTGGGCAACAAGCCACGATCCACACTCCTTCATGTCCAGAAACAGTGACAAAGCCCTGAGAGGAAGTGACAGCTAGAAACCCTGCCGCGTTGTTCCCAAGGAACCGCTATCACAGTAAGAGAGATGTTCCTCAGCACACAAAATGTACTCGTTCGATCCATAGGTCTTTTTTCCTTTATCAGGAATTCATTTGCACTAGGAGGGAAGTCAGGTTGTCTTAACCTGACCCCTTCCTGCCTAGGTAGAAGCACAAGTCTGCATTCCCAAATGCATTACAAACTTCTTAATTTATCAATAACGTCACAATTTCAGCAAATTTGGGGGTAACAGCACTACAAGGCAGTTGGAACCTTCACTTGGGGTAAAGGTCTGCTTCTTTTGGCTCTACTGCAACACTGATAACACTGTTTGAATCTTTAAAAAGCACTTGGGGTCTCCTTTGGAAGGGAAACCCCAAGGCTGAGTGAAAGATGCAGAGAACAAACCGAGAGGTGAAGCCTTGGTGGGTGTAGGAGAGCAGACGCCCCAGAAATCAACGGTTGCTATTTCATTCTGCAGAGCCTAATGACAGAATACAGAATTATAGACAGCTGAATGCTGAGCAGGGGGGCACGACACAAAAGACGGCTCTCTGGGGATGCCAAGGGGAATAACAGGAAATAGGAAGCAGCCTGCTTTTCACCATGTTAAGGCCGTATTTCCTGCGATGGCAGTTTTTTGCCACTCGATATTTAGATGCACAGACAACACACACATACACACCATCAGATCCTGAGCAGCCTCAGAGCACTGAGCAAGGCTTAGACAGAGCAAAATTATCCCTGTTCCCTGAGATACAGCGCCCACCCTTCCACCCCTGCGGAGGGCAAAGCGCGGCAGAGGGGAGTCACCGCCCGTGGCACATCGGGGCATGCAGGCACAGCACCTTTTGGCTCGACTTCCCTGCGGCTCAGGAGCACCAGAACGTGTCCTTATTCACTTCCACACCGGTATCTGCAGTCCAGATGGACACGGGTTGGATGGGGTAGGTGCAGCACGCCTGGTCCATCAGCCTGCGGAGCCTGCCATGCCTTTTCCTGCCCTCTCAACTTAAATCTCTGGGGAGATCTCAGCATCTAATTTACTTCTTCCTCCCCAAACATACAGCGCTAAAAAAAGAAATAATATGGCTTGCTTTCAGGTGGGGGCTGGGTTTTGAAGGGCAGAGGGTTGATATGCTTTTTGTTGTTCTTTTGCATTGTCATTTTCTAATAGTTAAAGAAAAAAAAAAACGCACACATGTTTAAAATCTGTCATCCAAATGGCCAGCTCAGTGTTGAGTGTATACAAAGCCAGACACAGTAGGAATCTCGTGTCCCTTTTCCTTTTTGGGATCTACAACATGGCTGTATCTTTCTCCTCGGTGACATTCCAGGTAGGGACCCCAGTTTGCAGCCGGCCTGCAGCAGCTTACAATGCGCTGGAAAGCAAAAAAAAAAAAACAAACAAACAAAAAAAAGTTTTACCTTAGTTTGGGCTATTTTTAAAGTCCAGTAAAGCTGTAACTCTAGATATGCCCTGCAATTCCACAAACAACAAACAAAGCACCAAAATTTTTTTAAAATCATTCCAAATGTCTTTGGGTTCAGTGGATTCTGGACACTGAAGTCAAACAAGCAGGCAAAGCCATGACCAGCAGGGACTCTTTGACAAAGCTTGGCAAGAAGAGCATACCTCAGACCTCACATGTGCTCGTTTCTCTAAGGAATTGGAGGGACAACTCCGGAAAATGATATGAGGATAGAAAGTGATATAAGTTCTTCAGAGTATTTAAAGCATCTGGAATAACAACAGAAACCATGCAAATCCCTGTTGAATGTCTGGGTACACTCCCAGAGAATTAGACTCCATCTTCTTATAAGAACACAGCTGGGTAAACTTGCCTCTGATGCAGTTACGAGAGGCGTGTTTTGGTCTAAAAATTCAATTAACACACACCTCAAAGTACTGAACATGCGTTGGAGAAGAATCATAGAATTGTCTAGGTTGGAAGGGATCATCAAGTCCAACCATCAACCTAACACTGCCAAAGCCACCACTAAACCATGTCCCTAAAAGAAAGCACAGGCGTTCCTGATAATGCCAAGGAAAGCAAGATTTGAGGCCTCGGCAGCTGTTTCGTGCCCTTACCTGACAAAGGTTTCCTTCAGCTTTCACTATTTTTAGAATAGCAATGACGGGAATCCAGATGACACAGAAGATAATCATGCACCAGCCAACAGCAGTTCCCCAAGCTGGATATAACACTGAGCCGTAAGTGGGAGTTGAAAACGTGACCAAAGACCAGACCAAAATTGCCTATAAAAAATGACCAAAAAAAAATTAAGAGAAAAGAAGATTTCCAGCTAACTTGAACTTGCAGTGTGTTTCTAAGTTAGTTAAAAAAAAATAATACTATCTACAAATTCTGCACAGTTCCCTCTTGTTTCCTGAGGTTTCTGAGTGAGAAGGTTGTGTAGGATTTGGTGACAAGCCATGACCAAGCAGTAAGACTGAAAGATGACACTGATATATATTTTAACACTTTAAGTACGTCTATGTTTCAACAGAACTTGATCTCTCGGTTCTGTTGAAATCTTATGTTATATACGTTGCTGGATGAGTCCAGTACCTTTCTCTATATGTTTTATATGTTCCCGTGTTCTGCTATTTATAGGAATACGGGAAAGAATAAGATTAACTGTTGGCAAATACTGCTGCAGAAGTAAAATATTTTAGGAGCAGCATTTTCTAATCTGTAGTCTGGACAGATTAAAAGTAACACGCTGGCCAGAGTGACTTGCCATTGCTTCTGGATTTGGGATCTTAATGAATTGTCTCACAGAAACATAATCCATCCCTCTGCACTCACAATTAGAAGTACAGCAGTAATGGAAACCTGAGACACGTGTAACGACATTTAAAAAAAGCCTCAGTTAGACAGTGGAACAGCTGGACATCCAAAGAGCAAACCCAAGTCAGGGATCCATCCCAAAACTGGGGTTTCAGTCAAAAGGGAAAAAAAAAAAAAAATCTAGGTTTTCAAAACGTTTTCTTAGTCCGAAATGAAGATAATCCAGCTACTAGAAGATGGACAATCTGTTTGCTCTGTGTTACTCCTCGGAGCGCAGACCCAGCTCACCAGCAACTGGTCCTGCTGGAGAGGACCCAAGGAGGAGCGGTATGGATTGGAAAGCACGGATAGCGCGTACTTTGCTTCGCGGGCAGAGCCATACCCTGTCTACACACAGGGCCTGGGCACTCAGCCCTGCATCTTCATGGGGAAACTTCAACATCCGAGTACTAAGTTCCATCCCACTAACACAATCCAGTCACCTACACTCACCATTAACAGCACAGGAGTAATGAAAAACCAGCACATTCTCCACCACAGCCAGAATAAACGGCTCTTCTTGCCAATCATCATTTCAATGTCTTCAATGAACCTGTTCCCTCCTGTTGAAAGACAATCGTAGGGCACACCGTAAAGCGGGTGCCTCCCTTGCAGGTGTGGTTACTCAAAAGGGATAGACGAAAGGCAATGGTCAAGGTCAGCTTCTCCAGTTCTGCGGTGACCATTAAAGCTTTTCAGCCAATTAAGTTATAAATGCTTTACTATGGTAATTAATTTTTTTAATATACACTGTGCCTGGGATTGCATAGTGAAGTCGTGGATTTTCAATGCAAATAATTTACCATAGATGTAGACGATGCCTATTATCTCCAGGACAGCTGCAATAAGGATTCCCCATCCAGCGCAGAAGTGATCTATTAGGTTAACCCAGTAAATTCCTGCCTGTAGAATAAACAATACAGAGGTAAAAATGTACCCAGTCCCAGTGACCGCTTTATGCAAATAAAATAAATTGCATTGTTCAAGCCAGTTTAACTAATCACCAGCCTGAGTTTTTTTAAATTTGCATTTCTCCAGGCTAAGTACACATTTGTGAACATTATTTCGTTTCAATGTCTCTACGCCAGGTTGAAAAGCACATCTGACGAAATACTGCAGATTAATAACAAGAGATACGCCTATGCAAAGTATATACAGACAGCTGAGAGCAAAACACAAGTTTGGAACTTACTGCCTTGAAGCTGGTGCTGAAGTTTTAACACTGAGCTACAGCAACAGTGAGACCAGTTAGCATCTCTGGCAGGCTCACGTGCTCCTACACTCACAAGTTTCCCACGTGGGTTAAACACAGCTTTAAACACCAGCAGGAAACAAGCTTTAAGCCATCTCACCCTCTGGCGTACAAAGTCCTTTGCAAGCTTCCCTGCCGTCGTGTTTCATAACTTACATGCTTTGCCTGACTATCCGACTGCCTATTCATCACAATTATCTTATTCACATTATCAGTCTGATTGCATATATAAATCTGCATTTCTAGATAGAGTCATGGCGATGAACCTTCATATCCTTAAAAGCAATTGCCTCAAGAAACTTACACAGTATACTTAGAATTCCTTTTACGTAGTATGTGTATGTATACACACACAAGTATGTATACACACATACACAAGTATGTATACACACATACACACACACACACACACAGGAGAAGTAACCATACAATCTACAGATGCTCATGAGGTTTTTATGACTCAACTAGGCCATTTCTCAAATCCTGTCCTGTTTGGTAGTCAGTTCTGAACAAAAAGATCCTGTCGGTGTCTATTAGCAGTGCTGCACACACACCGTGTGCCTCTGCTTGAGATCACACAAGTAACGTCCTGAACCGAGGAGCAATAAATCAGGTCGATGGTTCACTGGCTTTATACAGGCCTTCTATTTAAAAGCACATCTCGGCTCAATGATCACAGAAAACCCCAGGTTCTTCAAGCTTCCCTCTGGGAATTTCTTATTTGCATGGAGCAAATTGCTCCGTGCCACATCGCATTGCACACTGACAGAATTCAAAGAGTCTCCCAGATCGATCCACCCAAACAGGAACGGTTGGAGAGGATGTTTTGACTTGAGTTCCCCGCTTGCAGCATAACTAAACCCACAGGCAAAAAAAGAATTTAGTGTCTTACCTGAGTAACACAGATAAGACCGAGGAAGAAGAGCAATATGCACACACCCAAGGTTACAGGGATCCTTAGCTTTTTCATCACTTTGGGATATATATCTTGTATGGTGGTTGTAAGTGTTTCTGCAAAGGAAGAAGCATGGGGTTTGAGCAGAGGCGGCACGATTAAGAAAGGTAATGGTCATTTGAAAAGTCATGGGTTCCTGAAAACCCCACTCACCTATGGTGGCAAACTGCGAGTCAAGGCCCAAGAGCAGGAGCATGAAGAAAAACAAGAAGGACCACAGAGGAGAAACTGGTAACTTGGAGAGAGCCTCTGGGTAGGCTACAAATGCCAGATCAAATCCTGGAAGGCAGTGGAAGGAAGAAGGTTATTGTCGTGCCTTGGTCACAGCAAGTCCCAACACCGAGCACGCGATAACCAGCCTACCTGAGTCCACGACCTCCGAGACAGGTCTCTCGGACACAAACGCCATGTGTCCCAAGATGGAGAATATCGCAAACCCAGCGAATATGCTGGTGACGCAGTTGGTTACACAAACTAAAATAGCATCCGAGTAGCAGTTGTTGTGGAACTTATTGTACGAAGACAAAGCAACAAGCCCACCCCATGCCACAGACAGGGAGTAGAATATCTGGGTGGCTGCATCTTTCCAAACCTACCAGAAATAAGAACATGGGAATTACTGTATCACTTACAGTACATATCATAAACATTTAAGTTCGCTTCCTATAGAAGCTCCAGAGATTTTTCTACATTTGGTCTGAATATCTAATTCTATTGCATATGAACTTCAGAGTAGGTGCGATATAGCACACTGGTGACCTTGCGGCCTCAAGCACCAGCAGTATCTTCTATGATTTCCAAAGGTCACATCCCAAGTATGTCGCCAAATACATAAATCTTATCAGGCTAGCCCTGAAGAAGGGATTCAGTTCACTTGGGTACGTGGGTTGTCGAGATATGACTCTTGCCACAGTGCCAATGAATCAGGAAAACCAGGACAGGGTTGCAGGAGTGAGAACTTCCACGTGCTCTCCCACTTGTGCTCCTCACACCGTGACTCAGAAAAAAACTTCTGCCTCTGCTGCAGCCCCTCAGTCAGTGCCAAATGCTCACGTAAAATACCACAAATAAACATTGCGCTTAAGCCTTGCTTTCGGTAAAGCTGAACTAATGTTGGCATAAGCCAGAACAAAAAAAAAAAACACAACAAAAAAACAACAAAAAAACAGGCTGCCTTTGCACAAAGTGCCCTTCCCGGTCCACCTAGTTTCCCCAGCCAACTTCTGTGCAAAGCACAGCCTGAATTTCAAACTCAGGGATCCCTTCAACCTTCTGATAAAGTCCCTTGAAATTATCAGCAGCCAAAGCAAGTGGGACACAGGCGAGAGCAACGCTTGATCCCACAGCAAGAACTTTCTCAGCAAGCCTTGCTGGGATGAAACTCCAGTGTGACCCCCGAGAGCTGCTCGGAGGCAATGCCGCAGTTGTCCCCACTGCCCGGTGTGGCAGGGAGGGGGTAGAGGGTGCCTATTTTTTCCACATTGCGAGTAGCTAGAACAGGGGCTTGGACTTCTGACAGAGCTGGGGCTTGCTGAAAAAGCAGAACCCAGCTGCAGGACAAAAACACAGGCTGCCTTTGCACAAAGTGCCCTTCCCGGTCCACCTAGTTTCCCCAGCCAACTTCTGTGCAAAGCACAGCCTGAATTTCAAACTCAGGGATCCCTTCAACCTTCTGATAAAGTCCCTTGAAATTATCAGCAACCAAAGCAAGTGGGACACAGGCGAGAGCAACGCTTGATCCCACAGCAAGAACTTTCTCAGCAAGCCTTGCTGGGATGAAACTCCAGTGTGACCCCCGAGAGCTGCTCGGAGGCAATGCCGCAGTTGTCCCCACTGCCCGGTGTGGCAGGGAGGGGGTGGAGGGTGCCTATTTTTTCACATTGCGAGTAGCTAGAACAGGGGCTTGGACTTCTGACAGAGCTGGGGCTTGCTGAAAAAGCAGAACCCAGCTGCAGGTACAAAAAGCAGGGCAGGACATGAAGAAGCACCTGGCTGGAAAAAAGAGAAGTCGCTCTGTAAGCAACGAGCACATAGAACCACAGAAGCGCATCACACTTTTGGGGCTAACGCTGCCTCTCACCTCGGCCTCCATCAGCTTGGTGATGTTGGACTGTCTCCCAATGTAGTATTCGATGCCGTCCAGAGCACCTTCCAGGGTGGCACCTCGCACCAGCAAGATGAGCAGGATGACGTACGGGAAGAGCGCGGTGAAGTAGACGACCTGCAGAAAGAAGGGCAGGGACACAGGTTAGAAGCGAGGGGCTGCACCGACCCCCGCGCAGGAGGAAGGGCCAGGTTTTAGGCTAAGGTCTGCTGGTACAACTGAAAAACAGGCGGCCAAGGAAACGAATGCACACCAAGCACTAAACCATCTGGCTTAGCTGGTTCTGGAGCTGCATTCCAGCAGCAGCAGAAGGCCCAAGCCACACATCCACTTTGCAGATAGCACTTGACCCGTTTCAGAAATGTGTTTTTGGACACGATTTACTGCTGTAGCTAGGCCTGGACTCAACTACCCCAGAGGTCTCTTGCTGGGCAATGCTTCTAGCAAATGTGAACTGAAAGCTGGTCAAAATTAGGTGACCAGGATGGAATTATCTCCTGCTGAGACTTGGAAGAAAAAAAAAAAAAAAAAGAAAGCAAAAAAGAAAGCCATGCTGGAAGCTTTCTTTACTGGGAACAAGGACTTTTAGGTTCTCTTGGACACAGATCTTTGTTGTTTGCCTACACAATTTCTAGTGCGATGGGATTCAGGCCAGGAGCACAGCTCAGCAGTGCTATTATCATGCAGGTTACGTTCAACAATAGTCTTGTTTCTCGAGTTTTAGTTTCAGTGTTACGCAGCCAGATAATTGACCTGGTACTGCTGGTTACACTAAGCTATAGCATTGCACCATGCTCTGGCGAGTTCGCCGTTTCTGAAGATCTCCCTTATATTTGCCCAGAATAGACAATTCTCTCCACTCTTCATCTTTGCCTTGTTCCCGCCCAGCTAGATGCTACTGAGTCTTACCTCACTCCTCAGAGAGGCTTACCTTCATGCCAGTAGAGAAGAGACAACAGGAGGAGCCAATTGCCAGGAACCCAAAGAACGCAAGTTTGAGAGGAGCCACGCGTCAGAACGACCGTGGCTGGGAAAGCACAGATACTCCAACCCAAAATGCCAAGACGGAGGTCCGAAAGCTCCAAATAGAAAGCAGAATAGGAGGAGATATCAGACTTAGGAAAGCAAGACAGACAGCGAGGAACCACGGAAAGGCACAATGACAAAACAAATCAAAATGGGGCGGGGTGGGGGGGGGAAATTAGCACAGAAACGGTGAAAGAATGAATGCAATAGAGAATGAAGAAGTAAGCAATGAAGATGCAACAGGGCGATAAGAAAGGAGTATTGGGAGGAAGAAACTAAACCAGGAAAAGGGCCTAAGGCAGGAAAGAATAAAATTCAGCCTGCCTGAAGTCTGGAGAGGAGCTGACCCAGCCCAAGGAAAACTCCCTGCAGCCACGCTGCAGCACGTGGAAATGGGAGCCCAGCAGAGCCAGAGTCTGAAAACCGGTGCCTATGGAGCTGCTCCCTGAAAGCAGCATGAAACCTTGAGCAAAAACAGTATTTCACAATCTGGCAGGAACCCGTACACGCACATCTGTTTGCAGGACTTGACCTGTATTGTCCAAACATCTCAACTAGTTTGGAGGTGCAAATAATAACCGGGTGTTCCCAGGGCGTGCGCAGTCACAGGCACATGCCCATCACAACAGGCCGGGTGACTGCCAAAACTCAGCTGGGATCACCTGTGTGACAGCAAGATCCCCCAAATATTTGGCAGCCCTGGCAGTGCCGAGACCCGCATGTTAAGTAACTGCGGTGTCATCAGCACCTTACTCATATTTTATGTAACAGTTATGAAGCCAAGGAGCAGAAAACCGATCCAACGCTAAGTCCAGCACAAGGTAGTGGGTTCAGACTGCATCCTGCCTTGCGCTAACCTTGGCACTGGAGGGGCAGGATCAGGCCATAAGGCTGCTACTTGCTCTTCCCAACTTACCTTTCCAGAAGATTTTATTCCTTTAAACAACGCAGCTCCAACAATCATCCAGGACAGGAGGAGGCAGAGCGCCAGGTACCACACGATGTGACCGGTCTCGTCCAACCCACTTGAGCGCTGAAGAGTCACTTTACTGAAAAGACAAGACTCTGCCATGAGAAGAGGGCGACAGCAGCACACAGCCCTCCTCTTCAGCCACTGCTTGAAGGAAAGCGAGCTGGTTTCTGCACGTCTTGCAAGACACTGCAGCCTCTTCCATGAGTGAGCAGTTAGAACTGCGTGATTGGCATCAAAAACCTGAATATGTAACTGCATTAAGGTCTACCAGCCCTCAGCTCTCCATACTTCTCCCATCAGGCCTACCTCAGCTCTTGCATGTTAACCGTGAAATTCTGATAGCAAGAGAAGAGACCGTAAGACAAATCAGTTCCTGGCGACCCAAGGAACATGAGACTGAAACCATGTGGCTAAAGAAATGGCAATTTCACAACAGGCCCAGATTCAGAATAAGGTGAATATGTTTTTCACAGTAACTCCTGAAATAAACTATGTGCTCTACATGAAGATGCTAAGTAGTCCCTACCAGGACTCCAGAGAAGAGGACTTATTTAAGATGGATTATTTTTCAGTTTGCTAAATGTTGACCGTTGACTCATTTGCTTCTCTATTTTTTCTTGAGGGCCCAGACCCATCAATAAAATTTTAAGTCTCCTCTGCACAGATTTGCATACCCACGCTGCCTTGACTAGATTGTTTCTGGACAACAAGATCACAAAAAAGTAGAAGGCACATTCAAAACCGCAATGCATAATAAACACAGTTTTAGTAATTTCTTTAAAATATTTACTTACTTCCAGTATTGCTCACTGGGAAACTGCACGGGTTTGTAGTTCATGGTGCCATTTATACACGTGAGATTTTTGCTGGAGATGAACGAGTAGTTTGCATGAATGATTTCTCCGTCTAAGGTTGTGTTGCAGTCGCTTACTGAAAGCAAGCAAGCAAAAGGGACTGTTAGCAGTGATGACTATTATAAAAATCAGACTATTATAGCAAATATGTTTTCTAAAGAGTTGCAGCTTCACTGTGCCTATTAACAACATCTAGAAACAAACCCAAACTACCACTTCACTGAACCATCAGCCATGACTTTGTTACTTTGACTGCAAATCAAAACACCAAGAGTCTGGTGTGCTCAGCTCCACCTTTCACTGGCAAAAGCCAGACCTAAGGACGGTTAAGCTTGCAGCCTTGGTTACTCCGCGAAAACCCTAGTCCCAACCAAGGTTACACACAGATCATCCTCCAGCGAGTTCACCTTGTTATGGCAGAGGGCTTACTAGACCTCTTTAAAAATTTTCCTTAGGGGGTGAGTGCTGTTTGGGGTTTTTTTTGGGTTGTGACATTTTTTTGCCAGAATATACATTAAAGAACTGTGTATCAGCATGTACACATCAGCATTTACTGGAAAAGTCTTGTTGAAGCCTATTTCAAGACAGCTTCAGTTCAGTTTCATATTCCTCCAGCACTTAGAAAAGTTGAGCTAAAATATTTTGGTTTAACCCATATGCAGGCGTCAATTATTTTTTTTTTTATAGAGAGCATCTCAACTCCATTTTATGAAACCTATGAACCTTAGAAGAGATTTTCAGATACATGGTTAAGAGAGTTACAATCACGTTAACACTTTAAATAAGGCAATCCATTGCGATCCTGTCCCTGTTATTTTAGTAATCTCAGAGGTTACACAGCAACACATTTCCAGCTACTAACTACTAATTATCTCACCAACTTCACCTTTGCCTTAAACTGGTCTGATATGGAAACTGCTGAGATAACAAGCGTTTGGCAGCACATGTACGGCCAAACATCAAGAACAGAGATATGTTCAAAAGAGTTAATAAAGTGTGAAACCAGTGCCTCACTGGTGCTCAGGATTACCATACCCACAGGGGAGGCAACAGGGCAATGAAAGAACTCCCAATAAAAGCTACAGCGATACTTGTTTCAGGTAAGGAAGGCACGTGCTTTGCCGTGAAGCCCGATGAAATGAGAATGCAGTGTTTCCAGGGACTGCATGTACCAGAAGAACCCTTATATTTTCAAGGAGAATAAAAAGGCTCCAAGGAGGAGGTTTCAGCCCAGCTCCTTCTGCATTTCCCACGCACCCAGAACTGGTGGCAGGGAAGCAGACAGGCATCACTCCCCTCTGTTCAGAGACAGCGCTCCATGAAGGACTTTTCAAGCCACGGGTCGCTGTCTTGCTCCTGTAATTTCTCCCAGAAAAGAGTGAAAAGGACAAGTATCCAAACCAGTGATATTAAGCCCCATCTGTTAAGTGCAGTACCTAATCGTGTTTTGCTGCAGAACTCGTCTGCCCAGGAAAAGCAGTCTGACCACGGCAGCACTTTTTGAAACGAGGCAAATAAGTAATAGAGCGCGTAAGCAATGATGACATTGTAGTAGATCGTCACAAACGTCGAGATGATGACCATCGTGATGCCCACTCCTAGGAAAGAGAAAGACACAATGTCTTAACTACCCCACATTTGGGTTGAAAGAAAAAAAAATGAATGGCTCTCAGTTGACTTTTAACAGGCTACTTGGAAAGAAGTTGAGGTTGGTTTATGTTTGGTTTTTAAATAATTTTTAACAGCAACCAAGCAGGGAAAGGATAGAGTGATGAAATGAGGGTTGTCATCCAAACTGACCACCTCAACTGTGGTTTTGACACCGAGTTCGAATCAGGCGCACAGAAAAATTGGACTAATTGCTAAGGCCAAGTCTAAAGGAGAAATGCAATATTTTGTTCTGTCCCAGTTCAACGGGAAACTTTGATTGCTCAGTAAAATAAAAGAAACTATACTGGGACGGACCAAGCCATTTTAAAGATCCTGCTGTAGTGAATGGGTTTGCAATTAACGAGAAGCAGCCCAGACCAGTAAATCTGTGCCAAAAACACTGTTCTCCTTTGTCAAAATGAACTTTGTCCAGCGAGTTTGGGAAAGCCTGCCAAACTCTCCCAACCCTCTTGGAGGCTATATCCAACTTTATGTCTTCACAGACACAGAAGAGATTGGCTATGTCTATAGACTGTTGCTTTAAAGCTGCTCTCGTGAAAGGTTGCTTGTGCTACAGAATGGAGACTGGCAAAAAAGAGTTCAGGCAACCGGCCAGGCTGTAATGCCTTTTGTTTCTGGAGAAGGTGGAAAGTGATAGTCTTATTGCATCAGAAAAACTTCCTTGTTCCTACATTAATTCCTCCAATAGCTAAAGAGGCCAAACAAGACCAATTGCATAGTACTTTACACCCATGGGTACAGGACCCGGATGGATGGATAGGTAGGAGTGAGTGGGGTGCATGGTTAGTGGTTTCCAAACACAGAGGTAGTTGTGCTCTGCAGCGGTAGTTTGCCTGTTTCTACCAGCACAAGAGGCACCTCTCCTCACGAAGCTGGAGTCCAGCCTGTTTTATTACCCCAGCAGAGGAACTCCGCAGGCAGTGGGTTGGATGGGTGCGTGCACGGCATTGCATAAAGCAATCAGACCCACGCACCCACGCCGGCAGCCAAATCCAGAATTAGCCCCACCAATATTAACCTTGCAAGCAACGTAGAATGTAAAGCATAAAGAAACGGCGATAAAGTGAACTTCTAAAAATGGTTTTCAGTCACTCGCAGGCAGCGCCAGGTGTTTAACGGAGGCTTTGCCTCACAGAGCAAACAGGGTGAGGATTTCCTTCTGCCCGGACAGCCGCAGGGCGGGTGGCGTGCTGCAGAGCACCAGCAGAATCATGGCTAAAGCCTCTCAGAATTGACTATCTTTAACACGTATCTGTTTATTAACTGTATAAGGAAAATCTACCTGGCAACATAATAGTGACCTTGTAACCTTGGAAGTATTCCCTACGAGGAAACCGGCTTCTCAGAATTAGTAACTTCAGGAGGAAATCGTTAATTCACCTCTCTTTATTACTAGAATAAAAAAGTTTGAAGGAAACTTAACAATACTGACCTTGAAACAATGGTAATATTCTCCAGACAGAAATTGGCCCAAGACTGGCAAACTGCCCAAGGGAACATTCCATGAAGAATAAGGGCAAGCCAGCTAAGGCCAACATCAGGGTGTACGGGATGAGAAAAGCACCTGAGAGGAGAGAGGGGGGGAAAAAAACCAAAACAAATCACAAACACACAGAGAAAACAATGAATCTTTCGGTATTCACCACAGTTCCAGCACATTTTATACTCCCCCCTTTTTCCCCCTGTCCTGGTTTGAGGACCCCCCGCTGTGGGGGTTTCTGCTTTTTGCAGAATCCAGAGATTTGTTTCTATAAGATTAAAGAGTACCTGCAATGAAGAGACACCGATCACCAGGAGAGCTGGTGATTTACATGGGATGGCTTCTCTGAAAGAATTAAAAGGATTTTACAAAAGCTATCAAAGACTTACAGCGCTCATACGAGCAGGAACACTGCTCAGCTGTAGGTACCGTCGGCTTTGTCTGCTTTCTAGTTTATCTTCCAGCTCTTAATTTTTTAAAAAATGGAACAGAATCACTCCTTCATGTCAGGTTTGCAACTGCCCTGGTCAAGGAGCTACTGGACATCAAAGCGTGACAGTTATTTTCTATGGCTGGCTGACTCCCGTGCGGAACAGCATCTCAGCGTGGCTCTTGTTCAAGGCCATTTTAAAGCGCACGTTAAACCGATATCAATGACAACCCTGTTCTGTGAAAGGGACTGGCACCGCTCTGCCTGCGCGCAAAGCGAGAGCACAGGTTTCCTAAACACGACCCAACAACCCCGGGGAAATCCGACCTCTTCACTCTCAGTGAACTTAAAGCAATCGAGGACCCTGTTCTGCAAGGAACTGCAAATACCTGCTGTAATTTAAGGAAGTAAATAGTCCCACAGAATTAACTGGATTACTCCTGTGTTTCGAAACAAGGATGTAACAGTTGCCTGCATCAATTGTGGGCAAGGGGCAGGATACAAGCAGCAGGATACAAGCAGCAGCACAAGTATGCTTTAAATGCAAAGCTTTCTGCTGCAGCAGCTAAGAAAAAGAAAAAGAGACACCCAATAGAAGGGCCAATGTCCTGACTTATTTTTGCAGTTTTGTTGAAGAAAACCGTAAGTAACGCAGCCATGCCAAGCTCACTCCAAATAAAACTTCTGGACCAAGAATGCCACCTTGTGTCCCACGCGCAGCTCTATGGGCTGTGCTGCATTTTACAGTCCAGAATTCAGCTTCCAACATCTGTCAGGCAGAGCAACTAAGTACATACAAGTCAGTCCTCTGCAGTTACTTGGCGTTTACGCTCTTTTTAATTACCACTGGTTGCCTGGCAGGTAGACAACGCTCTGGACTAGCAGCCGGGGAAGCCGGTGCCTCCATTTGGCTTTGCCACCAGTTCATTGTGTAAGCAGGTAGAGGTTCTCTCTGCCTCACGCTTCCCAAGTATCTGATGGGGATAATTATTGAGCTTGGATAATTATTCCAGCTTAGCTTGTTTGCCTGGCAAAACAAAGGGGCAGAGGGGATTCAATTGCTCTCTATAAACATATCAGGGAGGTGAGCACTGGGGCGGGAGAACAGATATTTCGGTAACCAGAGGAAATTAGCACATTGACAAAAAAGATGCGACATTGGTTGGGAGTAAATCAGAAGAGTTCTGGAACTCTCAGGTGAAAGTTTGCAGTTAAAACTAAATACTATTTCCCTCCTCAGATGGTACCGCAAAAAGCACCAGGATGCCTCCTACTCCTCTTCCCATCAGTGGGCACCGTCCCACTTCCCAGGGTGATGCTCACATCCAGCTTTGACCAAACGTGCCCAGCCTCAGGGCTGGCCCTCGGAGCTGGCCCTCCTCGCTCTCGGGCACAGCGAGGTGCGCCCACCCGTCCCTGCCCTGCAACACAGGTACCTCCGCCGTTCTGGTAGGTGAGGTAGGGAAACCGCCAGACGTTGCCCAGGCCCACGGCGTAGCCCACCATGGAGAGCAGGTAGTCGCCTTTGCTTGACCAGTTGCCACGCTCTGAGTTCTCATCGCCGCTACTGGCGTGGGCATCCTTTTCACTGGACAAACTGAAGTCCTTGGAAGAGAAGAAAAGGAAAGGCTCAGGATCGCCCCATAGGCGAGCGGGGCAGTCATATCCTCATTTCTCATTGGTGTTGCCAGGCAGGGCAGCTGGACAGGGTGGCAGAGCCAGGCGGGCTGCCAGTCCAGCTGATCCCTGGCAGGACAGCATGGACCTGTGAGGGAGGCTCCCACCACTGAGCCCAAATCATCTTCACAGACAGTTTTGCCCTGCTCCATCCCTGTGCTGTCAGGTCCCGGGGGCAGCACCTCCAGGGGACTCCCCTATCCCGCCTCTGCAGGTGCCCAGATGCCCCCATGCCTGTTGAGATGTTCATACCAGCACATACAGAATCACAGAATGGTCAGGGTTGGAAGGGACCTCTGAAGATCATCTAGCCCAACCCCCCGCCAGAGCGGGGTCACCTACAACAGGTTGCACAGGACAGCGTCCAGGAGGGTTTGGAATGTCTCCAGAGTGGAAGACTCCACAACCTCTCTGGGCAGCCTGTGCCAGGGCTCCACTACCCTCAAAGAAGTTCCTTCTTGTGTTAAGATGGAACTTCTTATGTTCAGGTTTATGCCCATTACCCCTCATACCTGTACACCCACTTTAAAAGCAGCTGCTCAGGTGCCTTTCACACCTGCCCAGGTGCTCATCCCAACTCATCCCTCTTTACCTACCCCAGTGCCCCCATAATCCCTTACCTGTCTTGATCTTACCTGTCCAATATCTTACCTGCCCAGGTGCACCGTACCTCACCTGCCCAGTGCTCCCATAGCTGCCCAGGTACCTGCACCCCACTTGCCCGAGTGCCCCTATACCTACCTGGGCACCGCTGTACCCAACCTGCTCAGAGCCACCCACGCCTGCCCCTTACCCCACGTACTCAAGTACCCCCAACATCCCACACTTTCACACCTGCCCAGTGTCCCCATACCCCACCTCCCAGGTGTCCCCATGTCTCCCCAATATCCCACCTGCCCCAGACATCCCCATACCTCCCCAGATGTCCCCATACCCCACCTGCCCAGGTATGATCTCCAGAGGTCCCTTCCAACACTGACCATTCTGTGATACCCCACCTGCCCAGATGTCCCCATACCCCACCCCCAGGTGCCGACATACCTGTCTAGGTGTTCCAATACCCCACCTGCCCAGGTGTCCCCATACCCCACGTCCCAGGTGTCTCCACACCTGCCCAGATGTCTCCATACCCCACCTCCCAGATATCCCAATACCTGTCCAGGTGTCCCCAATACCCCATTTCCCAGACATCCCCACACCCGTCCAGGTGTCCCCAGTATCCCAATACCTGTCCAGGTGTCCCCAATACCCCCTTTCCCAGATGTCCCCATACCTGTCCAGGTGTCCCCACACCCCACGTCCCAGATGTACCCATACCTGTCCACGTGCCCAATACCCCCTGTCCCCATAGCCCACGTCCCAGATGTTAGCTGCCCAGGTACTCCCAATACGCCACCTCCCCAATGTCCACACACCTGCCTAGATATCCCAATACCTGTCCAGGTGTCCCCAATACCCCCTTTCCCAGATGTCCCCATACCTGTCCAGGTGTCCCCACCCCCCACGTCCCAGATGTACCCATACCTGTCCAGGTACTCCCAATACGCCACCTCCCCGATGTCCGCACACCTGCCTAGATGTCCCCATACCTGTGCCCAGGTGTCCCCATACCCCACATCCCAGATATCCCAATACCTGTCCAGGTGTCCCCATAGCCCACGTCCCAGATGTCCCCACACCTGTCCAGGTGTCCCCAATACGCCACCTCCCCAATGTCCCTATACCTGTCCAGGTGTCCCCAATACGCCACCTCCCCGATGTCCCCATACCTGTCCAGATGTCGCCATACCCCACATCCCAGATGAACCCACACCCATCCAGGTGTCCCCAATACCCCATTTCCCAGATATCCCAATACCTGTCCAGGTGTCCTCACACCCCACATCCCAGATGTACCCATACCTGTCCAGGTACTCCCAATATCCACCTCCCCGATGTCCGCACACCTGCCTAGATGTCCCCATACCTGCCCAGGTGTCCCCATACCCCACATCCCAGATATCCCAATACCTGTCCAGGTGTCCCCATAGCCCATGTCCCAGATGTCCCCACACCTGTCCAGGTGTGCCAAATACGCCACCTCCCCAATGTCCCCATACCCCACGTCCCAGATGTACCCATACCTGCCCAGGTGTCCCCAATACGCCACCTCCCCGATGTCCCCATACCTGTCCAGGTGTCCCCATACCCCACGTCCCAGATGAACCCACACCTGCCCAGATGTCCCCACACCTGCCCAGATGTCCCCATACCCCACCCCCAGGTGCCGACATACCTGTCTAGGTGTTCCAATACCCCACCTGCCCAGGTGTCCCCATACCCCACGTCCCAGGTGTCTCCACACCTGCCCAGATGTCTCCATACCCCACCTCCCAGATATCCCAATACCTGTCCAGGTGTCCCCAATACGCCACCTCCCCAATGTCCCCATACCTGTCCAGATGTCGCCATACCCCACATCCCAGATGAACCCACACCCATCCAGGTGTCCCCAATACCCCATTTCCCAGATATCCCAATACCTGTCCAGGTGTCCTCACACCCCACATCCCAGATGTACCCATACCTGTCCAGGTACTCCCAATATCCACCTCCCCGATGTCCGCACACCTGCCTAGATGTCCCCATACCTGCCCAGGTGTCCCCATACCCCACATCCCAGATATCCCAATACCTGTCCAGGTGTCCCCAATACCCCCTTTCCCAGATGTCCCCATACCTGTCCAGGTGTCCCCACACCCCACGTCCCAGATGTACCCATACCTG
>NW_009647735.1:8785517-8785782 GCF_000708025.1 Charadrius vociferus
CCCCCCCCCCCCCCCCCCCGACACACACACCACAGGCCCAGCAAGGGCAGGTCATAAAAGCAAAGCCATCTCCCAGAGGAGGAATTTTAGGAGTAACGACTTAAAGACCTTCTCTGAAGTGCTCCTCTGCTGCACCCACCAAAGTGGCCTTCCCCCGGCACCCCCCTAAGGACACCAGCCAAAGTGCGCTCCCAGTGCAGGCACTGGGGGACACTGGGCTGCCTCCCTTCCCTCCTCCATTCCTAACTGCTCTTTCCTACCGATC
>NW_009647735.1:8785795-8824197 GCF_000708025.1 Charadrius vociferus
TCTTCCAGATCCACACCGTGACAAACGCGCTCTCTGTCCCCAACCAGTGAGATGTTTTTTGTTGAGTAAAGCGCTACCTGGCACCGCTCCCCCTGGCCACGACCGAGAGGTATACCAGGAGTGAGAAGAGTGGGGGACAGCGTCTGAAAGGTAAAATCGGATTGTATTTTATCACCCTGTGCACCAAGTTCTCCTGGAGCCTTCTATTTTAGAAATCTGGGAAAACACTCCTTTCACGGGCCGCCTGTGAATTCTGGATTCGCGCAGCCAAACCCCAATGCCGAATGCAAACCTTCAGGCCAGTTCAGTATGAAACAAGACGAAACCCACCCAAAACCAGGACACCTCAAGAAACAGTTCAATATTCTTCCAAAGCCAATCTGAACTGTATATAAACTAAATTAACCTTTTTGATAATCCTGATCCGAGTTATGAATTTGAAATAAAATGAGATAGCACGTGTTTGCTTTGGATTTTGGGTGACTTCAGTGTCTGTGGGTCACTATCTCCCCAGGGGGAAACAAAAACGTTCCTGTAAATAATGCTGGGCCTGACAAAAGCACCGAGTTCTCTTCCGAGATCGTGATTCAGAACTGGCTATCAACTTGTTTAGAAATGAAATGAGATTAAAAACAACCTGTTAGCCACAGCCTCTCCCTCCTTATTAGGATTAAGTGTATGTTGAAACTCTGCAGAGTCACCGGCTGTGGCATTCTCTCTGTGTAACTCAAGATGACTAAAAGTAAAACTATACTGGAGGTACCACTCCTGGGATGCGCTCCGTTTCTGACCATGTGAAAGTTGTGTGTCTAACGCGTTTTCTGCATTTGAAGAGGAAAAAGAAAAACCACAGTGGGGTCAAGATTCCAGGGGTGAGCAGTTGGGGAGATGAGTATCGCTGAAGGGGGAATCGCGCCTGCGGCAGGGCGTTGTTCTGGGTTCACTCCACAGCCCCGGAGTGCGGCACTTGGATTTGCATTCGCCCGAGGGCGGTTCGAGCCCCCGAGGGCCGGTTCCTCGCAGCTAGCCCAGCCACCCACTGGGCTCACACCCTGCCAGCCAGTTACCACCGGGACATCTCAGCTAGAAATGCAGAGATAACCACCAGCAAACCAAAGGCAGCTCAGCTCTGCCAGAGATGAGATATCCCATCTCCCAACCAGCAGCATAACCGAGGTACCTAAGTAACCTTTTTTTCTTTTCCTTTGGAAAGCAACCCTGGATTACTATGAATTCCGCTTACTGAACACCCTGTTCATCCAGTTGGGGGTAAAAAAGAAGAGAGGAAAAAAAGGCCATTAATGGTAACCTTAACATGCTGAAAACCCAGCAAACAATTTGGAACAGTTCCTAGGAACAGTGAGATACCCACGTTTTCCATTCGGTTGCACCAGTGCTATTATCAGATGTTGGGTATTGCCCTTAGCTAACACAAACACAGCTATGGCGGTGAAGTGGACGTATTTGGTGTGGTTATTTAAGCATATGATGAGTGCGTTCTGTTTCTTAATCCGTATCTTCTGCAATAGCAGAATAGGATAAAGAGATCCGGAGCAAGAAGGAACGTGAGAGATGCCCGCATCCTCGCCACGTCCAATATGCACGAGTCCTGGAAAAAAACAGTCATCAATCTAAAAACAAATTAAGTTTTCTCCCATCCAGAGAAGATCAAGCAGCAAGGGCAGCTGCACATAGACATGTCCACCTACCTGACGTGAATCACATAGTTCAAAATAATGTCTGCCCTAGCTGAGAGCCAAAAATACAAAAGATCCCAAGTGCAGGAGTAATTCTTGCTGTCCTGCAAGGCTAACAGACAAACCCACCAAGAGCACACAAGGATGCTCCATGTAAAGCTGATGGAGCTGTGCCTGCCTGCCCACAGACCAACACATCTTCTCTGTGGAGGTGCTTGTGTCAGGAATCAAACTACACACGGCTGCTGTTGGGGTATGCCTGTGAGTGCAGCTACATGGCACTTGCGCCATAAAATCCCAGACTGGTGATCATCCTGTCCAGCCCCCTGCCAGAGCAGGGGCACCTCCAGCAGTGGCACAGGACGGCGTCCAGGCGGGTTTGGGATGGCTCCAGAGGGGGAGACTCCCCCACCTCTCTGGGCAGCCTCTGCCACTGCTCTGCCGCCCTCACAGCAGAGAAGGCCCTCCTCAGGTCCAGATGGAACTCCCGATGCTCCAGTTTGTGCCCGTTCCCTCTTGTCCTGTCACTGGGCACCACTGGAAACAGACTGTTCCCATCCCCCTGGCACCCTCCCTTGAAGGATTTATCAGCATTGATAAGATCCCCCTCAGTCTTCTCTTCTCCAGACTGAAAAGCCCCAAGTCCCTCAGCCTTTCCTCATCAGAAAGATGCTCCAGTCCCCTCATCATCTCTGTAGCCCTTTGCTGGACCTTCTCCAGCATGGTACCCACTGTGGTGTTATGAACCTACTCTGCACCTCGGAAGAACAAGGCATGTGCCAGTGGGCATTAGATGGCCATGACAAGGATGCTAGTACCTTCCCACAAAGCCACAAATGGCAGTGAGGGACTATGCACCTGTATTTGCTGGCTGACACAAACATCCTCCTCACATTTTTTCTTCCCCAGCATCAGCACAGCAGCTTCCCTACAGCTACAGCCAACCACCAGGTAACCAAAGGGCAGTAACACATGCAAGAAAGGGAAAAAACCCAAGCCAAAACAGCCAACCCAAGCAAAAAACCCAAACCAAACCAAACCTCCATACCGTGTTGGCCTTCAGGATCGGAGGAAGATCACCTACACCACCTACCCATCGCTCAGCAGCATGTAATTAGTTCCATCCAGAACTCCACAGCCACATTATGCTCTCTAGAAGAGAGGATCAGAAAGCCAGAGAGGACTGCTATAGACTGACAGATGAAGTAAAGAGGAAAATTTTTGCTCCTGCAGCAGCAGGAAATAACCTCTCCTCTACAGGTGAGCAGAATCAAGCCCCGCAGTTCACATTTAAACTAATGCTTTCTGCTTAAGAAAGCATCTGCCTCGATTTCAAGACCAAGCGCTAACGAGTGAGCCAGTTTCCTTGGTGGTGAACTGAACTGCAGGTGATCTAGAACAAAAATTTACCCCTAACTTAACAAAAAAAAACCAACAAAAACAAACCAATCATTATTCAAGTAACCCCTGAAAGCATGGCAGCATGCTCCATCTGGTGAGAAATTCTTTCACTCTGTGCCAGCTGTAAGCAAGGTGGAAGTGTATCTAGAGGGAAGGTATGGCAAGAAGCGGCCCTCCTGCTCAGAAGACAGGATGAAAGGGCAATGATGATGTTGTCAAGGGCACAGGCAAAGCAAATTACAGAGACAAAAGGTAATTGTTCCCAAAGTAGGCATCTGAGGCTTCAGAGTATGGGAGCAGGCTGTCAGGGGTTATAGCAAAACACAAATAATTACTTAAGAGGCCTCGTGCCAACACTGGCTTGCCTAGTTCTGATGGCCCCCATCCAACAGTCTGTGTGCCTCAGACCATGGAGATACAACATGGATTCTTTCAACCCTGCTGATCCCATCAGAGCGAGGGGTGAGATTTTGCTCACGGGAAAAGGAGATGATCTTTTATACATCCTCCTTCCTGGATCCAGTTTCCTTCTTCATCGGTTTTGTGCCTTTCCTGCCCAGCTGGGACGTTCCTTGCTGCCCTTCAACAGGCCAGCAGGAAGCATGCATCTACTCCATTTGGACCTCAAGCCATGAGTTCATTTTCATTAAAGGCTTAATGGAAAGGAAACGCTAAGAAATTGTGATTCAGAAACTTAGAAAGGGGGCACTGAAAGTTATCAGTAATGCCTGAAGAGTTTGGTTCAATAATGTAATAATAAATATTTTCTCCCAAGGGTTTCACCAAAATTAACAGATTCCGGTCAGATATTTTTTATTTTGTGGAGTGGCACTGTCTGAAGAGAAACCTCCACAATATTTGTAAAGGCACTTAAGCTCTAGTATGCATCGTGTTATCGTATTAAAGACCTGTATTGGCCTAATCTCAATGACTGGTGATTGATCAGGTTTTTTTCCCCCCAACTTAGCACTTTTGGATTCATCCCTGTGGCCATCTCAGAGGTGAGAAGCGCAGCAAGGTCACTCCTGCTGAGCTACTCGCCTCCATGGACAGTCTGTTACCCCAATACAAAAGAGGCAGCTGAAAGCTCCCTTGCTCAGCTCCTCACAACAGAACGGTTGCAAAAGTGCTGTAGATGCAAAACGCATAAGCCTCCTACGTCATGCTCCCAGGAAAACCCCTTTTTTAATATTTGAGGGCGGAGACTTGAAACTATACGGAAAAGAAATTTACCTTCGGGCATTTTTAGCAGGCTGCAACCTGCAGTTAACATAAGACACACTAATCAAGTGAGCAATGGGCAAGTTTTACATATGCATGTGGGAAAAAATTTATAAGGCAGAAATAAGCTCGCTCAAATCTACCAGTAAAATGGAAAGGCTCTACAGTACTGCTCTGCTACTGCACTGAGTCTGGAAGAAGATTCTACTGTCCGCAAGGGAGAGACAAGTCTCCAGCCACAGAAGTAATCAAGGTGTTTTCAAGGCTATTTTGCAAGATTGTTGGTCAGTTTTGTATCTATGGTACGTTGTTCTCCAGCTGATTTTATTATTTTTGAGTTTTCATTGAAATGAACCTGAGAAGACACTCAAGTCTCTTCAGGAGCTGTCGGACAGAATGGGCTCCTCAAATCCTTCGCTCTTTCCAGGATAACACAGCCTTCCTTGTAGCACTGGCAGTCTCCAGTCCCCGAGAACTTGTCAATTTGTCAGATATTACTACAGTTGCCATATGGGAATATATGATACTTGTCAAACACGGAGCTCCATCTAGAATAAGGAGCAAAGCAACCAAAAAAGCACTAAGGTGTTCGAAGTAGGGTTAAATAGAGGCTCAGTGTTGATATCAACAGCAAAAACCTCTGCTGAAATACCGACTTGCAGGAGAGTTACGGAAGCACAGTGAACAACAGCACTTGCGGCCCAAGGGCTCCTCATTCCTCCAGTTCCACTTCCACATGTGGTCCAGAGCATCTCAGTTTTCCCCGGGGGAAGCAGCCTGGTGCCAGACAAACATCAGATGCATCGGGCAGGTCTCACTCCTCCTGCCCCCTCCCTGACCATCCCAGAGGCCACTCCGAACACGTTCGACTTGTCTTTAAGTGACTGAAACACCGTGTGAACACAAAGCTTGGGTATCCTACCGGGGAAGACGTAACGACAGACGCAACTAATCAAAGGGAAGAGATAAAGCACAGGAGAACTAAAACCTGGGAGAGTGCGATTATCAAAACTTAATGATTGGCGAGCACATAGGTGTTGGAATATAATGACTTGCCTGTTGGGACATATTTCAGAGGCGTGGCCAGTAGAAACTAAGGAGTCATTTTTAATTGAGTAAAATAAAGCCTAGGAATGAGTACAATACTAATTTTCAAATGTGCTGAACTGAGTTCATCAATCTCATTAGCAGTTTCAGTTTCAAATTCTTTCCCAGTATCAAGTGCCAATATTCATGGTGTTCGGGAGAGCCAGGAGACACTGGAAGCTGGTGGGGTTTGATTTTTTTAATTCTACACCCTCTCGCTAGTTACACACATACAGCCTTTCACAGAAGATAACATAAATGCGTATTCTTGAGAAGCTTCTGACTAACAGTGAGGCTTTGAAACACAGGCATTGACTACCACACAGCAAAAAGACGACCTTTCAGCTCGGTCCACCTTTCCTTGAGGTAGTTTTACTTATTAACATGCAGCCCTGCTATGTGATCTCCAAGAGAATTATCCTCATGATTGTCCTCGTTCACAACAGGATAAAAGCCGGGCTGTTAGCAGTGCCCCACATCTTAGGAAAGGAAATACCTCCATCAACACTTTCTTTTGTGTGATATCTGTTCCTACAGATTAGCAATTACTCCCAGAAATAGCTCATCCCAGTCAGTGGGACTTCTCAGGTAAGCAAAAGTAACCCCATATCAAGTAATAACACCATAAAAAGTCACCTGTTACCGTAACACAATTCTAAGTCTAAAAGGAAAAAGCAGGATTCATACATCAATATCCGCTGCAATAGAATATTTCTTCATGGCCCCAAGCAAACAACATTGCAGGGACACTAGAACAACAATTGTGTGGCTGAACACCTTCAGAACTTAAAAAAAATTTAAAAAGTATTCAAAAGTATATGAGTGATAGATGTATTATTCCTACAGCTATATAGTTCTTCTGCAGTTCTTTCCATCACTAGACTTAGAAATCCCTTATATCAGAGATTGGTCTTCTTACACTCCTTTTACAAGGAGAAGAGCAGAGGTAGGGCTGCTCAAGTATTTTATGCAGCACCTATTGAGTAGAAAACACGTGAACTGCAGCAAACAAGGACTGGACCCATGAACCTCAGAACTCATCATTTCCTTTATCCTCACCACAGGACCTCCTCCCCTCTAAAGCCAGGGAGTGCATTTCACTTCCCCTCAAGCAGGGGAGAAAGCTGACCACCCCCTAGATAATCCATAATTGATTGGAAAAAGCTTTGACTAGAAACACTCTAAGTTATTTTAAAACCCACAACACACACCCTGGTTGCCACAAACCTGGCCACTCCCCTGGCTGTCCTTTCCAGGCCTCGAGGCTCTCTCCCTCTGGCTCAGGTTCAGAGTCTTCTGAGCAGCCCATCCTCACAGCCCAACACTGTCCTCTTCTCCAGCAGCATCAAGAACAGCCATATCTGACCCCAACAGCCCAGTGGAAGGGCCAGAGCCTTGGCTGGGTGAAAGGGGTGTGAAGGCAGCTCCCCCACCTTCAGGTGGCCATGCCATTAGCAAGGTGGCAGTGGCAACACCTGCTCGGAGGTGCATCCTCTCAGCACGCTCCCACAGCACCTGCCCCAACAGCCACAGGGATGCTGTTTTCTCGTGAAACACTGATTTGGATCAAGCCACTCAGAGCTGCAGGTGATCTAGAACAAAACTGCTGAGGAACCTCAGGGTTTTCCAGGCCAACCAGCTTCCCCTGCCCAAACTCAGGGCCCCCAGTGATTAAATGTGTCAGGGCCAGGCAGCATTGCAGCATGAAGCTTCTAGGATTACAGTTTTGGATTACAGTTACACCTAATTGCTGCTCTGGGCAGGTAATTTATTTTGGGGAAGGGCCAAAGTTTCTATCATACTTCAAGGAGTCTCAGCACAGAAAGATAAGGGACTGAGTACAGTCCTGATGTGACATCTCAGTACAGATGTGCATCTGAAAAGCCTTTCTCAGAAGACACTTTGCTATTAGTTATGCAGGGTAAAAATACATCTTTCCTGGCAGCTCAACTCATGATTTATGTGGGATCAGGGCTCCAGGTGGAGCAAACGGAGTTTTATCTCTTCTCCCTCCATAGCAAGCATCACTGCACAATGGACAGAGAAAGCTTTTTCTTTTAACTTCAGATATAAGAAGAGATTGAAAGATACAGTTCTGCTACAATTAGTGGGAAAAAAATGTACATCTACCATTCCTAAATTTTGGGAAAAGTTTACAAGAAAGCTGTTGCTTGCTGCTCTGCCAAATTGCTAAAAGGATTAATATACCCAGAGCTAACAACCTGCTTCCCCCAGGTTACAGCTGCTCTGCAGTGTAAAGGATGCCCACTTCTACAAATGTTTTAATCCAGGGGATAGAAAAAAAATACACTCTACTTTCCTCAAAGCTGAAGATGTTTAATTTTCTTCATAACGCATTGAGTTTTACACTGTTATTTTTTTATTCTCAAAGAACCTGCGTTTTCCGTTGCTTGTTTTAACCTTCAGGTGAAAAAAGCAGTCTGAAGGCACTTTGTTCCTTCAGGCTGGGGCAGTTACCAACATCTGATGGCACTCATCCAGTCGCTTACGGATCGTGAAGCTTTGCAAACTGTTCTTCAGCCATGAGTTACTTTGCATAATCTTGGTCTGGCAATCCTGTGATCTCCCGCACTCCTCATTACAAACCTCTCCATGACCGGCAAGCCAGGGAGTAAAGCTTGCACAGGAATGCAAAGTAAGAAACTGCGCTGACGTCCTACCGGTGCGATGGAGCAAGACTCAAGGACCAGGATGCAGCTGGCAGGGAACACCAGGACATGTCACAGCAGCAGTGACTACTGAAAATAGGGTTTGAGCAACCCCTGGAAAGTTAACATATAATCCATGATGTATGGCAAATATTGATCCATGGAAGGCGAGCTGTGAGAAACGCTCCAGTTTAGAGTGAAAATCCAGTTGTGATGGCTGTACGGTGTTCAGTTTTTTATCACCAAAGGCTCATCTCCTCTCTGGGTTTACTTTTTACAGTTGTAAAAGCTGAAGGAGAGAACCAGATCTTCTGTCTGTGATGGGAAGGTCTCCAGGACGGTTCCAGGCAGCACCGAGCACATGAAACTGCTTTTAGGACTGTGTAAAGAGGCTGTACAGATTTATTGCTGAGTCCTGGTAGCCAGTAAGAAGTTAAAAATAGTAACGGAGTTTACAGAACGGCTACTTCAAAACCAAGAAATGGGCAGAGATATTGTATTTGTTTGCTTATTCAGACACACGCTTTGCAGCCATACCTCCCACGCCAGCATAAGCAGGCAGATCTGTCTTGTTATAGCAGCCAGAGGTATGCAGTTAAAGCGCCCGACGTTTTCAGGCTGCTGAATGGAGAGGACCTGCCTCCATTAAGGAATGTGATTAGACGCTTTAATCAAAGCAGGTCCCGTCCCGCTGACAATCACATAACACGGTCATTTTCCCAACTGCACAGCGCAGTGCCGGGAAGGCTGGGGAACATCCTGGGAAATTTCCTTCCGTTATCCCGTCCGATTCCAGGCACATTTGAGCTGATATTCCAAGACTTAGTACAAACGCTCCAGAGCTGTTGCAATGTGGAGAGATTAGATTCATTTGAAACCATAATTTCTGAGCGTTAACCTTCCTTTAAGAATTGACAATACGTGTCCAAACTGTAAGGTTCTATGTTTATTGATCAATTGATCGTTGCTTTGCAGAATTTCATTAACTAATCCCGTGTCACTTTGTTCTACAGATGTTTCAAGGTAGCATTTCACTTGGGCCGTTCTAGTGGGAGATGCCAACCAAATGGTAACCTCACAAGCTTTGGTTCTGGCGGTGTGTGCTATGGTGCCCGCAAACATCCACGTTTGGGAGGATGTGCCAGTCCTGCTTATACAAGATTCTGCGGGTAGCAGACCCTCCTGTAAGACACAGCTCTGTTAGATACATGAAAATTTGCATTCTGCTTTGGAGTGAGGGCTTTTTTTTTTGCTGTTGTTATTTTTCATTTGTTCCCTGGAAAATGAGCTTTGATGTTGGAATGTGGTTCCAGAAAGGAGGAATTGTTCAGCATATAAATTGGTCACCTCTATTCTGATATGTGTGTCTGGAAATAGAACAAGACATTACCTGAATCTTCCCAGGGTGTAAGTCATGGTTGCCTTCTTTACTGGGACACTGAGGAAGGGCTCCAGGTCTGCGTGCAGCATTAAGATGACACTGGTGTTAAACTATGCACTGGTAGTAGAAGGGGCAACACATGGAAGTCAGTCCTTCCAACAAGGGGTTAATAGTGGCTGGCTTCCTCTTTCAGACAGACTCATGGAATCATAGAACGGGTTTGGGTTGGAAGGGACCTTAAGGATCGTCGAGTCCCACCCCTGCTGCCCTGGGCAGGGACACCTCCCCCCAGCCCAGGTTGCTCCAAGCCCTGTCCAACCTGGCCTTGAACACCTCCAGGGATGGAGCTTCCACAACCTCTCTGGGCAAACAGTTCCAGTGCAGATGTTTCAGTTTCCTCCTATTTCTTGGCTTTAGTCCGTATATAGTGTTGCTTTACAGGCTAAATTACCCAGTTTTGTGTTCAAACTAGTATCCTTCCTACCTAAGTGAACATGGAAGGAGAGGGAGGAAATATCGTGGTAGAAAATAAAGCCAAACAAAGAGGGCTGGGTTTACCCACTTGCTTAACTGATGAGAAGACAATCATGTTTTTTCATTTGCATTCAAATGACATGGACTTATTCTGGGTGTGTGTGAGGTAACTGGCCGAGACACCAAACAATAGATGTTCTCGTTTGTTAACCTCAACAAGATTACAAGGATATTGATGGTGCCCTGAAAGAAACAGTTTCCCCATCAAAGACTAAAAGGCTATTGGTGATGCCAATTCAATCACTGGTACACTCTGGTACATCTTGATAATTTCCTAAGGCTTTTCAGGGTTCACTGGCTCACTTGACAATGAATATGCTTTCTCCGTGGGCACGCATCGGCTGGTAAAGTGGGTGTTGGTTGCGGCGAGGAAACTGAACCCTAGAGAAGAATTCAGTATCTGCCACACTGGGACACAGATTTACTGCTGTGCTGCTGGCTGTTTATATAAAGATCGAGGTCCGGTCCTTCCTTATCTGCCTAAATCAAGGTCAGATAACATCCCCACTAGTCTGACTATTTCAAGCACAATATTTATTGACATGGACACCTGTTTTAGGCCTTTCACTTAGTAAGATAAAGATTGCAAACAGAAGAATACTATCACAACATGGCACTCTGAACCAGGTCAGGGGTTTCACAGGCACACTAAGGTCACAAACGATAAAACAGGCTGCAAATGGCTAACTTGCTAGCTGTGCTCCAAAATAGTACGAGTATTTACCAACTTGGCACGTGGATCTTCTTCTTTACCAAAAGAAGGTAACAAGCATTATTATTACAGGGTCAGAACTAAAAAAGTAAACATTTCTACAAATATTTGTTAGAATGGATGATCTGGAAGGGTTTAACTCAGTCAGCTTCTTTAGTAGGAAGAAGTCAGTCGCTGTGGTGTCAGAAGACACCAAGCAGGAATTTAATATGCTATGGACAGTAGTGTCATACCATTGCCCTCTCAAAATGGTCAGATTTCAGTTTAACCAGTGAAGGTTTTCCCCCCGCTACTCCAGATAGAGCATTGTCCCACAGTCTGACACCTCTGAAGATCAAACGTACTTTTTTAAACAGCTGTTCTTGTGTTTAATTAGCTTGCTTTTCCTGCTTTGTTACTATCCCCCCCTTCCCCTTCTTTCCTCTCATCCTTCCTTTTGCCCTTGTCTATTGAGACCTATCATATCTCCTCTCAGTCTTTGGTATTTCCAAGGTAAATAAACCAAATTCCTCTACTCTGCATCTCAATTCCTCTGGTCCTTCTGACATCCCTTCTCTGCACCTCTTCCAGTCTGGGTTAAGCTCCTTTGAACAGGGGTAACCACAGGCAGGGACAAAGAGCGGGGAGGACAAGGATGCAACCTTTGAAGACAATCTAAGCATCATGTTTACATGGAAGCCCAAACAGAAGAGGCACATTCTCCAGCCATCTGAAAAGCTGTTGATCCTAGCAGGTGATAAAGCTGAACCAGTAAGTCTAAAGCTTTTATCACTTTAATACAATTATTTATTAAGTTAATGGTTAATGTTTGATGGTAGTTTCCCACTGGAGACAAAACAAGCTAAACTACATTCGCAGATGATTAGATCATATTAGTCTGTTTTATAATGGGAAAAGTGTCAGGGAGGAAGTCACTGGAGGTGGGACACATGTCTTTGCTAAATAGCAAATTCATTCAAACTGATTTTCCAAGGACTAAACAGTCTCAAATACAGCAAAAAGCTCGAGCATTTAAAAAAAAAAATAAAAAGGGGGAAATTGTAACATAATATTTCATTTTATTTTCAAAACATTTTTTAATTTTGTTGTAATCACCATTTTTTTCTTTCAACTTAACCTGAGCATTTGTATCATTTCTGCTGCAGAACTGAGAAATACACCGTTTAGGATCACAGAACAACTCGGGCTGGGAGGTACCTCTAGTCCAGCCTCCTGCCTATGAGGTGAATGAGCTTTTTGCTTTTTTCATATGAAATGAAGTAAACCTCTGCAGTTGGAATATTGTTATGCCACTGAAGAGAATGGAGATCTAGGCTGAAGCAAGGACTCGGGTCTTGCTTTATCTGGCCCTTCTGCTGAAACTGTTTTTTCCTCTAAAAGCTACAAGAGAAACAGCTTATCCTCATCTCAGAGTGAACAGAGGCAGCCAGAGGTGACCTGTTTTAATATTGTTATGTGTCATGGTTTAATCCTGAGATCTAATTTAGTGAACACTAGTAGCAATGCAAGTGAGATGCCTGAAAAAGAGAAATTCAGAAAAAACTCAGTGCTTAAAAAATCAACATCAAAGCAAAAGCTTGCTGGAGATGAGAAAAAGAAACACTAGTGAAATAGAACAACTAAAAGCTTCTAACACCCTGAAATCATTTACAGTTATGGAAAAAAAAATTAAAAGAAGGCTTTGACAGCCCTAGAGAAGCAATTAAACAGGAAACGGCAGATAAATGATATTAATGTTTCTGAAGCCTGGATTTGCAGTTTGGATATAGTATGGCGCTTCACAGGCTCAGCAGGCAGAAAGCAGTACACAGGGCATCTCCGCAGGCTTGGGAAACACAACTTCTTGACAGACTAATGCCAGGAAAATAGAAGATACTTTTCTTCTGGGAAAAAAAAACAAACCCGGTGAAGAACCCAAGTATTTTCCTCCCTCAACTCTTCTGCTGAGATGGCATTTGAGATTGAAGACTTGACAGTAGCCATTAAAACAAGAATTCACAGCAATTATTAGCTCCAGAGTCTGTCCCATACCTAGACAATACCATGGGTCCATCACATACACAAAAGTTGTGATGATGCTATGAAACCTTACAATAATGAAATAATAAAGCTCTATGATGTCATCCAAACCCTGCAGTTGTCCTCTGCAACTCTCTTTCTCTGAGTCAATCATCAGCTGTATCTATCCTCATTGGATTTAAATACATTTGGAAAGCTCTTTTATGAGATCACAATACCTAATTTCTCACCTCTATTGAAATCTGCCAGCCTCTAAGGTTTTTGACCACGCTTACTTTGTGTCATGAATGATGAAGAATTTGCAGATGCAGTAGACAAGGTGTGCTTGTGTGTGTGTTGGCTATTTCCTTTTCTCTCTTCAACCAATTTCTTGTGCATCTGCTCCTGCTTCTTCCAGTTTGGACCAACTGATATATAACCCAGACACCATTTAACCAACATACACAAAACCTAAGCCACGTGCAATCACAACAGAAATTCCCATTTCACAGCAGGACGCTGAGAGAGAGACAAAGTTCAAGCTTAATTGTGGGAGATGGATAACAAGTGTAACTTGTTTGTTTGACTAACACTATCTCCATTCCCCACCCCTCTAATGAGATGCCAAGCTTAGCTTGTGTACATGCATGAGCCTTGGAGCCTGTGTCAGTCACACTGGTCAAAGACACTCAGATGACCTCAAGCCATTTCTATAAATACCTTACTTCTTCCTCTTCCAGAAGCTCCATGACAACTGTTTTCTACCGAAGGATTACTCGTGTTTACAGTTGCTGAAGAAACCAAGCTGTGTTAACAGTACTGAAACCCATCGGGCTGGTTTTCCTGGTGACAGAACTAGTCCTCCTCCTCCTCCTCCTCAGCCAAGTTTTCAAACCTCAGCAATGACCTGGGACCTTCTTTCTTGGACATCCGACTGGAAACACCTGGCGAGGGAGTGTGCTAAGTGTGCCCTCTGCCAAGGAGGCACCTGCACAGGAGGAACCCTTCAGTGTTGGACACAACTGCTCTTTGCTCTAGTGAGGGCCTTTTCCAGCGGTAGCTGAGAATAAGGCTGTTTATTCAATAGCAACATTCTGGTATTGGAACAAAATCCCGTGCACGCGGTTTGGCTGTGTCTGTGAACGAAAGTCAGCACCGGTATAAAATGCCACTGCAGCCAAGAAATCATGTGGTGCAATCCTCAGCAAAACACTTTTTTCTATTTTATTCTTCCTGTCCCCCTTCAGTTCTTTTTATGAAAAAACACTTGGATACAGTCAGAGGTAGTGTCTCACTCAGTGAAGAAAACCTTCTTTTTAAACAAACTTTTCCCTCTCTCTTTTCAGAGGAAAGAGAGAAGTTGGGTTGCAATGGACCAGTAGTTGCCCTAAGCTAGTAGTCAAAGGGTATATATAGCTTTTGTAAGAGAATGTGATGGTTTAATTCTTGTATTAGCTCAAAATGAGAAAATATAATAAATTTCCTTCTTTTAGTATTTTATTTTCTCCTATTAAATACTATTACTTAGTTTCTGTTTTAAAAAAACTCAAATAATTTAATATTTTTATGTCTTGTATGCTTTCTGTGGATTAGACTAGACCAGGAAGGAAATATCAGACTTTTTCATATTTTTTGTTAAACTACACCATCATCTGTCAAGTGCAATGCCTAACAGATTTAACAGTCTCTTTTTTATTTGCAGCTACATTCAGCTGAAAAAATTTCTGTGTGAGCAGAATGCAGTAGGCCAGATGGAGAATTGGATTCCAAAAGGCTACATAAAATTCATTTTGTTTCCCAAAAGGGACACAGTAGGTCCCCGTGGAAGTTGCCAGAGACTAGTGTAGGTTACATTTCATTATATATATTGCTGAAGAAACCAAGCTGTGTTTAGAACCTACTAAATGGATCCTACGAAGCTTTGTTAATCGCTTTAAAGATTGCAGTAACCTCCTGCCAAGCTAAGCCAAATCTTTTAGCTTGCAAATTGGGAGGCTAAGGTCTTGGTCCTTGTTTTCCCAAATTTTTTTCCTTGGTTAAGGTCCTTGTTTTTCCAAATAATTGTATTCCTGAGTCTGTCAGTAAGTCCTGAACACAGGGAAACTTAAAGGACTCCTCCCCTGCAAGTCCATGCTGAGCTAAATGAATCATAGAATCATGGAAGGGACACATAAGGATCAGCAAGTCCAACTCCCTGCTCCTTGCAGGACCACTAAACACTATGACTAGAGCGTCATCCAGACATGCCTTGAACTCTGACGGGCTTGGCGCCCTGACCACTTCCCTGGGCAGCCTGTTCCAGTGACCCTCTCAGTGAAGAACCTTTTCCTAATGTCCAGTCTGAACTTCCCCTGACACAGCTTCATACCATTCCTGCGTGTCCTATTGCTGGTCACCAGAGAGAGGAGACAAACACCTCCCCCTCCACTGTCCCCCTCAGCCTTCTCTTTTCCAAGCTGAACAAGCCAAGTGATCTCAGCTTGTATTCAAGGCCTTTCGCCATCTCGGCCACCCTCCTCTGGACACAATCTAATAGTTTGATGTCCTTTTTTCAGTGGTGCCCAGTGATAGAACAAGAGGGAACGGGCACAAACTGGAGCATCGGGAGTTCCATCTCAACCTGAGGAGGAACTTCTCTGCTGTGAGGGCGGCAGAGCAGTGGCAGAGGCTGCCCAGAGAGGTGGGGGAGTCTCCCCCTCTGGAGCCATCCCAAACCCGCCTGGACACCGTCCTGTGCCAGTGCTGGAGGTGCCCCTGCTCTGGCAGCGGGTGGCACTGGGGGAGCTCCAGAGGGACCTTCCAGCCCTGACCAGTCTGGGATTCTGGGATTCTTATAGTGAGGTGCCCAGAACTGCACACAAAGCTAGAGGTGGGGCCGCACCAGTGCAGGGCAGAGTAGCACAGTCACCTCCCTTGACTGGCTCGCGATGCAGTGCTTGATGCACCCCAGGACACGGCTGGCCCCTTTGGCTGCCAGGGCACACTGTTGACTCCTATTCAAACTGCCATCAGCCCAAACCCCAGATCTCTTTCCGTGGGGCTCTCATCCCCCAATTTGTGCATATAACCAGGATTGCCCTGTCCCAGATGGAGAATCCGGCTTTTGCTCTAGTTACATTTCATGCGGTCGGTGATGCCCAGCTCTCTTGTCTATCCAGATGTCTCTGTGCGGCCTCTCGGCCCTCGAGGGAGCCCACAGGTCCTCCTAGTTTAGTATCATCTGCAAAGTAACTTAATGTACATTCAATTCCTTCGTCCAGATCATTTATAAAAATATTAAAGAACACTGGCCCTAAAATTGAGCCCTGGGGAACCCCACTGGTGAGTGGGCACCAGCCTGATGTCGCCCCATTTGCTGTAACCCTTTGAGGCAGACCCATCAGCCAATTGCTCACCCAACGTACGATGAACTTGTCTAGCGGTGTGCTGGACAGTTTATCCAGAAGGATACTGTGAGAGACGGTATCAATGATTGTGATCCTCCAAAGCTGTGGTTTTATTTGGGCATATCAGGCCTGCTCCACAGCACCACTGCTCCCAGCTTCGTGCTGTCAGGCGGGAGGAGACGGCAGGAGAATGGTGGCATCCAGCATCCCAAATGCAGTCCCTGTCCTTGCTCGTCCATGCCTCTCCTCTGACACTCGGTACAGCCTCCTGTGCTCCTCTCTGCCCTCCAGCTATGGCTATCACCGCCGCACACACCACAGCTCTCACCGGTTAAAATACTCCGAACATGAAGGGACTGAGGAGCAGGAGTGCAAATATCAGTCCCATTGTGCCACGAGCTCTATTTGTTCATGCTCACCGAGCCATGTGACAAGAGAGACCCCCCACAGGGAGGCGTTAAAAGCATTCAGCACACCTCCTGCTGCGTCCCCGCTTTGCTTGTCCCTGCTCACGGATGCCCCGAACCACATACGGTGCTGCGAGGCCATGGTGGGGGGAAACGTAGGAGGCTTCCATACCTGTCGTGGAGCTGTGCTAAGAGGCACCTCCCAGATACTATCAATTGTTTGGTTCTAGTTTTGTTTTCCGGCCAATTTGTTTCAAAGGTGTGAGGTTTATTTTTTAAACTTTCCTTAAAGTTACTTGGCCTGGCATTGAGGAAGGTAATTTATTTACACAGCAGCGGCTGGAGTTTAGACACAAAGATAACCCAAGATAACCTTCCCTTCTCCGTTCTACCCAAACGGAGTTTACTCAAACCTTTATCAAATCCTCTCCTCCCATAGATTTGCGAGCAGGAAGACGGCATAAACGGATTAGCGTGTAGTTCCACCTGCAGCAGTCGCAGAGTAAAGGCCAACGAGTGAAAAGTTCAAGAAAGTAGGTAACATGGTCACACCGCAAAGGTCTGGGGAGCGGGTCAGCAGCGCCTTGTGAAACACAGGCACCGCGTGGGGCCGGCCCGGCCTATGAAGCCAAAGCTGAAAACAAGCTGAAAACGGGATTGACCCCGCAATGAGAGGAAACACTCAAGCTCAGTGAGGAGGAATGTGCTGTGTTGCTCACCGCAAGTTTTTGTCGTACATCTCCCTTCCCGTAACAGCACGAGTGGGACCCAGGAGGGTTGGCTCTGCCCTCACCCTCGGAGCAAGAGGCAGCTCTCAGCCCTTCAGTGCGCTCTCTGTTTATGCCTCTGCTCCAGCTCTGGGTCACCCACGCTGCGAAGAGGGCTGTGCTCTACCGCTTTGTACCATTTTGTACTGTTGGTGATCTTGGACAGGTAAAGAATTGCCAAGTCTCTTTTCCTAAGGCAAAAATATTGGACAATTGTTTAAAAAAAAAACCAAACAAACTACTGAGAAACTTTAGCTTTGAATTAAAATTAATAATAAAAAAAAAAATTGGCTAAAAATCTTCATTCAAGCAAACAGAAAAAAGAAAGCAAAAGTAATGGCAATGCTAGTTCAACTGGCAGAGAAAATTGTTTTCAGGTTTCCTGTGTGAAAAACAGAAAAATTAAATTCTCCACTGAATTTTGAGGTGATGTTTTCCACCAGAAAACATCTTTGGCTGTCTTGGATGCTGTCTGAGAAAGCTCATATTAACTATTCTTATTTATTGTTCACTTCTGATGTTAAATAATTTAATGCTTTCTTCTAATGATCATGAATTTTAAAAAGCTGTAGCTTTTTTTTTTTTGGTGTTGTAACACCAAGCTTGCCTTTATTAGGCTTGAACTCTGGGTTTATGTGGTAACATCCTGTGGCAGGCTGGTATGAGCATCTGCTGCTAATTTGTAGCATGTCTTAAGTTATAGCTTCATCTTTCGTATTCATTATGAAAGAAAGTTGGGGCTGTTCAGCCTGGAGAAGAGAAGGCTCCGGGGAGATCTTATTGCGGCCTTCCAGTCCCTAAAGGGGCTCCAGGAGAGCTGGGGAGGGACTTTTTACTGGGGCAGGTAGTGACAGGACGAGGGGGCATGGCTATAAACTGGAAGAGGGCAGGTTTAGATTAAACATTAGGAAGAAGTTTTTCACTTTAAGGGTGGTGAGGCACTGGCACAGGTTGCCCAGAGAGGTTGTTGAGGCCCCATCCCTGGAGGTGTTCAAGGCCAGGCTGGATGTGACCTTGGGCAACCTGGGCTGGTGGGAGGTGTCCCTGTCCAGGGCAGAGGGGTGGAACTCGATGATCTTCAATGTCCTTTCCAACCTAAACCATTCTATGATTCTATGATTACTACTTCTACCACTATAAAAGTGTTGAGCTACTGTAGTTAGTCTGTGTCTTGCTTGACCTGACTTTTTATTTTCTGGGCTGGCTTTCCATATAATTCTATTTTCTAATGTCCAACAGAATTTTTTCGGTGCCCAATCTCAGTTATTTTTTATTAATGCCGTTTTCAAAATCCAAAAATCATTATAGCCCTTATTCAAAGGCAGTGTCCTGGTTTAATGGGGCATTTTTGTGCAATAAAGGTACTCTGCAGGTGAAGAACAATGTCAGAACAACAATAATTGCTGCAAAAGGCCATTATTTCATCCCATTCAGAGACATAACTTCACCGGGGGGGGGCTGCAGTTGTAGTACCAAGGTGAAAGTGTATCGACTCTCCCAGCTCATTCTGTCTGTATTCAGCACTTCAGTACAAACTTGCTTCTAGTTCGCCCTAGCTTAATTGTATTCACTGTTTGCTGCATTTTTCTTCAAAATGGGCAAAAAGATCATGCCTAAATTTGAGTCAAAAAGAGATTACAGTGCTGAGAATTAGATTCAACTTTGTTTGTATAATTGGAAGCTCATACCAGTGCTCCAAGTTGGAAAGCAAGACTGGAAATCAGTCATTTTTCAGTTTGGATTCTGCTCAGGAGAATCTCGGCAGACAATCACACAGTATAAATAAAATTTTAACAACATTGTGAGCATCTTTAACAACTTGATTATCTTTCTACAGCTCTCTCTTTCAAACTCCAAACTCCAATATGTTCTTGTAATAGCTCCCAACTGCCTGAAGTATAATGCCTCCAGGGCCAACAGGAACATACTGAAAGATCTGCAAGAAATAGCAATTTATTTCTTTCAAACAGGACCTGACTGGTATTTTGTGAAGATTCAAGGTACAGAAGTATCACACTCACTAACTTCCCACCAGCCTAGAAAATTATTTGTGGAAACCACACACACAGAGAGTAGAATACTCTGTTGGCTTAAGCAAGGTGGGACTTGACCTACTGCTCAGGTCTGTTTTTCTCGCAACTTCCTTCTCTTCAGATAAGAGGAAGCTCCTGTATTGATTAACAGAAGGAATTTTGTCCTACAGTTCCAAAGAAATCTCTCCTTGCGCTCCTCCAGCATCTCCTCTTCCCACCCAGCACTGCCTTAAAGACCTGCGATGTCCTTCCTTAAGTACCGGCAGCAGAGTTCAACCATTTTTTGCTGCCATTTTGGTCTCTCCTTCCCTTACTGCCCTTGGTATGGCCTCATCCAGCCCTAGGATTTACCACAATTAAAATCTGCTTCTTTTTGTAAGTAATGGGCCTACGATATTAGCTGAACTACTGCTGCTAGAGAAAGGCTGCGTATGGAAAAACGACGTGGCCAAAATCATACTGAAACACGAAAGATCTTGGAAGTCACATTGTGCTTTGGAGCACAGACACCGCCGAAGCTGCCATTTCTCCTTTCCACTCCGCCTGGATGTGGGCCCCTCGGCAGTGGGCACACAGGAGCGGGACGGGGCAGCAGCTGCTGCCTGGCAGTGCTGAGAAGTTGGCACCGAGTAGAGGAAATTTAATATTTGGTACAAATCACTCTGTTAGCTTGGCCATGGAGCAGTCATCCCTTTCCCTGCAGATCCCTTTATTTGCATAGATAAAAACTTTCTGTGCATGTGTTTCTGCAGTGCCTGCATGTCGTGGATTAACCCCAGCCGGCAGTTAGGAGCACGCAAGCTGCTCGCTCAACTCCTTTCCACCCCAGAAGGGTGGGGAGGAGAGGGAGAAAAGGAGTGAAAAGGGAAAAAATCCCTCATGGGCTGAGATAAAGACAGGTTAATAGAACAATATCAGAAAAGGAAAATAACAATAACAATAATGATAGAAGTCACTCTCACCACTCGGGGAATTGGCACCGTCCCAAGCAGTGATGGCGAGTACCCACCCCCCATTTATATACCGAGCATGAGGTCTATGGTACAGAATGACCATTCCGTCGTTCTGTCTAAGCTTCTTCTCAGCTTCTATGGGAAGCTGAAAAAAAAGTCCTTGAAACTATAAACATCACCTGGCAACAACGGAAACAATATGTATTATTGACATTCCTTTCATACCACATCTGAAGCACAACTACTAGAAAGAAAACTCACTCTGTCCCAGATGAAACCAGGACACTACAGCACTGACCTGAAAAACCCAACCATGTCATGGTGACAACCAGAGCCTGTGAGCATGCAGTGAAATGCTGTTCACACCAGACAGAGCCCACAGCCACGGCTGGGATCACTGCAAGGAAAAGGGATAGCGAGGTCATGGCCAGCTGAGGGTGAAGAACCTCTGAAGTGTGAATCATCATCTTCCAAAGTATCCAAATCAGAACAATGCTAGGTACCAGATATGCACACCGAGACGAGAGATCCAAGCCACTCTTCCCTTGCCGGAGCAACGCAATGCTCATTTATTACATTTTAATATGCAGCAAAGGTGTGATACCTGGGGAGAAGCACACAGAGGTTCCTTTCCTGCCCTCGCTCCCTCCCTGTGACATCCCTCCCTCAGAAAGCCCCCCCGTCCCACTCTGCACATACGCTATTCCCTGCCTGTGTATTTGCCACTAATTCACACAGGTTATTACAACACTTTTTTAGAGAACCCCAGCTATAAAGAAGTAGGGGTAGGATCTCACCATTTTATTTTATTGCTATTTGATAGGTGTGGTCATAGTGGTAAGAGACTCAGGCCATGTGCCAGATGTACTGGGGGCCGGTCCTGGTCCCCAAGAGCTCGCTGGGCATGCTGATTAAAGGTGCTGAGAAACAGATCCACACGTGACAACTGATTTGAGGCAGAGCAGATATATTCAGTCAGGGTGGTGGTTCAACTGGGAGAGGGGGAATAAAATCCGGGTGGAAGGAGACATTGTTGTAAAGCACTTTAAAAAAGGATGGTACTGTACAACTGCTAAAGTTGTACTGCCAGCTCCAGCTGGGTTCCTAAACCAGCCAATGAAAATACTTTTTATTAAAAAAAAAAAGATAAAAAAAAGATATCCTGAACTTCTCTGAAGCAAGCTTGCTCTCAGCAGAACTGCGGCCCAATTATCACCTAAGGATATAAGGACTTTGAAAGGACCTAAACCTTTTGGGGTGCTTATTGCCTATTTTTCAGAAAATGTTGATGCATACACAATGCACATCAATTCACAGAATCACAGAATCACAGAATGGTCAGGGTTGGAAGGGACCTCTGGAGATCATCTAGTCCAACCCCCCCGCCAGAGCAGGCGCACCTCCAGCAGTGGCACAGGACGGCGTCCAGGCGGGTTTGGGATGGCTCCAGAGGGGGAGACTCCCCCACCTCTCTGGGCAGCCTGTGCCACTGCTCTGCCGCCCTCACCGCAGAGAAGGCCCTCCTCAGGTTCAGATGGAACTTCCTATGTCCAAGCTTCTGCCCATTACCTCTTGTCCTGTCACTGGGCACCACTGAAAAAAGACTGTTCCCATCCCCCTTGCACCCTCCCTTTAAGGATTTGTAAGCATAATTCCTGCGTTCTCTGACACCTCTGTGGTGACACTGCCGCTGATGAAACAACAGGCAGTCTTGTAGAGAAGAAAAATATGTTTGTGTTTGTGCTGCTCAGGGAGTAGGGACGGCGGGAGCAGGTTCACCACAGAACCAGCGAGGTGTGGGACCCTCTGGCAGCGTTCAGTGTCCGCGCGTGTGGGAGCGGCACTCGTTCTTGTCCTGTCTTTCATCACCATCACTGCGGCATTCAGGTCAAGTTTGGTATGTGTCTCGATCTCGCCTTACTAAATGTAGCAACATCAGTTGCAGGAGTTTAATTGTTTGCTCTTTTAGTTCCATTTCTGCTTCTGACATCGATTTTTGTTTGTAGTGTATGTACAAACAAAGGGAAGGAAAGGAAGGAAAGGATTACATGAACTTAAATGGTGATATCAATGCAATACTATCAACGATTGTTTGAAGTACCATAAAAATCATACGAGATCACAGCCACACAAACACTGTTGAGAGCAGAATGTGTAAACACAAAGAAATGTCTTGGATAAGCGGCGACAACGTTCTCAATCAGGAAGTTTTCATTGCCATCAAGCTTGGTCAGTCATTAAGTTCATTGTTAATTATAACCCTCCCAAATTTTGTTCCATCGGATTCTCAAGATACAGGGTTTCTGACTGGGATAATCGCTGACAGCAACACCATCAGAATTGAACCTCTGAGGCAGAAGACCCTGACTGCATCCTGAGGAACACAGAGGTCAGCTCTGTTCTCCGGGTACAACTCACTGGGGAGCAGGGAATGTAGCGGCACCATCAACTGAATGGGTAAAGGCTCCAGCCGCCCCTAGTAACTTCAATTTTAACACCATTTTCTCACACAAAGGTACCGCTTCATATTATTTGTAAGTCTTATTTGTAAGATAGATGAAAATTCTTGAGATTCAAGAAAACTTTAAAATCATATTTCACTGTGGCTGCAGGTACGGGGAGCTAAACTGGAAAATGGGACTGGCATATCACATTACGCAACGAACAAGTTGTTCAACCAATGATTTACAATCTGTGAAAACTCTTATATATTGTGCAAAACACTAATAAACCCCCCTTCTTTCCTGTGATGCAATGTCCACGCTTCAGTCTAGGTCTTACATGCACGTAGATCTTTTGGTTGCTGATTACGGTGAAGTCTGCCCGTATTTCAGCTCTCAGACAGAAGTGTGCGTTGCTGCCGAGTACTTGCTCTTCACGTAAAGAGGGTGTGATGACTTGTGAGTACGTCGGTGAAGACATTTTGTACTTATTATTAATTCAGCGGCATTTCCGTACTTTGAACAACTTCTGACAGGATATCTGTATAGTTTTGTGAGTTAAAGAATGTGTAAAAAAAATATAAATAATCCATCAGTGTTCTAAAGTTTAGTAAGTACAGGATTTATGACTGCTTATGTGCAATGCTCGCTTTTCATTTTGAAAGCACTCCAATAAATGTCCAGATTCATTAGGACAGCTGTCAGGACTATAGAGAGAGTTAGGCTTGGGATTCAAAAGCTGTTCTTGGGACTGCATGCAGAGGAAAGACTATAAACTCCCTTATTCTCTGAAGGGCTGAAATGTTATAGGAAGGCCAGTTTAGCTGAACAACAACTGGGAAACAAGGTCAAGCCCAGAAGCGGAGCCACTGGCCGAATTCAGAACCAGAGCTCTGAACTGCAACCCAGAGCATGGGGCTGAGGTTCAATCTGTCTCAGGTAAAATACCGTGTCCTTCCCCAGAATATGTCGATTAGATTAGAAATCTGGTAGGGAATCGTATTTGATGAAGAATATTGTATGAAGCCATGAAGTCATGCGTGGGCAGAAAGCAGCTTAAAACAAAACTGAGAATCACTACTGACTGACTAAAGCACTGCATAGACTGAAGAAATTGTTACTGAACCAGTGAGGAGAATTTGGTCTGGCTTTTGGCAAGGAAATACTTCTAAAAGTCACAGAATGAATGCCAAAGTCCGGGAGAGAGCAAGGTGAGGGTTTCCAGGAAAGAAATGGGGAAAAGACTAGAAATAACTGTCAGGTCAGAACCATGCGTTCTCTTGAGAACTGGAATGCCCCAGTGCAGTAATCACCTGACCTGATTTAGTGGAAATGACTTAAAGGCCAGGGAATGGCAAACAAAAAGTCACACCAGAAAGCTGCACACAGAACTGGCACTGCGGGATTTCATCACCTCCAGGAAAAGATAGTCTGAGTGTTCCCATGGGGAATACCAGACCCGGGCTGTCGCCCTGCAGGTGCGGGACTGGATCCAAGGCGATGGCAGAGGACAAGGGCTGGAGAGAAACCAGTCATCTGCCCTTCCCCTGAGGGGCACGGAGAGCTCGCAGTAACGCTGTGCCCACGGTAGTTTCAAGGGTGAATTCAGAAATGACTCTAAACATAATTGGGCATTGCCAAACTAAATCCTCCAAACTAGGTGTTCTACTTGCTTCATAATTTTGTGTTTGTACTTACCACACTGCTACGAAAAGCCGCATCACTTCTCATCTAAATATGCCCCTAATTCTGTGTAAATTCTATTAAAATTATTTGCCTTAGAGTTTCGGGAATGATGGAAAAAGCCCACCAGTCTCATTCTTGCAACCAATGTTAGAACTGGTTGGAAATGTAACCACAGAACAATTCTCCAAACGAGCAGTAATTTGGTAGAGTTAATCAGGTTGTTTTGATATTTTAGAAGTAAAATCTATCAGAAAAATTGTATTATAGTAAACAAACAATTCAAGCTTTTCATAACGATTCCAAAGAATTTGCAGAATTTCCAGATGAACAAATTTTCCTTTTTTATTACATTGTAAAAGCAGGTGCCATAAATGGCATTACTGGCATCATTTTACTTTCTCATGGCTTACAGTGCATTCTCACAAATTTTAAAGCAGAGACCATATGGCTTGCCAGACAAAACAGGGAATTCGAAACTACGCGCTTCCATGCTGCTGAGCAGTTTCCATCTTCTTTCTCGCCCACGGGTGTCGGGGAGCCTGTGGGAGGCTGGGCTGTGCCTGGAATGCTGACCCACTGCTTGAGAGGGCAATTTCAACTTTCTGTTTCCTCCTCTATAAAACTGGGATAACTACTAAGTTACGTATCTAACCTAAGCTTATCCTTGCGTAGCATTTTGTAGCACCGAGCAAGTCAAGACCTTGCACTTGTTGGATTTGTCGGTAGGACTGGTGCAGTATTAATGATTCTGTGGGGTTATTCCAAAAAGCTGTAGGTATAGTCGCGTGTGTTCCACAGTCCTGATAGCTGAGGTGCCTCAACACGGGCAGAGCCCAGAGCCCTTGCTGCGTCCCTTCCAGAATCTGAATGCAGTGAGGAAAGAGGCAGGTGTTCTCCATTGTACGAACAAAAGCTCCATCTCTTTAACCTCCCTCTTCCCCTCACCCACCAGCCGATCTGCCCTGGAAGTTGGAATTTCAGGCCCAGACTGGGAGCAGGTACCCGACCAGCTGTGGGATGCTGGCACCCGTTTGCAGAACGTTGTCTGGAAGCCAGGCTTGACCGGCTGACAGCTTGCTCCCTGATGCCTGCTCGAGGATCACACCGGGGGTAAAAACACCGAGGGGAATGCCTATGGGCTCTGCAGCCCTTCAAGACAACAAAGGTGAACTTATGGCAGCCTCACAGAAGCTGATAGCAGACCCAGAGTAGACTGGGGAGGAGTACTAGCAACAGAAGATACTGTTTAATCTTTCATTAAATTGTCCTGATACCAGCCGGTGACATGCTATTAAGTCTTAGGACAGTGTAGGCTCTAAGGGCTATATTTGGGTGTGGGAGAGGGGTGTTTTTCTCTCTCGCAAAACTCATGTACACATGCCTCAGCTACAGTGACCTCACTGCAAGGGTGGAGGAAGGGGAGGAGGACTTCCCCTCAAGATAAAGGTGTTTCTTCTGCAGCAGAAAGTAAAGGTGAGACTGAGACTTCCTCCTCCTTCCCAGGCCCCTGTCCTACCATATTCACCCCTCTTAAGGACTCCCCTCTGCACTTGAGGACAGTTAAAACCCAACAGCCTGCCTCCACCAGACTGGAGCCCACCCACATGGGGCCATGTCTGGGGTCAGGTCTTATGGCTGCGGTAGAGTTTGGCACGGCGTGCACCAAAAGCACCAAGGCACAGTAACCTCCCTACCACAACACCACAGTGAGAAGAACGTGGACAATTCCCTCCTACGTAGGAAAGTCCTTCCCTTAAAGGCTTCTCCCCTTGGATTGCTCAAGCACCCGTGGGACCTTCTTTTACTTGCGCAGAGCTGTAGGTGGGAAGAAGTGTTCCCACCCATCTGGCGCTGGTCTAGGAATCACACCCGGTGTGATCAGAGTGGGCTCCGCTTTCCCAGCGCCAGGGCTGGTGAGCACAGTTCTCCTTAACTGGTGTTGGAGATCTCCCAGCTGAGTGCGGGGCATGGACCGCAGCGGGCCACCCCCTCCAAACTGTCCCGAGCAGGTCTCACCACTGAACAGCCCGAGGCAGTGGTCAGATTTGCGGTCCCTTGCCCTGTGGTTACTCTGTGCTCCAGCTAGACCTTCCCAAGGTAGATATGCTCCAGAGGAGGAACAAAACTATTGCTCAATAGGGAGAGTTTTGTGATTGTACGAGACAAAGCTTCCAAAGGAATTGGAATAATACCAGGAACCCATTAGCTGCCAGATCAAAAACAAACACTGACTAGTCCCTATCCCTCCCTCCATCCAAAGGTAAACACAACAGCAGCCTTTTTTTTTTTTTTTTTCCCAGAGGTGCTCCCAGCAAGGGTTTCCCTCCCATCCAAAAAACAAGTGACAGTAAAACCTCTGATATGCCGCCTGGTGCGAGAAAGAGAAGGAAGCACTGTCACTGCCCATGTTGGACCGTAGCCCAGAGTACACTGCTGAGAATTAGAGAAATAACTGCTTAGAGGATTAAGGCCTGCAGCAAAAAGTTTAGAGGATTACACTGAAGCAACACTTGACCAGTTCTTCAGGAAGTACATCACAGATTTTTCATGGCATAATTTTGGGGGGTAGTTTTATCGTGCAGTCTGTGGAAGGATTCAGAGGAACGTTTACAGAGTTACACCTACACAAATAATTGCTTTTTATGACTAACACAAGAAGTTTAGACTGAAAAAAAGAGCTGTCCCTTAGAAAGCTGTTAGATCAAAAATCTTGGACAAACACCACCAGGTTTCCTACATTAGACAATGATAAAAAAAAACCCAAACAAACCACAACAGAGAAAGACAATGAGGAGGAACTAAAGAAAGCTCCTCTGTGGAGGTGTCTTCTTCTCCAGTACAGACCCTGGAGCAAACTTAGATGCAGGCATCATTACTGGATGGCTGATTTCGGGTTTTCCGTGGATTTATCTCAGTGCGATAGTTTAAAGAAATGCATTTGCTAAAAAGTAAGAGAATTCCCGTTGCAAGTCTTTTGGAGTGGATCCTCTCCCCTGAGGAAGCTGTTATAATCCCTTTTTGTACATGTTGGAAGAGGGAGAAAGTGGATGTGATGCTGGAGGTTGAAGGCGCCTTGACAGCCCACCCGTACCCTTTCTTCTAAAAGAAGACTTATTGGCTTTACTGACATTGCCAAGCATTCCCAACAGCAAGAAACTTCAGTTTCTGAAGCTGAAATGAAGGAAGGAGCTGAAGGAAAGAAAGAAGCCATGGCTTCCCACTCTGGGAATCAAGCAGCAAACTCCGACAGCCAAAGGAGGTGATGTGCTCATTTATCTAATGGAGTACAAGGCAGGATGCCTGTATTAAGTTCTGCAACAGCTACGTATGCCAGGAGCATCCCAGTGCTACTCCGGTCATTTGTGTAATGGGGTTTGAGGGAAGGAAGAGGACACGGTAAACAAATTTGGAAGAAACTCAATGTGAACAACCAACTATTGGGTCTGACCATGCACAACCCGTTGCATTAAAAAAAAACAAAATCACTCAGCAAAACGTGTTTTCTATCAGAAGGAAAAAAAAAATAGAGCTTAACCAGTGCTACTGAAACCAAGGAAGGTCAGGACAAAGAAAGTAACTATGGCACAGGAGAGAAAAGACAAGTAAAATCAGACACCAAATCTAACTCTACCTCTGAGGAATGCAGTGCTGAAGCTCTGCAAGAGCTGTGAGCCAGGTAGGAAGATGTGTCAGTAGAGATGGTCAGAGATTTGCAAAATAGAAAAAGTAAGCTTAAAAAAAAAAAAGAAAAATAGAACCGATGAGATCATTATGAACAAGGATGACTGATTCCAGCCCTACTCAGGGCAAGGACAGTCAGGCCCAGCTCTGAAACGCTGACCTGACAGCTTTTGGAATACGGCTTCAGTAGGCTTCCACAAAAGCAAAGGAGGGAAAAGGGAGAGTGAAGTGAAGCTTTCAGTGCTTCTCTCTTTCATCAGGAGTTATTGCAGTGAACGAGACTAATGGGCAGCATCAGATTTCTCAGTATTAACTTTAGTTTTTGTTGGAAGTGGCAAAAAATGTGGTAGTATCTTGTTAAAAAGAACCTTACAGAAGAATGTTCCCTCATGGCATTTTTGTCTGTGTGTGTTCATTCTGTGTGCAATTTTTATCTGTATTATTTCTTCAGGTTCAGAAAGTTAAGACGTTAATACTACCAGGGAATTCTGAAGCTTATCAGAAAAGCTCTGGAGCATTCCTTCAGTTCTTGTATCTTAAGGGTTTATGAACACTTCTTCAATTGCACAAGACAGAAACCACTGGAGGACTCTGCAGGCAGAAGCCAGCACTCTGCAAGGAAAGAGGGCTGCTGGTAAATCTGCCAGGTGATATTTATTTACTCAAGCAATCGTTTTGTTTCAGACAGATTTTGTTAAAGGTACAACATAAAGATGCAACAAATTTGCTGCTTGGGACTGCAGGTATTGAAAAGAGGACTCCACTGTTTAGTTGCAGCCCAGAAGTTGCCCAGAGGAGGGACCGCTCATTGCAAAGAACTGTCAAACACACCATTTGCAGCCTCTAATTACAGTGCACTTCCAAAGTGCTTTGGAAGGGGATGTGAAGGTACAGACTGCTGCTGCTGCCTTCAAACAAAGTTAACGACCCACAAACAAAATTTCCTACCAGATAGGTCATCGGCAGAGAAGGATGCCGTATTTACCTGCAATATTTTCTGAGAGCTTTTGATGACCTCCATGCAGTGAGTGTTTTCCTTCTGCATGATCAGTCTAACTGGTTTGTAAATAGTACTGATATCAACAGCTCACGGGTGGAGGCTCTACTCTATAGACGTAAGAGGATCAACGTTAGTGCCTATGATAGCTTTTGACTTCAGAGCATGTGAGTTTGCCTGTGTACACCTTGGCACATGCACATTTCTTTTCAGCATGTTAAAATCTTCTCCAATCACACACGTCACAGCTTTCCAATCTGTTGGAAAACACAGCTCAGTCTCCCGTCCGCAATCCCTGCAGAGCAGTGGCCTACTTCTAAGGGTCTACAGAGAACAGTTCTACACAGCAGCCCACTAGCACTCTCCTGGGCTTCCACTTTCATAGGACTTTTTTTTTTTTAGGATTCATATCTCAAAAGAGGTAGAAAACCACTGATTAAGTTCAACCACAAGCCCTGGCTGAAGCAAGATTTAATTCACCAGGCTCCTGTGCAAGAGATAAGAGGAGACAATTATAAACACCCCTCCTGTCTTAAAATCTTGGAATTCCAGGTATTAGACAGGCACAGAGAGAAACCTAAGCTCACACCAGCCGATGTGAACTGTCCTATTCAGGAAGAGGGGACATATCTAACAGCACACCTGGGATGGACTTGAGATGAGCCAAATAACTGGGAGGCATCAAAGCCAGGCATTGAGGACTTCTGCTACTATTAAGTTGTGACTAACTTAGATTCCAGCAAATAGAGGACAAACTGCTTTGCTCAGAAATTAATTTAATACCCACTTAGGTACCAGACTGAGTTAGAGCTTCTGCTGAAATATGTAAAAGTCTGGAATTGCCACATGAAACTGCCACGAGCATTTTCCAAACATATTAAATATGTCATTTAGGTATAAGGTAATACTCATATCTGTGGAGTTTGTCACATCGAGTCCTTTAAATGTGGGGGGTTTTTCTCTGAGGTTATGCAACTTTTAGAAAACTATTATTATTTTTGCTATTCCCATCTAATCTGGAGAACAACAATTTATGCCTGCAGCGAAATGCCTCAAACACAGAACAAAGCTGAGTTCATCAATGTGTAATCTTAGATGAAATCTTACCTTGTCTTCTGCTTTACCCTTTACTTCTATGTAAATTTTTTTTGAGACCTCATGCATACCAGAACTCTACTCTTCTTATAGCTACGTAGAAAATAAAACTGACTTTACTAGAATTCCCTGCCACCAGGGACGATAATATGGGCCACATAGGATGACTTCTGAAGTCCCATGGCAGCACTCCCTGTGCTTGCAGGCACTACTCAAATAAAGCCCTGATGTGCACGGTGAACATTTGTAGGAAGTATTTTCATGATACTGCCTGAATGCAGTAAAATGGGCACAAGTGCACAGAGACATTGATTTTAGGCACCTCCACTTCTGGATGCTTCAAAGAAGATACGTAGGGTTGAATATGAAAAGTACTAAACTTTAAGAAGGTGCCAATGGCCAGTGAACAACAAGAGAAACTAAGCACCAAAATGTGACGAATCTAAAATTGAAGAGCTTTAATTGTTTCAGCCATCTTTTTTGGACAACACCATGGCTCAGAAGGGGACAGGGGAAAGTGTTTTTTCTTCTCCCGTGGAAATTGTTTCATGTTATATAGACAGACTCAGTCCAGATGGGGACCAGTTTCCCTGTAGTGGTTGCACGGATCCAGATTACTCTGCACTCTCTATACAGTAGACTCCCTTTGAAAGCAAGGGTGTCACTGGGAGCCTGGCTGAACACCTAAAGCATGCAAGACCAATATTTAACAGAGATGCTTGATACATGCCTTGAGGAGCTATTCACGTCATCTACATTAGTCATTCAAGCAAGATTAAGCAGAGCCAACTAGGAGCCCAGTTTCCTTGTGCAGACAACGCATGAAAAGCTAAGGATCTCCAGAGGACAGCAAAGGGATGTTAGGTCAAAAAACGTAAGTTTAGACCCTCCTCCTAACATACCATTACCTCTAAGCTCCCCTAAAAGTCAATGCGGAAAGAGGAGCAATGCAAGCAGGCATTTCAGGCTTACAATATGTGAAATGAACTGTCAGGGCACCTTTTTCACCACTGAATCTAAAGGAAGCCAGAGGTCCCGCAGTGCTGGTGGTGTCTCTGCTCACGGGTGAGAGCAGCCCACAGAGATTTTCCGTAGCGCTCCAGCAGCTGGTCCGGCACCAGCCGTCTCCTTTCCTGAATGTTTCTTCTATCACCCTCCACCTTTCACTCAGCTTTGACAGTATTCTGTGGGGCAGTGGGATTTTCACAAACATGTCAGCGCGGTCACCAAACAGAGTGGCACTGGTCCTCTTCTGAGTGCTGCACTGAACTTCCAGTAACTTAAAGACTGACAAATCTCACTCTTCTTTATGATAAGCAGCAGATTCACCAGTAAAATAGACATGCTGAACTTTTTAAAGTACAGCCAATTGTGAACTTTTTAAAGTACAGGCAATTGCAATCTGATTTTCAATGCCTGACTTTTTTTTTAAAAAACAAAAGAAAAACCCCACCAACAACCAAAACCCAACACAAATAGTTATTATTAAAATTATTATTACACTGAAGTTATGTTTCCATACCTTCCAAGCAGCCTGTTTTCTGCAGCAACCTATAAGCCAGCACTAGGTGGCCTCTTTCCTCTTTCGGAGAAGGTCTGATATGTCATTATAACTAAGGATTTAACTGAAAGTAAAAAATAAATAAATCGTTAAGCAAATCTACAGAACTTTGTTCAGTAGGGCTTTAAGATGAATATTGCAAAACAGCTCATTGTTTCCTGGAACCCATTCACTGTAACTCAGAATACAGAACTGAGTATCTGTAACTTGGCTCGCAGCCTAAGCCTCGAACAATGTTTTATCCACACAGCAACCTCCGAGGAGGTACACGTAGTATTTTATTCCTGAAAAAAAAACCCAAACCACCACAATGTCCCTTCGGCCAACTCATAGATGCATGAGCATACAGAAGGGAAGAGGATGTGAAGACAGAATAGTTACTCTTCTCTACTCTGCAGAGGCTTTCCCAGGTGAGGTTCCAAAAAGCCATCAGAGCCTCACCTCCCCCTTTGACTGAAGCTCCCACACTCTGGCAGTGTGTCCTCTTGCTGCCAAGTGGGCTGCAAAAGCAGAAAACTGTGATGAATCATGTGAGCATTCGAGAGACTTTCATGGATGGCAAAAAAATCCAATGGGATTGACGTTTCTAATGCAGAGCCCAGCACCTAATAGTTTAATTGGAGCTTTCTTGAAGAGGCTAACGAGGAAATGAGGCATTGCCTACAGCAAAAGAGCTCTCTGGCAAAATGGCTCCAGGACAGAGGTTCTTAATTTGCCTTTCAGTATTTCCCAACCACAGAAAGAACAATCGCTTTATTGCAAAATCGCTGTGCTTTTTGCTGGACAAGCTTTGTGCTAAACAAATGCCTGCAAGCACGTTCAGCCTTCAGAGCAGTATGTGCGCTCATGTGAGATCATATGAGGAAATAAAGCATGTTTTGCCATGGTGTGGCTGAACAGCAACTTCCTCCCTCGGTAGAAATGGGATGAATTTGTTTACAAAGCGGGTAAAGGCTTCACGCCGGGCAGAGAAGGACGACTGGAGCCTGCAGAGCCACTAAATGAAGAGCCAGCACGAGGGCGATCTACAACAGGCAGCTTCTCCGGGGACTTGGATGGATACCCTGGCAAAGAGGAAAGTGGATAGGGACTTCTTTTGGTCCCTGCATGAAGGAGAATGTATATGTATGCATAGCTCTCCCTTGGCCTTGCTGTACCTCTGACTTAGCGCTACTGCTTCTTTGGAGCATTTTTCTTCTTGAACCGGTGACAGGGAGGGTTTAAGATTCCAGTGAAGCTGAGGACAGCTTTCCTGTATGTGCTCTCATTAGATACTGGGTTTATAAAGAGCTCGGAGACACAAAGGGAGTAAGGGCAAAGGAAATGCTCTGCAGAATGGCTGCAGATGTCGACTGCCAGCATTACCCTACTTTATTATGAGCTGTTCAGAGAGGACGTTAAACGTTACTGAATTTGCTGTTATATTTTCAGCTGGTCTAACACGCGACCCTGCAGTAATGTCGTGACAAAGATTATAGGAGAGGCCCAGGTGGCAACACCAACACAGCAAAGATTTACGACCAGATCCGCAGTGGGAGGGAGCTCCGCGAACAACCTCTCGATTCTTCATGTCTCTCCAACCGCATCCAGCTTGGTTCACCGGGCCACATGGCACCAGCGTCCCAACCCACCAGAACGAGTCCTCGGCGCTGTCATCTGCTCCGCGACCCAAGGAAAACCTGTGAACATTCCTCAGTAATTATTCAGAGGTTTTCAACAGCCCCTCGTGCTGAATCCACCCTGTTCGTTCCACATGAACCTCTGACATATTTTCAAATGGCAGATTTTTTTTTCCCCCATGGTATGCCTTAAACGAGTCTTGCTTAACCCAAGCGCTGCCTTAGCAAGCGACAACAACATAATTTCCCGCCCAGCTTGGGTATGGATAAAATCCACTCCTGCCTTCAGCATGAAGTCTGATCCGGGTACTTTTGCAGCTGAATTAGCTACGGGGTAGCCCAACGTTAAGAACTTTCTATCTGTTTTCATTACCCGTTTGCATTTCCAGTTCATCCTAGAAAGAGTTACCTGCAAAGTATCAAGTATCTGCAGAAGCGTAGCTAGTAGCTAGAAAAGCAGCGAGTCGACTTGTAGTTCAGATCCATGCTGGACTCGGAGCTGAAGGAAAAAACATTCCTGACTCTTCTGGGCAATTTCTTTTTTTGGGTGTCCCAGTGGATGAAAGAAAGATCTCTTTGCATTCCTTGCAAGGGATGAAGATCAAAATAAAATCCGATGAAAGACTGCCAGAGCCCAGGCTGAGAGCCAGTGCTGTCCGCGGGGCTCTCCCCAGTTAGTATAGCACGTTTCGTATCACGCTCTAAAGTCCTTTTTCCTAGACTTGTCCTTGAAAACAACTCCCTCGGGTTGTATCATTTCCCTAATAAAAGCCCACACGTTCCGAACTGCAGCAGTCTATTACCACAGATTTGAAAGAAAAACAAATCTTTTTACAGTTATACATGTTGATTACATTAGAAAGTCTACCCGAGTCTGAAAGTACATTCTTAAGTAGACCTTTGTCAAACATATTTACTGTGTACTGAGCTGCACGTGGAGGAATCCTCTTCCAAAGGTGCACAAGCACTTTGAAGCAGAAATTCTGCACGCCGTACTCATCTAAAAGGAGACAGTTAATACGGTGAAACAAGGACATTCAGCACTTTATGATTAAAAGGGATTCATGATGCTCTAACACCGTGGAGCTCACAACAGTAGAGCTCAGTATGGAGAGGCAAATCGCACTGTCCTTACTCTGGAAGAAGCCTCGCTGCAGTCAGGGAAGGTGTGTGCAGGGTCAGACGTTAGCCGCAGGAGGGTCACCACATCCATTTCATTAAGCGTAAAACTCCTTAAAGCACTTACCAGAGCAAGTCGAACGATACAGAGTAATGCTGCTCAGCAGCTGCAAAGAAAACCTATCATGTTCCCCTGCAAGGGAAGACCCTAAACAGTTGCATGCCTCATAAACATCCTCTCATCAAAGATTTTTGGGAAGAAACAGGTTTAAAACTACAGATGAAGTGCTTCGTTTTCTCCCGGGACAGCGGTAGTTGCTACACTTCTTCTGCTCTGCCATGACACAGCTGCGTGCCTAGCACATGCCGTCTTCATGATTTTCACTTTCCTGCCATTGCGCAAGAGCGGCGTGTTTGGATGCTGTCCTAACGCTTAATGCAGATGTTTTGCTGTGCTTTTTGGAGGAGGCTGTGCCTCCCTGCCCGCCCCAGGGCTGCCCCCCCGGGGCAGGGGCGGCCGTGGCTCAGCCCAGCCGCGGGGCTCACAGGCAGCACAGCACTGAGGGGCAGGTTTAGGGCACAGACACGTTATTTCAGAGTTCAGCCCCATGCTTCCAGCACAGCAAACACCTTTACGTGCACGTGCTCTCTCCGCGACAAATGAACTGCATTATGCGCGGGCAGATAGAGCTTCAGAGCACAACCGCAGAGGCGTCCCTGGGGCATGCAGAAGACACTGCACTGAAGGACCAAAGCTTAAACAGCAATAATAATGTGCTGCTTCTCCTTCCTTATGGATGTATGAATGTAATATCTTTCCGTTTCATTACATTAAGTCTCGGCAAGGTCTCCCACACATCATTCAACACTAATTGTATCTTATATACCCAATAAATCCCTGTCTAAATGCATTTAATGATTATACCATTTTCCTTCCTGCTAGAAAGGCTTCTTACGTTTGTCACCGGGTGAGTTTGAATTCTAGAGGCAGCCTCATTCTCATTCCCTTTAGCTGTCTCTCACGTTGACGTGGCGGCTGTGTTGGATAAGTCGCATTTGCACTGTTGCAGCTCATTGGGTTGGGTACTGTCGATTTTCTTATTTGCTGTAAAAATAATAAAATACTTAAATTTACAATTCTTAAAGCCAAAACTTACACTGGATCCTGGCTTCCCATAACTGCTTGTCATACAGGCGCAGAGTGGAGTTTCGCGAATTTAAACTGAAGAGGACTGGTTATTGGGGGGGGGAAAGAGGGGTAAGTTCAGATGTATCTCACGGCAGGGAAATTAATGTCGTGACCCTCATCCACTTCCATATTACTCTGCTTTGTCCCTCTGAAATGTTTTGGGGATTAACAGAGTTCTATCCGGACCTCCCAGTGTCAAATTCCAATTCTGTGTCAGCTGAAGAGGAAGCAGAAAGTAAACATTTGAAAGAGGCAATGAGAGAGGCTGGCTTGCTCCCTTGTCCCAGGGCTCTCCACTCCAAGACCAAGGTCCAGAAACTTTTTAGACTGTGCAATCGCCTGCTGGCTTCTTGCCCCACATCACTCCCAGTGGCAGACAGGTAGCAAAGCCAAAAAAAGCTGGTTTGGGAAGCTGAAGGAGTTACATCTCACCATCTATGAGCTTCGACAGATGTAAGGGCTGACATTTGAAGCGGGCAGGATTACATCCTTGGTTACAGAGAGAGTGGGAGGGATGGATGGATGGATGGAAGGAGGGATGAAGGGAGGGATGGAGGAAGGGATGGATGGATGGATGGATGGATGGATGGATGGATGGATGGATATCCTATGGGTTATCAAGCACAGGAATGCTGTGGGGAGGTGCCTTGAGGCTTCCCGTGCAGAAGAGACATAAGCCCCCTGGTTCACATCTTTACTGTCCACAGCAGCGGGTTGTGCACCCATTGAAACAGGGGCCCACCACCCCACAGCCCTGCTTCTCAGTGGAAGCAAAGCTGAGGGCACCACAACACTACAAACTGGTGATTACAGATGTGGAAATGCCGGTGTGGGAGAAGGTCTGCAAACACCTCGTGAGGCAAGATGAATGCACACAGGCTTGCTGGTGGCAGCTGGCTATCCCACAGGGTTAGCCATTCTTTCCCTTTAAAGACACACACACACACATATAAACCTGCTGGTTTCCATAAAGAAATCCGAATTGTTACTCCCATTTTTCTTTTTCCTTTTGATTATGATGAAATGTAGCAAACGAGGGAGCGTCATCTCTCAGCCAGGTACCTCACTGGATGCTTTGCAAAATAGAAAGGCAATTGGCTCACCTCTGTACCCACACCAGAATCATAGAATGGTTTGGGTTGGAAGGGACCTTAAAGACTATCCAGTTCCAACCCCCCTGCCCTGGGCGGGGACACCTCCCACCAGCCCAGGTTGCTCCAAGCCCCGTCTAACCTGGCCCTGAACACCTCCAGGGATGGGGCAGCCACAGCTTCTCGGGGAAACCTGCCCCAGGGGCTCACCACCCGCACAGGAAAGAATTTCTTTTTCATATCTCATCTAAATCTCCCCTCTTCCAGTTTGAAGCCATTCCCCCTCGTCCTATCACTCCATGCCCTTGTAAAAAGTCCCTCCCCAGCTCTCCTGGAGCCCCTTTACGCACTGGAAGGATGCAATAAGGTCTCCCCTTTTTCGCCTTCTCTTCTCCAGGCTGAACCCCGCCAACTCTCCCAGCCTGTCCTCCCAGCAGAGGGGCTCCAGTCCTCGCAGCATCTCCGGGGCCTCCTCTGGTCCCACTCCAACAGGTCCATGTCTTTCCTCTGTTGGGGGCTCCAGAGCTGGAGGCAGTACTCCAGGTGGGGTCTCCCCAGACTAGAGTAGAGTAGAGTGGCAGAATCACCTCCCCGATACCCCAGAAGACATGTGATGTTGAAGGCAGCAGCCCTGGGCTGCTTCTGTAGACAGGTATCAGGTTAGACAAAGCCATAGGAGACTCACAAACCCTTCCCGGCAGAGCCGTGGGCCAGAGCAACCAGCCCCTCTCTGTCGCACCCAGCTGGATCCCGCAGCAGGCAGACGTGAGGAAGGCACATCCCAGCGCCGAAGGGAACAGCCCTTCCCAACAGCAGGAGTTGCTTTCCTCCAAGGGAAGGAGATTTGAGACGAGAGCAGCAAGTCTGCCAGCGTGGAGGAGAGGCTGCCAGACCACCTCAATCCCCACACTCCAGGTTTCCTGCGTTCCCTCCTGGACCGCTCAAAGTATCCAAAAGTCCTCATTTTCACAGGGAAACATGAGCAGTTCGCTGGCTCCATGGCACCTCCTCGCCCTTCAGCCAGGACACGGGGACGTGTTGTGGACAGCAGCCAAGTCGTGGCAGTCGGCTGCAGGGTGGCAAGATGATATTCCTGCCCAAAAATCCGGCCTGAGGAACGGGAGAAGTGTGCTGAGTGGGTGCCAGCACAGGCTCAGGCTGTGTTGACTTCTCAGGGAGAACGTGCTGTACCAAACATTTCTTATTGTATATCTTACATAAACAAAGCGTTTCACTCACCACCCAGCACTAGCTCATGCTAATAAATGCCAGTGACTTTCTCTGCTTCATATATTGAAGTCGCGTATTCAAGTCAGCTCAGGGACACACACAGGATGCTCAGTTTGGACTGAGGCTCTTTCTGCCATTCATTTAAGCGGAGAGTAATCAACTACAGCTAGAAAAGGAAGCCACAAACTGGATTGGCTGTGCAAATATGACAGAGACCTCCGACCCTTGTAAGGAAACCATCCCTTCCATCCCTCTTTGGGGAAAGACCCACTGACAGGCCCAGAAGTGCTCCAGGACATTCCCTTCTCCAAAGAAACCCTCCCACCGCTTTCAGCTTTGACTCCAAACCCATCAGTGCTTCCACCCAGGGGACTGCAACGCACCCCTTCCCGCTGACGCCGATGGCACCACGGCAGGGCAGAGCCGGGGCAGCCCCAGCAGAAATCCC
>NW_009647735.1:8824322-8833821 GCF_000708025.1 Charadrius vociferus
GCCCCAGCCGAAATCCCACGGGTGCTCATAAATCCATTTCGCCGTTCTTGCACGGCGAGCAAGACACAGAGCAACCCCGCACGCTGCCACCATTCCTGCCGAAATGGGATGACTCACTCCCGGGCACGGTCCCGGGGCAGGCAAGGCTGGCCGGAGCGGCTCCCCGCCATGGGGAGGCTGTCTGCATTCTCTGGGAGCGCCGAAGGGAACGCAGGGCTTGCGAAGGACCAGGGTGGGAGGGGGAGAGAGGCTGTAGCACTGCGCAACCATTCAAATCATTTGCAAGTACCGGCACAATGTTCTCTCAAAAGCAAAAAATAGCTTCTAAATTCGCAAGGAAGAAAAAAAAAAACCTACTTAAATTTTTGTCTGTGTTCTTTTGCAGAAAATCCTGAAAAAAAAATAAACACAGCAGACCAAAACTGTGAAAAAAAAACGCATTTCCATTAAAAATCGCTGAAAAATCCCATGAGAAACTTGAGCGTGATAGAAGACATTCATAGAGCTCAACGTTATTCAATTTGCTCTAAAAATAAAGCAAACCCCTTGATACAGCGCCTCCCCCACTTCCATCTCAGGTTCCTCTCCAGCCAGCGTTTTTTGGATGTTTGTTTAACCACGCTGCTCAAATTCGTGACCCATTCAAGGTACAGGGCAGATCTGGCAAAACAGAAATGTCGCACCGCCGAGCTCAGAGGGTCACTCGGTTTGTCACTCTTGCGGAATATGCCCTTCGGGGCAGACTTCTTTTCAAACTATATTTTGAACGAAGAAATTTTCCTCCCCTCTCAGTTTTGCCTCCCATTTAATACTCCTTTTCTGTTTCCCTCTTTGTAGGAGGGTATCACTGAGTGCGGGGGCCACAGCCCCCGGCAGGCGGTCGTTAATCCCTGCAGCAGTGAGAGATGCTGCATTGCTGCTCTCCCCTCGGGAGAGCTTTGTCCTCATTTTTCTCCTCACAGAATCAGCCCCTCGCAGGTGTAAACGCGACTGGAGCTGGATTTGACATTCCTGTAGTGTTTCCCTGTCTGCGTAGCAGCCGGCGGAAGGCACAGTACTTGTTAAAAACTGTATTTTTGAGCAGATCCACACTGATGTGTAGAAAATGCGCAGCCTGTGCGCATGCTCAGGACGGGTACAGCTGAGGCGTGGGTACCACTGGGCTCAGATAGTGTAATTTAACTTTTGAGACTAATACAATGCCAACTAATGGCACAGTTGTGTTCATTACCGACCTGTGTTGCAGCAAAAGTAAAAAGCCTCTGCAACCTCTTATTACTCCTCTGAGCCTGCGACGTTGAACACCTGGTTATTTTCTTAGTATGAGGATTTGTTTTGCTGTAGCATGACCGCGTTGTTGTGCTCATTGCTAAGCAATTAACAGTTTGTCCTTCCAGAAATATCCGACGCCCCAGGCGCTATTAGCTCCTTGGAACATTTTCAACAAAAACATTCCCGGGGAGATGCTCTTCCACTTTCTGGGGCAAGCATCTCTCCAGCTACCTACCCCATGACACAACACCAGACCAGGACAGGGAGAAGAGGTTATTTGTGGCCAAGCCCCTGTTCTGCCAAGTTCTGTGCAAACTTTTCAACTCGCATCACTCGGAGACTGGCACATTTCTTGCGTAATCCCATTTTCACAGGCACCAGTGAAGAAACTTACCCCCACCCCAACAGCGAAGGACGGTTCCCACACCAGGTTCCCACGGCTTCCAGGCACCTGCCAGCGCTGGGACTTCAGGGCGGCCAACCCCCCGGTTACCCAACTGACAGGTGTAATTTCTGACCCATGGACCCAAAACCGCTAATGCAAGCCTCAAGAGTAATTCATCAGGGAAGAATTCCCTGAAGCTCTTTCGGTCACCCTGCGTCACCCAGCCTGGGGACATCCTGCTGGCACTCGATCAAGGTGTGAACAGATCCCTCGCTTAGATTGAGCCTGTCCAACACGATCCTTTTGGAAGGGTCCAAAAGGACCAGTACATCTCCAGCAAAAGAAAACTTCAAAGAATCATCAAAACCAATCTCAAAACAGAATCAGTATTTGCCAAATACTTCCTTTCCCCACCTCTTTCTTTTATTTACAAATGAGTAAATGCCCTTAGTGAGATGTGGGTAAGAGGAGTCACACCATGGTTTTGCTTCTGGGTGTCAAGACAGAGTCACTTAGGCTTTCTGTACAAGGTACCCCAAAATTACAGTAGCCATCGACATTGTAAATGCAAAAAGTCTTGGCAATCAGCAAGTCCTTTCCCCGCAGGCTGCTGGAGAGTGCGTGGGACACAGCATGCCCACGTAGCAGTGGGACATAGTGTGTTCGGTTCCTGGGGCGTTGCTGTCACAAATGACCACGCTGAATCGAAGCAAAGGACCATCTGGCCTGCGAACCTGTTACCTGCTATGAGAAAGGTATACACACATGTATGCGGTTGTCCTTTCCCCCCAAGAATACTCTCCTGTCTCCAGCCGTCTGCAGAACCGTGTCTCCGCGCGTTCTCAGGATCCCAAGCCTAAGCAAGCAGGAGGTATATTTAATGCCCTTTACATACATCTCCAGCCATATACTTTTAAAAAAATAACATAAAAGTCAAAATATTTTCTTATGGATAGATACAGAAGTATCTGCACTGATTTATTTGCACGTTCTCTAGTGAGAATCTCTTTTAGAAAAATCAGCTGAGGGCATAATGCTCAGCACCTGCACAACTGTAGCAATCGCACAATGGTCCTTTGATATGTTTTGTCTTTTTGTGTTACACTAAAGACTCACCTGAGCTCAGCCACACACAAGATGATACTTAAAATGCCATCAATATATTTATTTGCCAGAATGTCCCCTCTACGTAAAACTCGAGCGCTCATTGTGGAAAAGAGGGAAGAATAAATCCCCATGTATGGGAAAGAGATTCTCCTTCAAACAGCTGGTGAATGAATGGGCACAAACCAAAGGGAAGAGGAGTGTCACCACTGCAGGGACAGCCAGCTGCCCTGACATCACCCCACATCATGCCCAGTGCCTACAGCAAGGACTCAGGCCCCTCTTCCCTGCCCACGGGGGTCTCAGCATCTCTGAAGCAGCTCCCTTTCCTCAGAGAAGAGCTCTCTCGATGGCTGTTGAACTGATAAACTCGCCGCTTAAACAAGCGGTGGAGCTTCTCCTGGAACTGGTTCCCAATAAAGCAGTACAGCAAAGGGTTGGTGCAGCTGTTGGCGAATGCCATGCAGATGGCGAATGGCAGCGCTATGTCGATGACCCCCGTCACGTCACAGCTGTCAATGACGTTCATGCGAGCCAAGGCATCCAAAAATGTTAAAATGTGGAACGGGAGCCAGGAAACAAAGAAGGCCACAACAACAGCAGCCACCAGCTTTAGGACTTTGTCCCTCTTCTGCTTGTTTTTCCCAAACTCCCGTGCTTTGAGCAAGTGCCTCCTGATCCAGATGTAGCACGTGGTGATCACCGGCAAGGGGATGAAGAAGCCGAGGGCATTTTTCAGGAAAGCCATTGCCACAGACCACTTTGCATAATTCTCATGGGGAAAGGCCATGATGCAAGCGTTGACCCCCAAGCTTTCAATGTCATGAGTGTCGCGGAAATAAAACGTTGGAAGGGAGGACAAACAGGCAAGGCCCCACAGAACCAACGCTATAAAATATGCTTGTTGTGGAGTTCTTCTCTGGGAGCGAATAGGATGGACAATAGCGTGGTACCGGTCCACGCTCATGCACGTAATGAAAAATATGCTTGCAAACATGTTCAAGCACAGGACAGAACTGGAGATCTTGCACATGAGAGACCCGAAGAGCCAGTTGTACCCCTGCGCGTAGTAGGTAGCCCAGAAGGGAAGGGTGGTGAGGCACAGCAGATCCGCCACGGCCAGGTTGAAAATGTAGATATTAGCGACTGTTTTGGGGCCACTGTAACGACAAAGCACCACAACCACCATGCTGTTGCCAACCAAGCCCAGAACAAAAACCACAGCGAAGAGCGCTGGAATTAGTGAAAACTGGTAATCTGAAGAGGTAAGTGGGCAGGGAGGGGGCGAGCGCAACGTGGTCGACGAGTTTGTCGCTGCTGAAAAGGGGACTTGGAGAGTTTCTCTGGTGGTGACGACCGGGGAGTAGTTGCTCTGCATGTTGGTGCTGGTGCAAAGGGAGGTTCTGCGGGAAATTCATGCACTAGCAGCACTTCTCTCGCATCGCTCACCTGCAGATGAGAAACGGTGTGTTAGACACGCACCCTGCAGCCATCTTCGCTCTGGAACCATACAGTCACCGTAAAATAAAAACCGTTTATAATTGTGTCCGTAAGCTGAGCGCTGAAATACCAGGCAACCCTGCCGGCCTCCGTTCCTCCATCCCACTGACAGGACACAATTAGCTCTAGGGAGGTCACAGCGCTTTTTAATTAGCCTGGCAGAGAAGCGAGCAGCTGAGTCTTATCTGTGGTTACAGATGGTGCTTTCTGTGGCCAGCAGAGCAGAAAGATTATTGACTCAGGAGCCGGAGATACTTCAGCGACTTCTGTGACCAAAGACAGCACAGAAGCCCCTCGTGATCCTTTTTGCAGCTTTTTTTACACTATTTCTGGCTCTCTGTGTGGTTAAAATAATGCATAGAGGCAGCACTCGCCAGTGGGGATCACACCTGAGTCTCCCGGGACTACACAGGCATGAAAGCAGCTTTTTAACAAGGCTATTAGGAAAGCAAGCTTTGAATTTTATGGTTTGTTGTTTTGTTGTTTTTTTTTTTTTAATTCACCGTGCTGGATTTAAAGACACTGAAGGGTCTTTCCAAAATGTCATTTACTGTCAGAGTCCTTCTCAAAGCAAATCTGCCTCTCCTGCCCTCATGCCAGCTTTTAATCAGAAAAGAAGTATTTCCAATGTAGATGCAAGCAACAGAAAATCAAGTACTCAGTCCTGGCAGGCGTTGGATTTGACAGGAGTATTTGCCGTTCATTTAGAAAGATCGGGACTGGGTTCCGGTAGGGGAAAACGTAGCTACAAACCAGCTAAAATAGGAGACTTAATGGTCAGGTCTCTCTTTGCACCAGTTCAACAGCTCGTGTCTGCGCTCTGAGCAGGGCATTTTCCAAACTTTAAGACTTTATAGTCAATAAAGAAGACATCATATGCAAATATTTTATTTTCCATAATAGAAAGGCAATTTCTTTTAGGTTAAGTCCTTATAGAACCAGCCAGGCATTTAAGAATTCTCAAGGGGCCCTAAAAACAACAGAAATTTTGACCAAGACAAGACAGCAAAGTTGGGTTTCTCCTTTAACAGAAGACAACTGATCGTTTCAAACACATTTTTCTGTGTTACCAGTTTAGTGTACTGTAGCTTATCATTTGCTCAATGCAAAATAAGCAATACGCTACTTTGAATATACTGGCAGGAATTTAATTTTAATTAGATTGTCCCACCAATGCAAATTCAATAGGAGAATATTAATGCAAATTCCTGCAGAGTGCCGGTATTTAAAGACCCAAATACTGGATCACAAGCCCACGTTCTGCAATCAAACAGGTCTTAAACCAGAGGAAAGCTTTTTGTTTGGGGAGGACAAAGATTCAGGAGCGGGGCTGGAGCCTCATTTCGCCCTTAACTCTTCTGTCCTGAACCCCTCACTTTAACCTACAGAAACAGGAATCTCAGAAGTAGACACAAAGTGTTACATATCTGATTTATTCCTAATGGACCACACCATAATTAATTTTAGCTACATTACTGGGAACAAGGTTTCATTGACAAACGTGCTCCTGTCTCCGCACTGGTGCCTTAAAATCTGCTTCTAAACCAGTCATTCCTACTATTACTTAAGACACAATGAGACATTTCATCACCAATTTAATCTAATCAATGGAAATTAGGTTCTAACAGCAGATAGAAAACATACCTCTCTCACAGCTCACATTCGCCTGGATGTAGCTCTTAAATTACACGCTCCCTTTTTTCTGTTTTCCTGCTCGTGAGTATCACCACCAGCAATCTGCTCGCTCATATCTTCCGTTTTCCCACTGGGAGACTTTAACCTACATAACTGGAGAACTGAAATACGAACGCCTGCCAGCTTCTTTTCCTTTTGGAAGCAGAACAGTTTGAGAACCCCCCCCTTTTCCAAGGCCACGTGAGCACATGCAGTAAATCAGGCGAGAGGAACGAGACAACCAAAAAAAAAAAAAGCAAGCAAGAAAGAAAGAAAAAGGAAATTTATATGAATATCTCTGTAGGTTTTTACTGCAGCTGTTGGGCCGGGAGGATGCGCCCACATGCAAACCACCTTCTGCCTCCCAGGTGTTTGTGTCACACCATGTGCAAGCCTCCAGGCACGAATTCAGGGGGATCCCCGTGCACCCTGTGGTGTCCCAGCACTTGCGAACACATCTGAGAGTGGAATAGGCTGTTAGTCCTGGCAGAGCTCACCACAACGTGAACACATGAAGAGAGAGTGAGGGAACATCACGGCATTCACACCAGCTTTGCCCGTGTAAGGGGGCTGATCCCGTTCTCCCGGTTAGCGGGACGGGAAAGGCACTGCCGAGTCCTTGCAAAGACACGCACCGAGGAGGAGAGCAGGACGAACCCACGTGGCCGAGAGCAGGCTGGGCTCTGCAGCTGCGCTGGGGCAGCACACCACCAAAGCCAGCAGATGGGCAAGGCTGCGCGCTCGCGCCGATTCGCCCAAAATGGAGTCTGTACATCCACTTCTCCCTGGCGTCGTGTGCTCCGCCTACCCCCAACCTCCTCTCCCTGGAAGCAGCTCTGAGCGGGGCACTGAAGGATAAGCGCTGGGGCAAAGGACGCATCCGTAAGCCCTCTTACCCTGAGTGGGATCTCCTCTGCAGGAGCAGCCCATCTACTGGGGACATGTGCGTGGTGCTCCCCGGGCAAGGCTGCACATGCCAGATGGAAAGCAGCCACAGAATTCCCTACCGGTGACATGTCCCTTTGTCCCAGTCAGGTGCTGCTGGCCGGCTGGACACAAGCTCATCCCATTCTTTGGACACCAGTGCAGCCTTGCAGCGATGGGTACCCAGCTGTGGCAGCTTGGGGAACACCGGTGCCTGCCCTTGCTCTGGCACTGCTCAGCACACCAGGGGCAACAGGTATCACGGGCTCCATAACCAGCTCGGCTTATGCCAAGGTGACCCAGAAGAGAGATGAAATGGAGAACAGCCTTTTACCGGCTTCCTTCAGAGGAACCAAGGGCTGAGCAGGCTGTGGAGAACACATCTTTCTGTCTTGGACCCAGAAAGAGCCGCAGAGAGTGCTGGAAAAGCTCATCAACAAACTCATATACATCCCCAGAGGAGAGCACTACTTCTCAAGGCAGGGAGGAGAGTCCTTGCCAGCTTTTGGCTTTATCTGCCTCATATTAAGAGTCCAACTCTCGTGCAAAAGGAGACCAGGTTATTTAAAGAAGGGGAATCCCACACGGCATTTCTATTTATCCCACTGGAGCTGATTTACTGCTTCACGGACACAAGGATAGAGCGGTCAGCAGTCAGGACTGTCGGGCTGCAGGCACGCAGGCAAACACTGGGAGGGAAAGAAAGCTGGAATCGCTCAATGAATTGACATGCTGAGAGCAGGCAGCACAGAACAAACCCCAACATCACAAGTATCTTGAGAGAGGGTAATACCAAATCACTGCACAGGATGAGAGACCTCATCTGTCCCAACAGCTCAAGCATGGCGTGTCACAGCCAGAGTTAGGCAACATACACATCAGCACATCCTTGTTACCTCGAGATATATACAAACCTCCCCAATGCACACACTGACCCATTCCATAAATGTTTAGGCAACCCTTCCTCTTCCTTTTCCCATTCATTCCTCCCCACCCTCATTTGAGGTTGTCTTGGAGAAGGCAGAGAATGAGGGGAGACACCATGGAACCGCCAAAATTTGCATTCCTCAACAAAAAGTAGAGAAAATTTGTAAAGGAAACAGTAACATCCATAATAGCTTGGGGGCTTAAAGAGTCAAGACCTTTAACCAAAAAGCTCTAAGATGAAGATTTGCACTCAGTTCCCATACTACAACCCCTGCCAGGAGACTTATTTTTGTTCAAGAGGCATTAAATAGATGATGCACCTCCTAGAGACATGCTGCAAGAACTCTGTCCTTTCTTCAAACCAAACACCTACCAGGCAGGTCACCAGGACCACGTGGGATGTGTAAGTGCAGAGGTCAGGCGTCCTTACTGCAAAGGAGAAGAAATGCCCTTTTTGCCCCCAGTTCCCCCCATACGTGCCCTGCCTCGGGTCTGGCAGACTGCTGACTCTCAGGGGAGTGACCTGAGATGTCACCACTCACTCTGACCCATAGTCATTCAATTTTTTTAAACTAACAGTATGCGACAGGACACCCTCAGCCAGGAATTCTTGCTGCTTTGCACACAAATGACCGGTGAAAGATCTTGCTCCGTCCTTCATCAAACATCCAGCGTGCTTTGTAAGCAGGGGAAAAAGTCCAACGCAGGAGAATGTTTATTTTGCAAAGATAACAAACACAAATTGTTTAGGTTTACATGCAAGGTTTTCCTTTCCAGATGCACTTTTGACTGTGTCTATGCTGTTCTACCTCCAAAACTGAAGCTTTGTGCTGGGTTCCTACCTCTCAGTAGACCAGAGCTGGGCCTGATGCTCCTGCTGCAACAGGGGGGTCACACCTCGGGCTGCCCTTTGCCAAATCCTGCTCCCACTCTTCCCCCCCCCCCCAGCACCCACTGCTTTCCATCCCTTATCTGATCCCAAGTTCTCCCTCCAAAGCTCCATTTATCCAATGTACAAACCCCTTCCCTCTTCTATTTCCCCCACTTTTTCTTTCTGTCTCCCTCTCTGCCTACTCTGAGTACGCGAATGGCTGTGAGATAGAAGGTACAGCCGATACGGACGCCCGGGTTGTCCCACCACACGCCAACCTTGTGCCGTGCAGCTGAGCTGATCTCCCCTGAGCTTGCAGGACACGTATGTCCAGCTCCCACGGCCGGGCTGGGACATCCAGCGTACAGACCTGCTGCAGCGGAGTCCGGCACACAGCTGGGTGCAGAGTCTGCGGGCTTTTTGCGGTTCACCTGCCTGCAAAGTTACAAAAACTCCATGTTTTCACCACAAGAAGACCCGTTCGATGTTGAACGGTGAGGAGTTAGTGCTTCCTGGGGGTTGTACTTGAGGAAGGATTTGACGTGTGTCTTCTACACCAAGAAAAAATAATAATGTCACAATTCAAGAGAAGCAAGAAATTTTGCTGCATGTTCAAACACAGCACTCAGGTTTACCTTTCTGTTCTCAAGCCCGTACACATAAAATGGTCACTAGAAGTGTTTAAAAAAAAAAACAAAACCCACAAAAACCACACAAGTCCAGCCCCCAAAAAAACAAGCCCAAAAATACCACCCACACAAAACCACACAAACACACTTTTCAAGTAGCAACTTCTGATCAATTGTGCAAACTAAAAAAAAAAAAAAAAAAAAACAGAAAGG
>NW_009647735.1:8833903-8839400 GCF_000708025.1 Charadrius vociferus
AAAAAAAAAAAAAAAAAAGAAAACAGAAAGGGTTTATGCACTCTGAGCCCTTGGTCTTGATTTTGCAGTGGAGTGCTGCTGTCAGGGATGGAATATTCCTCAGAGGCAGTGTATCCGACTGCGCCGGCCGACTGTTAGAGCCAACTCTCGAGGTTAAACGTCGCCAGCCTGCCAAATCCTCAAAGCAGTGTGGGATCCAGACGCGGACGGTATTTACAGGCTTGATTTGTTTCTTTTGGAGAAAGCAAGAGGGGAGAAAAAAAAAAATAATCTCTCATAAACGTGCTCCCCAGGATGCATAACCCAACACAGCCCAGTAGGGCTCCGACCCATTTGGAGCTCGTTTACAGCAGGACACCTCGACTCCCTGGTCCCGGGGCTGGCAACGGGAGCCAGACCCAGCACCCACACACTGCCGGGGCAGCGGCGATTTCCCATCGTGCCGGATGGCATGCTTGCATCATGCTGAATGCCAGACCTTCTGCACACCCTCACCAAAACCATCCTTCCAGTCCCTAAAGGGGCTCCAGGAGAGCTGGGGAGGGACTTTTGACAAGGGCATGGAGTGATAGGACAAGGGGGAATGGCTTCAGACTGGAAGAGTGGAAGGAAATCTAGATGAGATCTTAGGAAGAACTTCTTTGCTGTGCGGGTGGTGATCCCCTGGGGCAGGTTGCCCCGAGAAACTGTGGCTGCCCCATCCCTGGAGGTGTTCAAGGCCAGGTTGGACGGGGCTTGGAGCAACCTGGGCTGGGGGAAGGTGGCCCTGCCCAGGGCAGGGGGTGGGACTGGATGGTCTTCAATGTCCCTTCCAAGCTAAACCATTCCATGATTCTGTGATCCCGCCTGCAGCTGGGCTGCCCCAGCACTCCATAAACTTTTATATGCATTCCTCTTTCCCCCATTTGTTTGTTTAAGGGCTTCTCTAGGGATTAATTGCTCAGTCTTGCAAGTGAGATTGGAGTATCTACCTCATCCTTCCCCAGCCCCCAAGCACTCTTGCAGAGAAAGCTGCTTTCTCGCATCCTTTTGGGTCCTTAGGGAAGAGCAGTTGGGAGCAGGGACCAGCAGAACATCAATGGCTGAGGCAGCGAGTCCTGCTCGCACCCAGTACCCGTGGCTCTCGCACGCTCTCTGTACGTCTGAGACATGATCAGTTCTGACAGGGAGGGTCCACAAACCCAGTGTTTTGGCCAGGAGGGACAACTGCCAGCATTTTTACAGGGAAGACCTCAGTCGGTGTTTCGGTTTGCCTCCTAGAGCCACGATTTCACATGGAAGCGGGGGGCAGGCCTGGGGAAAGCCCTGCTTCCCCACTGCGCAGCAGCAGGGCCGTGAACACAAGGGCCCCCCCAGCCAGGAGCCATCAGAGTACGGTATCAGAGAGCTCTGGTCCCATTCATCTGCTGGAAGAAACCAGTTCTTGGAGCCGTTCAGTGTCTGGAGCGAGGCAGAGGCAGTTCGGGGGGAAGAGGGATGCCCTTTCCCCCTCCAGCATGCAGAAAACTTTTCCAAAGCATTTCTTTTATGAGATATTTGTGTCCAGCTCACAGCACTGCCAAGACAGAGATTATCTTCCATGACATTGTTTGTTCAAATAATTGGCTGTAAGCATTTTACAAGTTACTAAAAGTAGTAAAGAAAACAGGCACGTAAGTGACTTTGAGAACACGCTGCACCCGCTGCTATTAAAGGCAGTGAGGTCAGATGCGCCCTGCCACTGCTGCCCACTCGTGGGCGAGCACACAGCACGCCCGGCCTTGCTGAAGGCAAGATTTGGCCAGATTTGGCTCTGGATTTGGCCAGAGCTCCGTTCCCAAGCGCTGCACAGCTTCCCGCCACGGCCCCAAGTGAAGACAAACCACCAGGCACCGGGGCTTGCCCACAGCGGGCACAGAGCCTAAATTCCATCCACACTGCTATGGCCGAAGAACAGCATCTCAGTAGCTAAGACCTGCTCCACCAGATCGCCACAGGAACCCGCGTCCAGCTTTCAGAAGGAACAATCTTTCATCACAGGTAATTTCCTCCTGCTCGCTTCTCCCGCCCAGTCGCTGTGATGAGCAGCAGAAGTCAAGACACTGATGCCCACAGCTTGTGGGAGAGAGCTCCCTCCTGCCTAACTTCTGCTTTACTAGTATTAATACGTGTATATAACCAGCATTTAAAGGACGTGGGAGCATACTTCACATTCCTTCGTAGGGTCTCCAAGTGATTTTTTTTAGGAAGAGCAAGGACTCCGTGGCCAGTTTGATAGAGCTGACACAGTACCCAGGGGGTCTCTTTTCAGACATCTGTTAACAATAAAAATCTTCCTTCCTTTGCTGTATTAAACTATACTCCCTGCAAGTATCATTTCCCGCTTTTTAAGTGTTTTTGTCAGGAATTTCTCTTATGTACCAAAAATGTACGTGAAAAGAGTTCAGCAGCTAGATAAAGCTTTGGGGAAGTCTGAATATTCCCAACAGTTGGGTATTCCAACATATTTAATCCTTCTTTTAATGCACAAAGCTATTAAGTGATTCTGTTCAGCCCACCTCCGCGCACCAGAAAGTTTAAAGAAAGCAAACCTTGGCTCCTTTAACTCCTTAGACCAGCAAGACTGTGCCAAAGTAGATGTTTGGACTGCTTGTCTCAGACCTCGATCCTGTAAAGAGAATGCAGCTCCTTAAAATCTACAGCGTTAGGCAAGGCTCTTGACATCAGCTATAAACAATTTCTGAAGTGGGTGTGCTGGGCTATAAATCCCAAATGTCAGATAAATCAGTGTGTGAAGAAAAGACAAAACACCATCGTGGTCATGCAATGGGTGGAATACATTTTAACAGAAGACCTGCAGTGGCTCAGCCTTTCCATTAAAGCCGGAAGGATGAGCCACCTCACCCAAAACACACGATGTGCTCCAGAAAACCCTCCCTGCAGATGGAGTGAGACAACCAAAATCCCTGCACGCAGAGCACAGAGAGCTGAGCCTGGAAAAGACAGCCCAAGAGCCGAATGCTCATAATTGGATGCACCATAGTGGGAAAGTATTTGTTAAAATAAAAAAAAGTAGCCAGAGAGAAAAATCATATTGTTCTTCTCAAGGACTATAGAATGGGTAGAGTTGGAAGGGACCTTAAAAACCATCTAGTTCCAACCCCCCTGCCATGGGCAGGAACACCATGTCTACCTCGTCTCTGAGGCATCCGATGTGGTAGTGACGCTGGCTGCCGTGACGATGCTCAAGAAGTTGAAGCAGGACAGGCAATGATGAGCGCTTCTTGCACGGGAGCGCTGGGCACTGTGGCACACGCAGCATACACCCGCCATCGCTATCTTGGATCAACGCTCAGCCCCCAGCAAGGGTTTAGCGCTCTACCACGTTGGGCAATGCTACACCGCTGCATTGCTCCCACCCCAAGGGCAGCTGCAACCAGAGGTGCCGCCAGCAAGGGTGGCCCAAGGCAGCCAAAATCCTGGCAAGGCAGCTGCCACCCCCTGTGCGTCATGGAATTGTGACAGGGAGCAGCTGGAACTGCCAAACCCATGACAAGGTGTAAAAATCTGGTCATTTTGATACTTATGGGCTTCCTTGGGCATACAGGCTCTGAAGCAAGGAGACATTCTGCAGCTGTGTAGTCCTGTTTCACCACTATGTTTTAGTCCAGTTAGGCAACATCTGGCAAGGGTGAACTCTAAGAGCTGCGAGCTTTTGGGCTCTGAAAATCTCCAATAGGAACTCAAGGAGAATTAGAGCGAGCACTGGGCTTAAATAAGGGCCAGAACATGGCAACACTGCTGGGATTACAACCAGAAATAAAGCCTGCGTAGAATAAAAAGGACACCAGTGCAAGCAATCCATCTTCTTCAGTCTGAGCTACAAAACCCCAGCCAGAGGCAAGACCATTCCTGGCAGACACAGAGAAGCTCACTCACGCTGCACATAGACCATCAGAACCCCGTCTCCTTCACAGGGACGCACAAAGTTCTGGAGCAACGGATATTCATAACTGTGCTGCGGCAGGAGGCAAGAGAAGCCATGGAGATCCCAGCAGTGGGACACCCCTCCAAAGCAAGATCCTCCAAGGAGCAGTCCCAGCTGTGCCAGGAATACAGAAAACAAGGATTCACCCACCAAAACCTTCGGCGTGGCCCCAAACGTGAGTACCCGGATGGGGTGAGCAGCACACGTTTCCATGTTTCTCTGGGGCTCCCAGGACAAGGCCCTTGGCTAAGTGCCGTCACCGCTGCTCTCAGGGTGAAAACCAGCTTTTGAACCCTAGTAACATCCCAGCAAAGCCTGTCTAACTAAATAAATGATGTTGTTTACAGCTGGAAGATGGTCTCCATTACACAACGTGGCCACCCCAGCCAAGCTTCCAGGGAGAAGCTGTTCTTTGGGGGGTTGTTGCTTGCAAAAAGGAAGAAGAAAACAGAACTAGCTGAAGCCAACACAGCGATTTAGCAGCATGGGAAACCTAATCTGCTTCTGCTGAGAATGCAATAGATCGGCAAATTTCTCTAATTCACGCTTACTGTTGGGCATATCATATATTTGGGGCTTTAGCCACTGTCTGGACAGAGCTGGCAGAGCAGGGGAGAGAAAGGAAACCCAAACCTGTGAAACATTAAAAAGAAAAAAGCTGAGACAGACCACGAAATTAAGAGCAGTGAAATGCACCCAAAGGGAGGGGGTAGGAGAAGGTGCTTCGAACACATCAAACCCATGAGAACAGCGGGAGAGAGAAGTGAGGTGGAGAACAAAAATGAAAAAAGTGAGAAAAACTGAGAGCAGCAGCTGTGTCGCCCTGCTGAGCCATCAGCTGCAAGGCCCACGTCTCGTCCTCTTGGCATGGTTAGCAGAATAATCAGCCCTCAGATCACTGATCCCTGGCTGCTGGGTGCCTTCTCTTCTCCCAAGCAACAGGCAATAGGACAAGAGGAAACAGCCTCAAGTTGCGCCAGGGGAGGTTTAGGATGGATATTAGGGAAAATTTCTTCCCCGAAAGGGTTGTCCAGCACTGGCACAGGCTGCCCAGGGATGTGGTGGAGTCGCCATCCCTGGAGGTATTTAAAAGGTCGGTAGACATGGTGCTGAGGGACATGGGTTAGTGATAACTTATCAGGTTAACGGTTGGACTTGGTGATCTTAAAGGTATCTTCCAACCAAAATGATTCTATGATTCTATGATCCACCGGCCCCCTGACTGCACTTTTCCTTTGCACTCTGAATATAGGATGAAAACCAGGGAGGGGCTGAAGGACGTGGGCTTTTCGGGACCCAAGCCCATCTCCAGCTGCTCAGGGACACCTTCAGACCTGCTGGAGCCAGGCAGTGCCCTGGGAAGGGCGGCGTGCTCTTGGGGTGCTCTGCGTTCCGCCTACAGGGATCATCTTTTTCCACTCAAGAGAGGGCTCAGGGCTTATCCTAAGAAGAGGCTCCACCAGGACACAGCACTCCCCCGCACATTCCCGGTGGCAGGGAGCGTCAGGCTCCCACAGCTCCTGCCTGTCT
>NW_009647735.1:8839474-8840650 GCF_000708025.1 Charadrius vociferus
CGGATCACAGTCAAGCAGAGGGCATCCGCCAGCATGCGCAGCCACACCGGGGTGAGAGCCCCCATCTCACGTCCAGATGGCACAGCCACTCTCAGCTGCCTTTGCTGAAGCCCTAAACTGGAGAAAAGTACAAAAATCCCCCTCCAGAATGGAGGTTTTTTGAGCAAAAATACCCCAACTCTTTGGGGAGTGACTCTTTATCAGAGTGGGGTAAAGGTTTTAAACTGGAAACAGGGAAATTTAGATGAGATGTGAGGAAGAAATTCCTTCCCCTGAGGGTGGTGAGCCCCTGGGGCAGGTTGCCCCGAGAAGCTGTGGCTGCCCCATCCCTGGAGGTGTTCAAGGCCAGGTTGGACGGGGCTTGGAGCAACCTGGGCTGGTGGGAGGTGTCCCTGCCCAGGGCAGGGGGGTTGCAACAAGGTGATCTTCAAAGTCCCTTCCAACCTAAACCATTCTATGGTTCTATGAAAGTGCCAAGCAGATCCTGAGAATGGTGATAACCCAGGAGCGGGAGCCTCTCCCAGGCAGATTCTGAGGGAAGTCTGTTACCTGCTGCTCTTTGCAGAGCGCAGGAGGTGGGAAAAACCTCTGCTAGAGCGTGATGCTGGCTGAGAAATCGCCCTGCCTCTCAGTAATGCTCTTTACAGCAGGGCGGCACTTAATCGGCTTTTATCTGCCTAAAGACTTGATCCCCACTGGTCTGCAGGGGGAAGAACCAGCTAATTTATTTTCACTGTGCACTAAAAGCACAGCCCAACCGCCCCTGCAATGCTCGCGGTTCACCCATCCAAAAGGTACACGCTCTTTTTCTTGCCTCCTTCTCTGCTATCCATCAGGTGTTAGATGCGGTGGCTGACTTGTGGCTGGTCATGTTCTTTCTTGTTATATTTATATTTACTTGTGCCGCAAAGGCTGGACTGAGTCCGAACACCTCTGACTCATGCCCAAGCATGTGCAAATGTGCACCTGAAGAGATTATCCACTGTAACAGAGCCGGACTGAGAGCCCTCCCTGGAGAAATAGCAGCATCCACCGTCTCGCTAAACCTCTCCAATAATTATTTGCGGATCCTCACCGCCAACACCTTCAGAAACCTGACTTTCCTCCACAGCCTCTGGCTGGATGGAAACAATCTGACTTTCCTGTCCCCGGGGACCTTCCACGCTCTCAGCAAGC
>NW_009647735.1:8840709-8845928 GCF_000708025.1 Charadrius vociferus
AAACCTCATCAGCCTGGATTTGTCCCACTGCAATATCTTCGAAATCCATCCACTTCTTTTTTCACACCTGCCTTCTTTAGAAAGGCTCGATTTAGCCTCCAATAACATGCGCTACGTTCCACAAGCCTTTAGGAACCTCTCCAGCCTCACCACGCTGTCCCTGGAGGGCAACCACATAGAAGCCATCGGCAGAGATTCCCTGAAGGACCTGGAGACCCTGTACAATCTGAATCTCAGGAAGAATCGGATATGGATTATTCAAAATGGCGCTTTTACAAAGCTTCTCAGATTGGGCATGTTAAATTTAGGACACAACTTCATCGCCGATTTGCCTAATCAGCTTTTCGACGGGTTGATCCAGCTCAAGACCATGCACCTTGAAGCCAACAGAATCACTGCTGTCGACTGCACCTTCAGACACCTCCTGAACTTGAGAAACTTGTACCTGAACAACAACCAGATCTCCTCCATCTCAGACTCTGCTTTCTCATACTTAAACAAGCTGCACTTCCTTCACCTGAGCAAGAACAACCTCAGCTCCCTCCCCATCCGCTTGTTGGCTGAACTGCCGAAACTGAAGTACGTGTTTTTATCCCACAACCCCTGGAAATGCGACTGCAAGATGCTTTGGTTCTGGCGGTGGACCGCAACGCACAGGGGAGTGATCGAAGGGCTGCACTGTGCCTTCCTGGGCCCTCACAACACGACAGTGCTCAACGTCCCCCGTCCAGGGGACCTGACGGACTGCACAGTGCCACCAGAGCTGGCGAGCGAAGACAAGTGCAGGGTGGTTGGTACCAGTGTAGCTCCTGGCCACGCTGTCCCCAGCAAGGTCACCCTGCTGGCACTTGTCTGCCACACATGGTATTTTGCGAGGGGATGGGACACCTCCATGGCCACATTTTGACAGTATTTAAATCATAAAGCGGAGGCTACTTACTTATTTTCTCGCTATTTCTTTGTCAACAAGTGTCTTCATTACAGGTGGGTTTTATATTCAAATAAAGGGATTTTGTTGTATAGGAATAAATGTTTTCATTTGTGGGCAATGCTCAAATCTGAAATGCTAATACCAAAATCCAACGTGCAGAGGAGAAGCTGGCATTAGCACATTCAGGGCTGGGGCTTGTGCTGGGTGACGCGGGGCCGGGAAGCGCGGCCCCACCGCAGCCCCCGTCCTCTCCCTTTCCCGCCTGCCCACGGCCACGTGTGATCTCTCGGGGACGGGCTGCCTTCCCGCGCTCAGCCCGCACCGGGGATATTGCGAGTACTGCTGAAGCAGGAATAAGCCGCGCGTGTTCCGGCCCGTCTGGAGTCCCCAGAAAAGGCTCAGTCCATCAGCATCTCCGCGAACGTGGGGTGGCTGCCCAGAGCGGGCACACGGGGTGCTCTGCTGTTAGAACATAAGACAGTGTTGGAGGAGTGGGTGAAAATGTCCCCGAGTAAAACATTTTATCACTCAGCCGCTCCTCGCAGTACTGAGCTGCAGCTCTGCATTTACCCCTGAAAAGAGCTCATTTGTCTCAGGGATGGTCTGTACGGGTTGTGTCGCCCTGAATTTTGTCAATGAGCTGTGGCATGGCATCACACCACTGCCATACCCCTCAGCTGCCTCCCTCCAGCTGCTGGGAGACACTGATGGGTCACTGTGGTGCCTCCATCACAGTGGAACTCACTTTCCTTTCCTCCCTCACACAGATTAGCCTTCTCCATCCTCCCAAAAGGACTTTTCCATTTCTGTGGGTATATTAAAAACAGCCCAAATCCTGCTGTGGACTCTGTGATGCTCCACTAGAAAGCTCTCGTGCCATCTGTGTGCTGCATCACAGCCACAAGCAGCTGCTGAGCCAGGGATCAACTTCATTTACAGCCTAAGAGCCCAAGGTTAAACTACACCCCTTTCTCTTCAGTGCTTAAACACTGACCACAGTCTCCTCTCCTTCCTCACTTTCCCCTGCTCCTCACTCCCCATCCCCTGCCCAGTTGCTCCAAACACCCTACTCAGTTCCGTTAAATTGGCAAAAAAGGGCCCCATGGTGGTACAACAATGCAGAGAAGTCATGCAAGCTTCAGCACCGCAGGTTCAAAGGCACGGCCTCCCTCAAACTGGTACAGAATCACAGAATGGTTTGGGTTGCAAGGGGCCTTTAAAGGTCATCTCGTTCCAACCTCCCCTGCAGTGAGCAGGGCCACCTCCCCCCAGCCCAGGTTGCTCCAAGCCCCGTCCAACCTGGCCTTGAACACCTCCAGGGATGGGGCAGCCACAGCTTCTCGGGGCAACCTGCCCCAGGGGATCACCACACTCACAGGGAAAAATTTCCTCCTAATATCTCATCTCAATCTCCCCTCTTTCAGTGTAAAACCGTTCCCCCTCATCCCATGGCTCCCCTCCCTGATCCAGAACTCTCCCAGCCTGTCCTCCCAGCAGAGGGGCTCCAGCCCTCCCAGCATCTGCGGGGCCTCCTCCGGCCCCGCTCCAACAGTTCCATGTCCTTCTGCTGTTGAGGACTCCAGAGCTGGAGGCAGTACTCCAGGTGGGGTCTCCCCAGAGCAGAGCGCAGCAGAGGGGCAGAATCCCCCCCTCGCCCTGCTGGCCACGCTGCTGGGGATGCACACGAGGATGCCAGTGGCTTTCTGGGCTGCAATCGCACATTGCCAGCTCATGTCCAGCTTTTCAACCCCCAGCACTCCTAAGTCCTTCTCCTCAGGGCTGCTCTTCATCCCTCCATCCCCAGCCTCTATCGATACTGGGGGTTGCCCCGACCCGGGTGCAGGACATTGCACTTGGCCTTGTTGAACCTCATGAGGTTCACATGGGCCCACTTCTCCAGCCTGTCCAGGTCCCTCTGGACACCATCTCGTCCCTCAGGCATGTGACCACACCACTTGGCTTGGTGTTATCTGCAACCTTGCTGATGGTGTCCTCCATCCCACTGTCTATGTCATTGATGAAGATATTGAACAGTACTGGTCCCAGTACAGACCCCTGAGCGACACCACTTATCACCGATCTCAATCTGGACATTGAGTTTTTGACCACTACCCTCTGGATGCGACCACTCAAACAATTCCTCGTCCACTGCACAAACCATCCATCAAATCCATCTCTCTCCAATTTAGAGAGCTGGATGTTGTGGGGGACCATGTCAAAGGCCTTACAGAATTCCAGATAGATGACATCCATAGCTCTCCCTTGTCCACTGATGTAGTCACATCCAGAAACATTAAGTATTTTTGGATGCTTTTGCCTTCGTAAGATTATTGACTCGCAACATGTTCCTGACCAGACAGCACACCCAGCTGGGTTACACTCCTGCCTGGCACAGAGCCCCTCGCAGGGGGACACCCCTCCGCTCTGCAGGAAGCACTTCTCCATGCTGGGTCGCAGCAACAGCCCCACAACCTCCAGAACCAGCAGCATCATTTGCCGGTGCTCCACCACGGTGTCTGGCGCTGACAATAACGGCGATGGAGTTTCCCATCCTTCTGGCACCAGGCACAGTCAGCACCGGGTATTGGCACTTGGCGCATCTGGATTTCCCGCAGAGATTAAATCGCGCCGCAGGTAGCGTGAGGAAGCGTGTGCATGGAGACCTGTCCTGCAGAATTAGCAAGGTCTGCCCTTGGCCCGGGCTGCAGGCGCACAGAAGGCAGGGTCTGCACAGACAGCGTTGGCGCCTCACGCTGTCTCTTAGCTTTCCACCTTTGGGAGACTTCAGGAATTTAGGATTTCCTAAAGCTGCGGTGAGCAGAGCCCCCACCAACCACGGGTCTCCCTTGCTCTGACCTCAGCTGGGTCTGAGGAACATTGTTCTTCACAGCTCTTTAGCTTTTTCTCTGAGATGCTCTCGGTGATTGTTTCTCAGCTGACTTCTAAAGGCAAGAACACCTAAGGTAACACTGCAGAGAGATGACCAAATTTTCAGCAATTATCACCGTATAAACACTTGCCACAAGACATGCCCAGCATTTCCTGAGTGCTCACGGCAGGAGGCAACAGAACGTGTGGCAGACACACACCACATTCATCCTCATCCTTAGAGGAATTATCCCAAGCTGATAGGAGGTAGGAGAGAAATAAACCTTTGCTTAATGCTGAAAACACACAAACCAGGACATTTTGTCAATGGAAACCTGCTGTGGAGCTCGGAGCAAGACCAACCTTTACCATTGCACCACTGAAGGGACCAACTGGGGCTGCACAAGAAAACCACACACGCTGCGTCGTCCTGCTTGTCAGATTTGTGATTAGATTTCTGCAAAGTATTCAGTGGTCAATACATTTTCACTTACATTTTGTTTGTGCCGTTTCACCGGTTCATTTGTGCGCTTAGCACCATCCTCACTTCCTTCAGCTTCACATATTTTGGGGTGTAGTGGAAAAAAATCTCCAGTTTGTTTCTGGCCTTTGCATTCCTCTCCACGAGTGATCTGCAACAGAAAAAGGCAGAAGTGAAAAAGCAGCAAGCCAAATCCACCTCAGCAGTTTTTTTAAAGTCACTACAAAATTATATTTTTTCCATTGAAAAACACACATTGGAGAAAAGTTTGTATGATGGAGAGCCTCATCTCCTCCGGATGCTTGCAGAAAATACTCCTTCTGCTTTCACACCACCGCCTGGTTAAACACTGAACAGGAGCACAACTAAATTGCTGCTTCTGCGCTGCAATGAGGCAGCAATAGAAACACCCCGGGTTGAGACCCCGCCTGGAGCACTGCCTCCAGCTCTGGAGCCCCCAACAGAGGAAAGACATGGACCTGTTGGGGCGGGGCCAGAGGAGGCCCCGGAGATGCTGGGAGGGCTGGAGCCCCTCTGCTGGGAGGACAGGCTGGGAGAGTTGGGGGGGTTCAGCCTGGAGAAGAGAAGGCCAAAAAGGGGAGACCTCAGAGCCCCTTCCAGTGCCTAAAGGGGCTCCAGGAGAGCTGGGGAGGGACTTTTTCCAAGGGCATGGAGTGATGGGACGAGGGGGAATGGCTTTACCCTGAAAGAGGGCAATTTAGATGAGATGTGAGGAAGAAATTGTTGCCTGTGAGGATGGTGATCGCTCAGGGGTCTGTACTAGGACCAGTACTGTTCAATATCTTCATCAATGACATAGACAGTGGGATGGAGGACACCATCAGCAAGGTTGCAGATGACACCAAGCCAAGTGGTGTGGTCACATGCCTGAGGGACGAGATGGTGTCCAGAGGGACCTGGACAGGCTGGAGAGGGGGG
>NW_009647735.1:8845973-8847495 GCF_000708025.1 Charadrius vociferus
TCAGGGAGGTGAGAGATGGGACGAGGGGTCACAGTTTTAAACTGAAAGAGGGGAGATTTATATTAGATATTAGGGAGAAATTCTTTACGTTGAAGGTGGTGAGCCCCTGGGGCAGGTTGCCCCGAGAAGCTGTGGCTGCCCCATCCCTGGAGGTGTTCAAGGCCAGGTTGGACGGGGCTTGGAGCAACCTGGGCTGGGGGGAGGTATCCCTGCCCTGGGCACAGGGGTTGGGACTAGATGAGCTTTAAGGTCCCTTCCAACCCAAACCATTCTATGATTCTATGATTCTACTTCAGAAGTTGTACACAGAATGCTCAGGAAGAACGTGCAGCTACATTTTTTTATCCACAAAAAAATGAAACTTGCACGGAGTACAGGAAAAACTTCCACTGGGAAACACAGGCCCTGAAGATGCAGTCTGGGCTTGGAAAAACATTTGAAGGAGATCCTTGAGATTAAGGCCAGCATGCACTCACAACAGAATCAAGCTCGACTGTTTAAAAAAAAAACAAAAAACAAACTTCAGCATGAACAAAGCTGACACTGCTAAAAACCTTTGGAAACAAAAGTATGTAATTGAATAAACAAAACCAAGTAATTGAATAGATAAAACCAAATAACTGAATATGAAAGAGCAAAAAGACTTGCAGGAAGAGGAAAACGTGCTAAAGCTTACATCTCTGGCTCCTGTCAGAAACTTTTTCAAGTGTTTGACAAAACAGCAACTATTTTGAAAGCTTGCTTGCCAGGGGTATTCTTTTAAGAAAGCACTGGGGGTTTTCCTGCCTGCCCTGAGCCGGACCTTCACTGCGAGATCTCTGCTTTGCTCTGACCCAAACCTTTTCTTTGAGTTAACCCATTTCTTAAATGCATCCAGCACAAGAAGAGATGCTTTGCCATTCCGGAGTTGTCTGAGTATCCATTTTTCCCCCTTTAGCCTGGTGGCAGGAGGCCAAAGAGGCAAGAAAGCACAGACGTGTGTGGTCATTTACAAATTTTAAGGATTTTGACCTTGATCACACCGTACCTCCAGCCAGTGCTATAAATCACCATCCCACTGTTTCAGTGGGATGGATGTGACTCTACTTACGGTATATCGCCCCATCTTCAGTGAAAAAGCATGCAGTTTCCTGTGGGAAGCTTTGTTTACATATTTGCTTATGAAAAAATCGTACCAGTGGAAAGTTCCCAGCCGGCGGTAGGTGAGACTTGGTGCAATAAGCCACGGCGCGGGTTTGCTGGCCCTGCCGGCACTCTGAGCCGGGCGCAGCCCCTGCCCCGACCCCTGCAGCACACTGCGCTCCTGCGCGTCTGCTCTCAGCTGCACCAGCCCCTTCCACTCCCGGCCAAACCCCCCCTTCCGCCTGCCCTGGTTCCATCTCCTACGTGTAGAAAAAGTCCCCATACTCAGCTAGCCCTTACTATAGAATTATAGAATTGTTTTGGTTGGAAGGGACCTTTAAGATCACCAAGTCCAACCATCAACCCAACACTGCCAAACCCACCACTAACCCACGTCCCT
>NW_009647735.1:8847676-8848049 GCF_000708025.1 Charadrius vociferus
AGGGCCCTCAGCCGCTCCTCACCAGACGTGTGCTCCAGACCCCTCACAGCTCCGTTGCCCTTCTCTGGACACACTCCAACACCTCAATGTCTGTCTTGTCATGAGGGGCCCAAAACTGAACACAGCACTCGAGGTGGGGCCTCACCAGTGCCAAGTACAGGGGGACGGTCACTGCCCCAGTCCCGCTGACCACACTGTTCCATGTATGGACTCTTCCAAGCGCTAAAACCCAACAGTTTCTCCCCAAAGCTGCATCTCCACGCTCTCCCATCCCACAGTGGCCCTTCCCAAAGCGTGACAGCCCCCCATGGTTTCGGGCTCCCCATCCCCGGGGCTGGCCCGGGAGCGCTCCAGGCTGCAGCACCGGCCAACA
>NW_009647735.1:8848073-8902548 GCF_000708025.1 Charadrius vociferus
GCCCATCCCTCCGGTGGGGAACCCGCTGCTGCCCCCCGTACCCCACATCTGCCCATGGGGGAAAAAGGGGCTAGGGCGGGGTGGGAGGTTCTGCTGCCCGCGCCGTGTGTCCATCACCTGCACCCCCCAGTGTCCATGGACACCAACCCCACCGCCTCGCGGGTCACACCTCATCTGGCTAATATAATTACACTTAATAATTACACTAATGTAATTACACTTAACCTGGTCTGGTGGGAGGTGTCCCTGCCCATGGCAGGGGGGTGGAATTAGGTGATCTTTAAGGTTCCTTCCAACCCAAACTGAAACAAAGCTGAAGGACATATGGTTCCCTCCCTTGAGCAATACAGCCGAATTTCAGGATGTTTTACTGATAGGTCAAACAGGTGCTATGCTTCGGCAGATAAAAGGAAGTCTTCAGACACAGTATCCTTGAATAGAGTAGACAAGGAGCATATGCTAGAATGAGCTAGTTTTGTGTAATTAAGTGTCGTCTAATTAAGCCAAAGCACAAACTGAGCACACGCAAAGACTGAGTTCAATCAGTGGACATGGTGCAGAAGACTATCGACAACCACCAGAGAGCCCTGGAAGACCACCAATAGACATAAATGTGCATGTGTCAAGGACATTTACATATATTAATGAGTTATGGGAAACAGTACGAATATGTTAATCATTTATCAGAAATCTAATGAATACGTATATTTTGATTGCATATAATCTTTGCAGTTGAGCAAGTGGGTGCGCACCCTAGGTAGAGCGATCCCCTGTGCGCCTGGCGCTGCAATAAAGGATGCCTGCTTTCCCAAACTCCTAACTCAGTCTTAGAGAGTTATCTTTTTGCCAACTTTTGGTATCAAAAACACTCTGATTTTGTGATTCTATTATTACCTGAAAAACCCAAAAAGGGGAAACAAAGTGATGCTTACCATGGGCTCCAGCTGATCTCCACAACATCTGCTTCGACAGAAACCCCATTCCAGCAGGATCCACTGCTGCAGCAGTCTCTCGTGGAGGTCACAGCAAAAGGGGCTTGTGGTTTTGGGGGTTGTTTCTTTTTCCTCCTTGCTTTAAAAAGAGAAGTGATGACACAACCACATACACGGTTCAGTAGCACTGACAGCACAGCTCCTTCACACCAGCACCTTCACACCAGACAACGGTTTGGAGCATGGGATGGGGAATCATATATTTGGTAGTCGGGTTCCCACATTCCTCCAAGCATTTGGCTTGTGGGAGTTTTGAAGTGGCTTAAGCCCACAGCCACGCCACTTTTTTTGCCCACGATGACGCCCAAAGAGAAGTCCGGGCACCAACCTGGAATACGGGTTAATCCACAAGCTCATCCCCGCTCCATCAGCAGAGCAGCCACAACACGTCTCTTGCACAAAACACACCTACCTGCTTTCACCACTGGAAAAAAAAAAATTAAAAAAAGCCCTGTGCCAGACAGGTCAGGAGGGCGACAACCCGGCCCAGGTTTATGTAGCTGAGGTCACAGAAGTTTGTTTGCATGACACCAGTCTCACATAAAGCCACTGGTGGTCCTGGGCACTTCAGGTCACTGTTTTGGCAAAGCTCACCAGACACCCAGGGTTGCACGAGTGTGGGAATTGGCGCATTGGGGTCACCACGTCCCTCCAGCACCCACCGCCCTGTGCCAGCCTTGCTGGACACAGCGAGCTGCAAACCCCCTCCCCAACCCCAAGAACCAGTGGCTGCTGCCCACCCCCCCTCTCCCGCCCGGAGACCCAAATGACGCCAGCCTTGTGTCAGGTGCCACCACACCCCCAGACCTGTGGTTTCAGGAAACGAGCCCGGACAGCACATTCCTGCCACGGGGAAGAACTTTTTTTTTTTCCTCATTCTGGGTTCTGCCCTAACAGGGCTCTTTCCCAGACACTCACAGACATCAGCTTTGGGCGCACAGGGAGCCCTCAGGAGCAGGGTTTTATGGAAGGTGCCATAAAGGCAAAGCCTCGCTAAAACACCGGGGGAGAATAACCACGCTGCCAGTGCCTGCTTCAAAAAACCAAGAGCTCCTCAAGCACAGCCCCGTTCTAGGGTTTCTTACAGATCAACAGACCTGGCACAAACCAAAAAGGTCAACCAAAGCAAAGCTAAAAGCAACTGAGGCCAGGCTGCCATGCCGGGTCAGTGTAAATAAGGAGAGAAGTGTGTATTTAAATGTTTTTTATTTCAACTAATGCTTTGCCACCATATTACATCACTTCGAATAGCTTGGAATAGCAATATGATCTCAAAATATAGCAAACAGCTTGCCAAAGCAAGATAATATTAAATCCTATGGATACAGCATCTTTCTTCTTTGGCGACAACGCTTCCTTTTATCTGTAAAAATAGTTTTATGTTCCAGAACATTTGCTGTTCAGTTTATTGAGCCCTGCTGTTTATAACATTTGCCTCTTCCCTGCACAAATCCTCCCCACAATGTAGTACGGTTTTATATCCAACAGCATTTTAAATAAAAAAAGTTATAGTTTTCATGCAGATTTTTGTAAAAATTATTTTCTAGGGGCACAGAACTGAACCAAGATGCATACAAAAATGCATTCACTTCCATTCTCAGGTGTAACCACGCCATCAGCAACACAGTATCGTATGTTACTGCGAGAGGTCCAAGGATGGTGGCATTCTCATATATAGTATAACTTTAAAAAAAAAACAACAACAAACCAAAACAAAATAACCAAAAAAACCCTTTTTATAAGCAGCAAGAGAAAAAAACTGCCATGCTGTATTTGTAAAGTAATCAAAATAGTTAGATGTATAAAAAAGCACCATGTACAGAGAATACCAGAGGAAGATCCATCTTCCTAATTACGTTTCTCATTTAGCATTGCGAGCTGGCCTGCAGGTCCCAACTTGTACTGTAGCTTTATTTGCAAAGCTAAGGAAGGGGTCAAACCTAGAATATGCTTGGACCGTATGATAGAAATTAAACTGGACTGCAGAGAGAAATTAGATTCTTTTTTCCATTACAACTCATACCAGCCACCTTATAGCCCTCAGGGGTAAAAATCACCCACGCCCCAAGTATCTCAGAAATAATGGGGTAAAAACACAGCTCCAGAGCGGTATTGCAAGCTGCAGGTCTGTTATGAATGCATTTCTGTGAGCTCTTGGTAAGTTAAACTTTCCTTTGGGAAAAGAGCACGTCTGTTGGTTAAAACTCCTCTCCCTGAGAATTTTGATAAGAGTTTGTCTTGCAAAGCAAAACAAAGTCCTTTTGAACTTCAACAGTTCCTAGGCCAACAGCATTTCAACGTGGTCACAGCTGATCTGCTACTCATGCACCCAGGGTGGCAGGTTGGGTTTTTGTTGCGTTTTCTTGGTTGTTTTTTTATTTCCTTTACATGGATCAACCCTTTTATACTCGCTTCATTCCTCTGCCCATCAAGCAGGCGAACACGGTCATGACCATCTTCGGTTTCACCTCCACGAGGTCTTCTGGAAGAGCATAAACTCTGGCACCAATTCTTCTTGCCATGGACACAGCGTACCTGTTCACCACGGAAAGAGGAGTGGGTCAGCACCGAGGCTGCTACCAATAAATGACAAGTCAGCCCCTGCCCTATCCTACACAATTTCACCTATTATCCTCCTTATTAAGATTCAAGATGTGCAACAGTCCGATCACACCACATCTGTTTGTTTTATAAATGGGTTTTTTTTAATCTTTTGATGTATTCCTTTTCCACAGTAGAGAAAAGTGTCTGATGGGCAAACTGACCTTTGAACGTCAAGTTCCCTTTACCAATAGTTTTAAAAAAAATGTAATTAATATTTTTAAGGGCTAATAGATAGGATGTCTAACCAAGGATTAATCAGTTAATGTTTAAATTTCCCCTTCTGTTTGCTCTTTAGGAATAATCAAGCGAGACTATTATCGGCAAGAAACTTTGCTGTCATTCCGCCACTGCAGAGCTGTCGCAGAACACACATTTCAAAGGCATGTTCTAATGGGCATACCTTAAACTTGACAACCTACGATGATTCAGCGAGACACGAGACACACAAGAGTTCCGTTTCAAAACCCTGAGCACTTCCACACGCCCGAACAAACAGGTGAGAAACAGAATATCACTGCTAAGAGCTGCTTGGGCTGTTCTGCCGTTCTCTCAACAAGCGAGAGAGCGCAGCCAACTACTCCCTCCAGCGTTGTGTATGAGGACAGCAATTAGACTCCAAGAAGTGCTGCCTGTCTAAAAGGTATGGCGTTAAGAGATTGAAAACCACAGTAATAAACTGTGGGAAAAACTTTCGCAGCTTAAGGCCAGCACACAGAAGGAGCACTCTTTCAATGCAAAACAGCTTTTGAGAGAGCAAACTTACTTAGCGTTATTTTGTTTGTCATCTTCCGATAAATGACCGGTCTTTACAAGGTCATAGTTGATACAACCAGGCTGTATAGCATCAATTAAGTCCACGACTGCCAAGCTTGTGCTGATAGTCTTGTCCTAGAGAACACAGGGACAGAGAAGCAAAGATGAATGTCTAATCCGTGAAGCATACTTCTCACCTTGATTCAGCTGCTCTGCAATGTGCAACAAAACAAACTCTACACAAGCCGTTTCAAAGCAGCCGTGGTAGCGATTATTCCTAGTTGGACCACAGGGAAACCCAAACTGCTGCTTCTCCTTTGGTAACAGTACAAAAGCATCACTCCAATTTCCCCCAAGCGCTCTGCAAATCAAAAGCAGTAAGCGCTGTGCAGGCAGCAGGTCTGCCTTGCTGCCCAGACCCCAAGGGACACCGCTCACCTACCGACGCTCGCCAGCTCCAGCCCCTGTGCTCACCAGCATCTTGCCCCCACCTCCGCCCCAGCGCCTGTCCACACTCCCCTCCTCTGCCACCCCACCAGCTCCCTCACCCCACTGCTATTCCCCACCGAGAGCAGTCCTAAAAAGTCTCCTCTCTGGTGGCTCGAAGCCACTTTGTTCCCAGCACAGGCTGAACCCTGTCCTGTTTGAACCCCTTTTTAAGATGCTCCTGCTCTTCCTCCAGCCAAGGAACTGATTTTTGGGCATCCCTCTCCTTTTGGATGCAAGAGGGGAACCTGCACCTTGAAGTTCTGTATGGAGGTGGACTTGCCAGCTTCTTTCAGGGTCTGGTTTACCCAGCTGACTATAATGTCATCGTTAGCTTTCTGACCGTCACCCAGGTCCTCCAGGACATTCAGCGTGTACCTGAGAACCAGCAGAGAGAAGAGGATTAGGCAGAGAGCCTGGGCAAAGCCTGGGTGAGCGTGTGGCCAGGACGCAATGTGAGCCCATGGCAGCTTGGAAAGTCTTCACATAGTATCAGCTCGGGGGTTTTTGGGGGTTTCTTTTTGTTTGTTGGTTTTTTTTTTGTTTTGTTTTGTTTTTTTAAACTCCTCCAGCAAAAAGGAATAATCATCTATCTTATCTGAAGTATGATTTCTGTTAAAGCATTTAGTCTCTCTAGCCTTTCAGGTTGTTTAACATTATCACAAAATTGCCTGGGCTTGGGACACTTGTTAAACAGTTTCACCACTGACCATTTGCTCCATCAGGTTAACACATTACCCAAAAGGTGTGGATCCACTCATGGGTTAGCATTCTGAACTCTAATGCCAAATAAGGAGCTATTTGCATCATCTTAAAATTCTTCAGAAACAGATAAGAAAAAGGGTGACAAACTTTATCTGTTATTAAGTTTCCCTTTCCTCCCATTCCAATGCAGAAGGGGGTTACAGAGCAGCCCTGGAATGTTTCCCTCTCAATTTCCAATTAAAAGTTAGAACATAAAAGTTGTGTAAACGTTCCTGCTAAGGGTTTCTGCACGTGGACCAGACTTGAGCAGGTGAGAGAGAGGTGATCCTGCTCAGCGGGACGCTCACAGACCCACCAGTGGGCTTTCCATGGGACTCTGCTGCAGCCTCCCGTGTGCAGCAGGATCAGCTCTGCCACGGTTTTGTCCAGCTGCGTCTCAGAAACCCCCTAAGGAAAGAGTTTTTACAATCCTTCTGGGTGACCTGTTCCAGTGCTGCAGTGCTCTCATGGCAAAAAACCTTCCCAAACTCTGTACTCCATTCACAAGTTTCACGTGTTGGAGCTGGGTCCTACCTTCTCATCAACTGCCAGACTAAGGCCAGTGTCAGCGTTGGGTTTCCGTCATTCAGATCCTGTCCTCCAATGCCAACCAGGGAGAATTTAGCCGGATGCTTTCCCAAGTCTACAGCGTAGTTACAGTTTTCTAGCTACACAGGAAAAGAGGTTAAGCAGAAAAATCACTCGCAAATACATTCACTTGACTGGAAGCCTCATATTTTTAGTGTCCACAGCTTCTTTTAAAGTCTTTTGAAATTCTTACCTTTTTCATATTTGCTCCAAGCTTAGGGTACGGAGGTTTGTTAACCTTATTCCAGTCAACAGGAACTTTGATCTTTTCATATAACTGTAGTATTACCAGTGCATCTTGGAGATCGCTAAAGTGGAAAACATTGATTAAGCTTAATGCCTCAAGATTCAAACGCACTCTGACTTTGTCACATCGTGAATAATCACTCCTCTTTACAGGTTGCTGCCAATTTCAACAACCCTCAAAAGACAAAAAAATTCAAAACATTTTGCAGTTTTCAAGGGTGGAGAAATGCTCCATTCTCAACGTTAGCTGCTGAGCTAAAGCAGGTTTTAGCATGGTAATCAGCAACAGATCCAGGGAAGAATTATGCTACATAAAATCCCAAGGTGGCCAACTCACTCCACTGAATACAGGCACCCAGAGTACTTTGCCTCCTAACTATGACGTCTTGGTTAAGCCCTAAAATTAGGTGACAGGGAATTTATTTCCAGTTGCTCGAGCAGATCTATGTGCGTTGGGGTCTCAGGACACCAATTTACACAAGATAGAGGAAAATAAACAAACTGTCTTCAGCTCTTAAAGCCAATTGCTGGTGTGTCAAGTGCTGACTCGGAAACCCCTAGGCTACGGGGAGGGTACAGCAAACATCTCCCACTCTCTACCACAGCCCTTTCTCCAGCTCTTTGCTCGGCACTGTGGGCAACAGGACACTGGTGCAGGCACTTTCCGGCCCGACCCAGCTGGGTCTCTCCCAAGAGCCTGGCGCTTACCCATAGAGGTGATTTACATGGGGGTTCACCCCAAGGGAGTTCATCCAGTTGCGGAAGGTCCGTTCCTCACGCGTTTCTCCTAGATGAAAGAAAACAGGTTCATGCAAATTCTACAAGCTCAAAGCTCTGCAGGGTTTTCCACCTTGCAAGGCAGGGAGCTTTGAGCAGCATAGCTCATCAATGACGTTTTCAAGCAGGAAAAGGGTATTTTTTCTACTATAATTTTTTCCAAGGGAGACGGTTGCCCTAATATCTAGTTTTGGATATCAGTTTGATTTCTCCAGGCCTCAGAAGAACATGCCTATTGCACTTTCTGCAAGAAAAAATAGCACAAAGGTGTTTCAAATGGGTGTTAGCTAACTGCTCTCTGGGAGGCAGGTAGCCAAAGCCCTAATCCCAATTCTGCCAACAATTAGTGCTCCCATGAACATCTCGCTGCATTACTGAGGTGCTCCTGCCCGTCACAGGGAATGGCAAAATCGGCTTCCCAGCCCTGGCATGGGGGCTGTTGGGGCAAGTCCAGAGGAGGCCCCAGAGATGCTGGGAGGGCTGGAGCCCCTCTGCTGGGAGGACAGGCTGGGAGAGTTGGGGGGGTTCAGCCTGGAGAAGAGAAGAGAAGGCTCCGGGGAGACCTCAGAGCCCCTTCCAGTGCCTAAAGGGGCTCCAGGAGAGCTGGGGAGGGACTCTGGATCAGGGAGGGGAGTGACAGGACAAGGGGGAATGGTTTTACACTGAAAGAGGGGAGATTTAGATGAGATATTAGGAGGAAATTCTTTGCTGTGCGGGTGGTGATCCCCTGGGGCAGGTTGCCCCGAGAAGCTGTGGCTGCCCCATCCCTGGAGGTGTTCAAGGCCAGGTTGGACGGGGCTTGGAGCAACCTGGGCTGGGGGGAGGTGGCCCTGCCCAGGGCAGGGGGGTGGAACTGGATGATCTTCAAGGTCCCTTCTAACCCAAACCATTCTGTGATTCTATGATGACTGACAGGCTCCTGGCTGCGCTCTAAAGGTTCAGGCTCCACATCAGGGTCAGAGCAGCTGAACAAATTGTCAAGTACCCTCAAACAAGTAAACCACCACTGCAGTACTGAAGCCTCAAGTCATAGGTGTTACTCCAATGGAGATACATCCACTGGGCACAGCGTGTTGTGACACAAGTGTTTACTTCAGATATTTCCCTCCTGCTAATTTTGTGACTGATACGGCCGTCACCTTCCAGTAGGGTCCAGTCGATGTCCTGGTTTTCAGGCTTGGTAAGTGCTGGGTACTTGTTGAACAGGTTGGCAACAAAGGCCAGGTTCAGTTTGGGATTGCCACTGACCACATCAGCCGGTGTGACGAACTGCCGGCAGCCCAGCCGATCTGCCTGCTGAAGCATGTACTCTGCTCTCCGCAAATCGTCCTTTTCCTGCCGGGGATGCAACAGACAAGAGCTGTCATGGAAGAGATTGGGCTACAAAGCAGATAGGAAGCTCCTGACTGCTCCCTGGGGACACGTCACAACTCCACCTGCCTTCGTTAGGCATCAGTCGCTAATCAAATCGATGAATGCACACTAATCCCTGCTGCTGTGGATGAAATTATCCCAGTTTGTCTCGGTATTTTTCCTAGCATGGCCCTTTCCAAGTTTATAAGCTTTACAACTTTTATGCCTTTTGAAGTTGGTGGTTCAAAAGCAGAAGTCAGCATACTCCCAAACGGAGCAAAGCCACAAATGATTTCTCAATCACGTATGTTAATTGGCAGGTAGTGATCAGGCCTGCATCAATCACTCACTTAGCACATACCCGAGGTGCTCGCACACCCACTGACACTTTACACGCTCTAGAAATTAAGATACCAGGTTACCTAGATGTCATCGGGCAATTACAGGGTACAGGTAGTTCGCGATTGTACAGCATGAGGACGCGACAGCCTGAATACTTACGTTGAAACCCGACATGTTAATATCGATCTGAGGCTCTCCTTCTTTCTGCCCTTTAGGTGCAATTTGATTGAGGAGGTGGAAATAAGCTCTGGAATCCTGAAATGGATGAAAAAAAAATAATTCAGGTCTCCTGCACAGCAGTGAATACACCATAAAAATGCATTTCAGGCTCATCTTTACCAAGTCGCTGTGCATAATTGGCTTATGTACCTTTACTGAATTACCGAAATCTGTAAGCTTAAAAGAGAGCATGATGGCAGAAATCCAGGCAGCAGAAAAGGAAACAGAAAGGGAAAAGGTTAGAAATATTTAAGCTGAAAACCAGGAGGTTTAAGTGTTTGAAAGCTGCCCTTGCTATAAGCTCTGGTGTCACAGCCCCCTCTCCAATGGCTGGAGGAGGCAGTGACCCCACACTGCTCACTCTCACGGCCCCCCCAGCCAGACACCCCAAGGCAGCCCGAACCCCTATTCAGGGCAGCCAATTCCTACTGCTACAGCAACGATGAAAACGGCTCAGCGAAGACAAAGTCTGGGCAAAAAGCTGATTATAAGAACTCTGAATGTTTTCTCCTGTGCCCACCCATCAGCTAGAACAGCTTAAAGGAGAGAGGCCAGGGATGGTGACAACCTAGGAGAAGCAAATACCTGCACTAATTATTTATCAACTACAAATCTTTTTAGCCCTCAGCACTAGGAAGGACCTCAGCATATCCTGGCAGCCTGTGGGTTGCATCAGAGAAGCCAACAGCTATCAGCAAAGCTGTAAGCAATTTGGAAGTTGGCACCAAGAGTGACCATGTGTGTGTGCACACATGCACACACTCGGGGGAGCTCCGTGCTCCCCATGCACCTCAATTATCTTTTATTTTTTTCCACCTCAACAGTGCTTTAACCTGGAATCCACTTCAATCCTCCTTCTCCTCCTCAAAACTGTTGACCATGTGTATAAGCTCCAGAAACCTGCCGAGATCAGTGTCCAAAAACCCCACACTGACCAGCAGTTGCCACCCTCCATTTCTCACTAATGCTGAGAGGAAAGAGCCACCCCCTCACATCTGAAAAATAGCTGTAAGACTCCCCGCTCCCATTTCTACTCAGCCCAGCGTGGAGAATAAGAGATCTTGTTTCCCTTCCTCTCTCCAGCCCATGACGTTTTGGATGAAATGTCATCACCAGCCAAATGTGAGGAAGTCAGTCTCTCCAGGGATGCAGTTACGGATTTCACCCTATCTGAGCGAGCTGCATGCCCTTGAAAAATTATTTCCATCAAAAAGGATGTATTGAGAACATTTGAAAACACATGAGTAATACCGGTTTCCTACTCGATTAAAACATGCAATAGCTTTGCAGCAGGACCCCACTAGCACTGGAGGAAACACTCTTACAGCTCAACACTGGGTTCAACATCATGGCAAGAGAGCGCAGCACTGCAGTACCTTAAATATACCACCCGTAAAACCCCTGTTAAGCCCACTCAGTCTATTAAGGTTAAGAATGGTCCTGTCTGCGGAGGAAGGGCCTCATTTATACATGCTAACACATCCCTGGCCGGGTCCCAGCCTTTTCCCAGGCACATGCAGCCCGGGAGAGCTCTCGGTACCTTGATATCCGAGCTGAAGTTATTGATTTTGTGCCAGCCTGCGTTTTCCAAGTGGTAGTTGGCCCATCTTAGGAGCAGCTCTTCTGGGGACAGCTTCATAAGGTCCTCCAGATTTTCACCATCACGAAGTAAGGCAGCCAGTGCTAGAAGAAAAACACTTGTGAGGGGAAGGAAGGAGTTTTCAAGAGGTGCATGCCAGAATTAGAGCTGCAGCAACATTTCAGGGGGAGAAGGGAGGGACAATACCAACTGTTGATTAAGTCAAAATACTCTGGGCATTAGTGGAGTTTTCCCAAGTTGGCTGTTACACAGAGAAGAGTATGAATGATCTAGAAAACTGTGTCTAAAAGATATTTTCCATTTTCTTGCATAACAAAATTTTCTGGATTTTATGTGCAGTCTTTTAAGCTGATGACAGTAAGCTAAATGTAAATGAACTTCTATCTCAATGAAAAAGTGCTTCCAAGCAGTTTCACGTGCACTGTTAAAAAAAGCCAGAAGAGCCAAGATAAGCACCCTTTCAGCAGTCTGGTGCTTTCCTTGCCATGAATTTTCAACCTAAGCCAACCATTGGTACCCCTTCACAACTGGGAAGTTTAAATAACAGACACGGAAGCCCCTCCATCCGTCTGGGTGCTCTGATAGCCCATGTAGCAATAGCAGGGCTCTTGGAACGGGGTGAAAAGTTTAAATTTTGGAGGTCATCGTGCAGGGCCAAGCGAGCACAGGGGGAGAGCTGCAGCACTGTTCTCCCACCGCCGAGAACAAAGCGAAGGCTCAGCTGCACCACTCACAGCAGCACAAAAGGATTTTAGGAGAACCAAGTCATTGCAAACACATTCCCAAAGAGCTGAAGCCCTCCTATTTTTGTTTGTTTGTTTGTTTTTGAGGAACATGTGCTGTCGTCTACAATCTTAAGAGGCTGCAAGCAGCTTTTGCCACCTCCCAACACCGTGACACGCACCTATGGCCGCAGCCCCCCGGGAGAGCCTGCCCAGCCCCGGGCATCACACAGCAACGCACTCACTCGCGCCACAAGACACATCTTTACTTACAGACTGGTGTTCAGCCAGTTCTCCAAGGCTGACACACCTCACCAGGGGGGCACAACCCCCCTGCCAGACCCCGCTTCACAGCCATCACTACAAAGAGGCTGGAGAAGCACTCGGCTTGGCGTGTGCCCCAAGCAGCCCGAAGGCGAGTACCCCGCTTTCGGTGGAAAGGAGGGGAGGGAAGAGGCAGTCACGGGGCTGGAGGTGACAGTGCAAGCAATGGGGTGTTCACACTTCAGAAGTAATCGCTTATAGTTTCATTTACCTTCATTTCTGCTGAGCTCGATGTCGGCAAACAAGCCGATCTTAATGATCTGCCAGAGAAGCCCAAGGACCAGGTGGGGTTTCCCTTCCCTCAAGTCCTCTGCACCAATATTGACAACATGACACCCGATGGCGGATGCGGAATTCAACGCCAGGTTCAGGTTCTCCTGCGAACAGCACAGCCGAGTGAGAGACAGCCAGGGGAGATGCTGCTTCGCCTTTCATCCAGCGCCAGCAGAGAGGAGATTCCCCCCTCGTCCTTGCTGCGATGGCAGCAGCTCGGAGGAAACGCTCCCGGCTGCTGAAGTTTTTACGGAGCTGCGGTGGCAGCAGGTTGAATCAATAAGAACTGAACGAGGCACCAGGGTTTAATTTCAGCCTCTGGTATTTAGTTTCAGCCTCTGAGTTAGTCTAGCGGCGTCAACACGAATAAGGCTAGAGAAGTGTTAAGTTATACGGGCACGCACACGCAGGCATCCTTGCAAAAAACACCTTGTCGTACTATGAAATGATTCACAGGTAGCCCACGTCAATAACCGTCTTGTTTTCACAAGACAGCGCTGTATATAATCACCGCAGCAATACCGGCGCACAGCTTTTCAGCCATTTTACCTGTTTTGTCATTAAGTTTGCATTTTTGACTTTTGAGCTGCACCCACAGCGCTGTCAATTATGCGCAGTACAAAACTGCCTTTAATAATTAAATGCAAATTATAAAACTTGCTCCTTGCCAGAGTTTCACCATAACGCCTCCAGCCACCGTGCCGTTTTCATTAATTCTATCTGAATATGAATTTCAGCAATAATACAGAAACATATTATACCTGAATTATGAATGGTGTGAGTTTCTTCTTGTTAATTGCTCTTTCATCAATGGTGTCCGGAACAGAAAGATTGATCATTTTGCTGGTAAGAGGAAAAACAGTAATATTTGAACAACGTTTAGTATTTAATCTCAACAACACTCAATGCACTGTTACAATACTCACCACAGTAGATTTCCTTTTGCCCATTTGGTTTTGTGTATTTCTTTTGTTTTTAAATCAAGGTTGTGTAAATCAGAAGTTAATATTTACGTTACCAAGAATGTATTTGTAACTAATAGCTGAGCCTGAAACCTTAAACATGCTACTGGCCACTACTGATCTCAGCCGCTGGAGCAAAAAGAGCACATGAATTATTCACAGCGCAGTCACTGAACTAGCGAAGACCCATCGCTCTGTTGACACCCACTGCAGATTCTAGTACAACCCGCTTCCTCCGATTGTAAAGGAGTCCTACTGCTGGAAGAAAAATCTGCCCCCAAAAAAGTGCAAACATTTGGAGAGCTCATCGGGGAGCACGTGAACGTGATGAATTTTTAGTCAACAGAAAACACAGCAAGTTTTTACGTTATATTATGAAGGACTTCCTACTCAGTTCAGTCTTCGCCTGAAGACCTGAATGACTTGAAACTGGGGGGAAAAAAGAAAAAAGAAAAGAATCACAAGCTAAAGAAAAAAAAAAAAGAAATGAAAGGCAATGGGCAGCCCACTCAACATTTTTTATGTATTGATACTGAAATTCCAGGCTGATCCAGTTCTCCCCTATATTAATTCACTTACATTTAAAAAACAAACCAAAACCACAAAGCCAAAAGAAACCCCCCACACAGAAGGAGGTTGGTGTTCAGCAGCCCTGGATGCCTTCCATTTGCAGCATGCAGCAAAGTAAGTTACTTTACTAACTTAGTGCAGCTATTCTCAAAAGCAACAAGAGGATTCCTCGCAAATTAATTTTGGGGTTAATTCATAAGGTCACTAACATTCCCACAGAGGTTCCCGTTTGCCTAAACATCCAAGAAAAAGAGCTATTTAGCACACCTGCCCTCCCCCAAGCTATCTAGCATCAGTCTCAATTTGCACCAGGACAAGTTGGCTCCCACAAAGGCACCTTCTTCCCTTCAGCCAACTCAGTCTCAAGCCCAAACAAAAATACCTGCTTGTGAAGTCGGCATCAAAGCCGAAGCACCGCGCAATGACAACGAAAGCCTGGGTGACTGAGCCACTTTTTATACATGCAAAACATTATGCACACACCCTAGTCACAAAAACAGCGTAGAATAGGATGAAAATTCCCCTAACTACAATTTGGGGAAGTTATTTTGGTGATTTTTTTAATCTTTTTTTTTTTTTTTAAATTCAGGAGCCACCATGACTTACCATAGCACAATCCCATCTCCCACAGCTTTGAACAGGTCATCTGTATTTGGGTTCATTGGAATAACGTGCCTGCAGTCGGGATCATTTTCCAGAGCTTTGTTTATCCAGTTTACAAAGGCATATTTTTCTTCCTCTAAGATAAACAATTGTAAATTAAATACAGGCTTTTTCACAAAGATTTTCCCAAAAGAACCAGTGTACAATAGCCCAGGGAAATAAAAGCTGCCCCACTATCATTACCACGCTATTTTATTAGTCACACAAAGTTGAAAGAAATATGACTTTCACTTCCAATTACTAGAATATTCCTGTTATTTACTCATTACTCAACTTTATTATATTCAAGTGCGACACAAGGACTTCATCAGCAAGCACAGTTAACAAATAAGCACACATTTAATTTACACACTGCTAATCAGACATCACCCTCTAATTCTGTCCTGCTCTCACCTTGACCTGAGATCATTCAGCTAAAGGAGAACAAAAGCACAGCACAGGGCAGGGCAGGAGAAATCCGCTGTTTTGGGGATACGGCCTCCCCTTAGGTGTGAGAGGGGTGGAAGGGCAGAGCGATACCTGAGTAGGAGTGCTGCGTCCCCTCACTGGAGAGCTCCGAGGTTCCCCCGATGGCACAGATTCCTTCCTTCCTGTTAATGGCTTTTCGGAATGTTTTAGCGATATCGCTGCTTTTCACCTCTTGGAAAATCTACAATTTAAAGTGCTCTGTTAGGCAAGAAAAAACTTGTCTTCGTCAAATGAAAGGGCCACAGAAGAAGCAACTTCCTCTGGGCTGTAAAGCAGATTTTGTAGTAAGATCAGCAAATGTGAAGGGCACAGCCAGGGTGTAGTGGCATCAAATTTAACACGGAGAGTGGGCAGAGAGCTGTCCCACTCTCTCAAACACATACTGCACGTGCCTACTGAAACAGAAGCATTAGGCATGAAGTACCTCACGTACATTTACCTTTCTGAGTAGATTTCAAGAAGCCAGGAGAAAAAAAATAAAGGTGAAACCTTTGCAGTCTGGGAGCAGGTACACATGCAGCGGTTTCCGTGGGACCAAAATTGAGAAAGCTCTTGTGCCATTTTAACTTTTCCGCGTAAGCCAGACACCCGTGTGACTGTGACTTTTCGTTCACACAACAGACATTGTCCACAACCCAAGAAACAATTCTCTTGAAGTGTGTAACAGTCAAACCCCCAACAATGTGTAACAGCGAGCGCTCCAGGTAAGGACTCCCCCGTCCCCAAGAGCAGGCTTGAGCAAACTAACAAAACACCCTCACATTTGAGGGCAGAAGAGATGCTGTAGCGCAGAAAGATGACACGTGCCACCTGCGCAGGTTGTGAGTTCCTATTAGTGGCTCGGAGGTCCTACAGAACTGAGCAGCTATTAGAAAAAAACCACATCCAATGGCTTGAAAGCCTACTGTAACTCCCTCAAAACTTAACCAAATTACATTCACGTTGAAACCATGTTCAAAACACAAGTGAAACGTACACAGGTTCTCCAATCACTGCCCAGAAAAAGGCAATGAAACAGCACTGTAAAGCAAAGCGCTTCTTTTAAAAAGAGAGGAGGGGACTTGCCCAGCTGGCTGTAGAGGTGTCACTGCGGGGCCAGCCTTACCTTCCCCACCCCTTCCACACAAGTCAAATCCAGGATGCAGGGCAGTTAAAGCATCTCCTGATGGCACGCAGAGGTTTTGCTCACCCCAGCAATCAGGTAGAGCTGAGCGAAGACTCAAGAGCCCAAAAGTTTTGGGTTTTCTGGTTGGTTGGTTTTAAGCATAAGGATTTTTGATTCAGATTTATTTATTTTAAAATTTGCTGGACTAATTACTGGTATTGCGTAGCTTCTTTGAAACTACATGCTTTAATGTTGAGGTACCACTAAGTCAGTTGGCCCCAACCTCAAGTCAGTGTTCATGTCATCCTTTGCACCACAAACTCCAGCAAAAGTGCTCAGAGGCTGAAAAACAGCAACAGTTCTGTTCGTAAAACTCCTTCAACTACCATAGCTTAGCTGCCTGTAAGACATCTTGTGTTTACTCGATCACTGGTACCATTCAAATGTGACAGAAGAGATCTATGTCTTCCTTCCTAGTGCAAAGTTAGAGTTATGGACCAGCTCAAACCACCAGCTGAAACATGCACCCAAGCATGCAAGTGTTCACAAACTGCAAACGAACTCCAACTTACTAGTTGGCTCCGAACTCAAAAAGTTCAGAGGGTCTGAAAACAATTAAGGAACAGAAGGTCAAAATAAATTAAGAAATATCAAGAAAAATAGTAGGCATAGAAACAGCTCCCTCAATGTAGTGCACATACTTTTATTACTCTTTCGGCATTCAGTCATCAGAGCATGGAAAGGATGAAGGGATGGATATTGAACCAGTATCTCGGAATAAGTATTGTGCCTTTGTAAAAATAAAATAATAAAAAAATTCTGACCTATTTCTACAGAAAAGGGCTGAAGGGTAGATCCATCCTCCAGCTTCTCCTATCTCCTTACTCCTGTTCTTCCATTTTAAGGCAACAAACGATCTGAATTTTCCTAGATCAGCATCTAATCTCCAAGTGTGTCTTGAAATGCCCTCTCAAATCTTTAGCAAACACTCATAGCCCCATTAAATTGAGAAAGGAAATTATACTGCTTCATTGGGAAAAACATTCATCTATGTACCTGGAAAAACTGAGTCACTTCCAGCCAATACTGTAAGCTTGGAGAACTGGAAGTCACCAGTTGTCACCTCATGTGGAAATGGTCTTTTGGCCTCCAACAAAGTTTTCATATAGGAAAAGCATGTGGATTCTTTTGGGGTTTTTGTTGAAAAAACGACTTATTTCCCCTCTGTCCAAATTTAAACTCTGGCAGTGGCCGCACAAAAGATTGGTCATATGCAGAGATCTGTGCAAAGAACTGATTTTTACCTGGCAAGTCCTCAAAAGTGATCAGTTTGTAGAAAGCAAAACAGGATTAGGGTAAGCGGCTGAGAAGCCACCTCGTCTACCCCCTCTTCCTTAGCTTTGTCTAAAAGGGGTCCCCCAGCCTGCTGGAAATTCAGAAGTATCACTTACATAGACGAACTCTTCAAAACTAATCTTCCCATCTTTATTCTTGTCGCTGTCGATCATGAGCTTCTGGATAATCTCTCTCACTTTGTACCCAGGGAGAGGCAGGTTGGCTTCCTTGAAGAGCTCATGCAACTCATAGTCGCAGATGAACCCGTTGCTGTTGAGGTCTGAGGAAGAGAAGGGACAGGAGAAGGTTTTAGAAAAGTGCCAGTAACCCTGACAGGACCAGACCCAGACAGCAGGGCAGAAACACAGCCCCCATGCTCAAAAGTGCTTTACGGAGAGCGACCTGTGCACTGGGGACACCTACAAGACACAGAGGAATCTCCTAGCATAGCCCGTCACAGCATACCTGTTTTGGGGCCACATTGTGCGGATGTGACTGTGTGCTCCCCTGCTCCCCAGGCGCCAACCGGACCTTTATCTCCTGTAACCCTGCCCAAGCGATAACCACCCGTAGTGGTGACAAGGGGGCATCTAATCATGATGGCAGCACCCGGGGCTCAAAGGTGGTTTTGGGGAGACAGGTAACAATACAATAGCCAAGGGCTGACCTGAGCAATGCTGGTACTGTGGTCAATATGCAAATATGACTATAGGTCAATCATCTCACCCCTATAAATAGTGAAGAGCCCTTTGAGCTCTCCTGCATGGCAGCGGGCTGCACGCCAGGATCTCCCCTTGAGTAGCGATGCCCTCAAGGTTACTTCTCAAGATTCAGAGATTCCTTGCTACAACAGACCCTCAGTAAGTGACTAATAACATGCTAAACTTTGAAATCTTAGCTAAGTGATACAAAAGTTTGATTGTGCATATATAATTCTTTAGACATAAACTGTCGATCAAGTCTGGGACTAGGAGCAGATCCAGCTACACCCAGACTCCTCTCCGAGTAGGAGTTTGGAAAGCCAGGGGGTCCTTTCTGAACCTCCACTGAACAGGAGGGTCTCCCTGGCAGCTCTGTCTATGCAGCAAAGTGTACCAAGTGCACCTTGCCATCAAATCTTGTTAAAACAGTCACATTCACTATCAAACTTTGTTAAATCCCTGGTTTATATCAATAAATGTATCCCTGCTTCTCTCTGTGAGTGAAGTGCATCGCTCCATCCGCAACAGCGGAGTATTCGTCTTTGCTGAAAGCAAGATCCATGCAGGACACGGACACATAGCAGGGTGCCCACACCGAAAATATCAAGCCCAAGTAGTACAGTATTCAATGTACATCACTATCGGGAACCAAAGGTACACGGTAAATACAGAAGGCACATCCTCAGAGAGAGTCCCAGCACAAGCCTTAAGATCTCTCTGGCTTTGCTTTGGGCAACAGCAGCTTCGAAGCAGAGCCGACCAGGATGGCTCTCGGCACACACTACCAAGCCCAGTGTAAAAGTTTCACAACAGACTATCTGCATTTTCATAAATGATCTCCAGAGCGTTTCTTTTTACATCTAACTGCAGCTGGCTTTGCGTGTTAAAAATAGACAGTAATGAAAGACAGCACTTCTTACTTTCTGAACTGAAAACCCCAAGTCAGCTCTGCATTTACATTTTTTTATCATGCTGATAATGATGTTATCCATTTATTGCTGACAGAAAACTGCAGCCAGATATTTCAGTGCTGCTCAAGAATGCTCTGCAAGGACATTTGTCCTGACAGTCAATCACCAAGTCACAGCAGCACTGCACGCTTAGTGAGACGTTATTGCCTACTAGATCTGGGAAAAAAGAAAACAAGAACCTAGTGTTAATCTGGAGCTTTTCACATCAATAGATCCCAACCCCTTTGAGGACATCATCACATCTATTGACTGCACAAGGCAAATCCAGCAGCCCTAGTCTGTTTTCAGGCAAGCGAGGTTCTGCTGCCACCATGGACAGGCAGAGGTTGGGCATCTCCTTCCCCGGGCCAAGCAGGGACGAGAAGACAGCATGGTTCACTGTGCGGCTGGTAGTCAGCCTTCAGCAGAGTCGGGTCCATGAACAGCCAGAGCACTTGAAGCAGTGGATGGCCCAGATTCACATCCCAAGACATAAGCATGACCCTCCAGCATGCTCAGAGAGACAGGGATTCCGGGCATGTTGTGGTCTTGCCGGCTCAGTGCTGATGTTAAGATCCCTTTGCTGTAGGCAAGTGGTACAGACAGCCCAGGGAAGTCAATTCCATGCCTGAGCTGCCACCTCCTCCCCAGGGCTGGGGCCGTGGGGAGATACAACCCCAGATTGCTGCTGCTGGTGGGGAACACCCAGATAGGCGGTGGAGATTCGGCAGTCTCCTACGATCGCCGTTCAACCACAGGCTCTGCAAAGGTAGAGTGCCAGTAGTGAAGACATCAGCCGAGCCCTTAAAGGCTAAACAAGAGCAGTCTCAGTGTTTAAGCAGCAGCGTTACCTTCTCCCCCACCTCCAGAGCTCCCGGCGTCACGATGGTGCACGGCCGAGTGCAGCTCCACTGCCGGCTGCCAAAACCACACCGAGCTGCAAGGCACCCAGCCCCGTTCTGCCCATATCCCCCCCACCGGAGGATTTTTCTGCTATGTATGAGGCAGCAACTTCTCCCCAAGGCCACCGAGTTAAATTCCACTCAAGGAACAGCTTCTGCTGCCCAAACAGCCCGGCAGCCCGCAGGCTGTGCCGGTTCCCCAGGCTGTGCCATGGGAGAGCTGCACCAGCCCCAGTATTTGCTTTTGTCCCAAGAGGGAATCCCACACCACAGCCACTGGGGTCAGTATTTATGCTTAAAGGGAGATACTGTCAAGAGTAAAAGAAAACAATCAGGACAGCTCTAAAGTCTGGGGGTTTTTAGCAAATTTTGGAAGTCAATTTACTTCTAATGAGGTGTCAGTGGTGGCTTTTAGGTTTTATTTCACAGCAAGCAGCATGTCCTCACCACAACCCCAACCTGCCTAATTTTCCAGATCCATATGGGATTTTAAAATTCTTTTTATAAGTTAGCAAGAAAGTGAAATTCAAATGTTTAGCGGCAAACATCCAAAGTAACACAGAGCAAACCTGTACTCCCTCCTACACCCCAGTCCCTAGGTCTCAAACTAAAGAGGAGCATCAATTCCAGTGGATTAATAAATACAATAAACTATTTTATGAAATGTCAGGGTTTACAATAATGCTGATGAAATAAAGTGGTTTGGGTCACTGGTAGCAACAGGCTGCTGTCTGGCCTTCAATTTTAGAACTTTATTCCAAAAAAATATAAACTTACAAAGGCAAGCGTTATTAAAGAGTCCAGCCCAAGATGTCATCAGCAAACTATTTCCCCTCTAGATAAATCACAGCTTATTTTGTTACAGTTTTCTTATTACTAAATCTAACTCCGCAACGTGCGCCTATTCCCTGCATCACAGCCAGTGAAGAAAACCAGACAAGAAGGGATTTGCTGATCTCCAGGGCCTACGGACCCACAACAAAACTCTGCTGTCACCCTCAGCGTGCCTACAGCCAACACCCATCACTTTAGCCTGTGCCTAGCTGAACCCACCACAACCATGCTGCCATGCTGCCAAATTACACAGGTAAATCCAGAGACACCTGTTCATCACTTCTTTCAATCAATCCTCCACCTAAAGACCTAAGTTTTACATCTACCCAAATGTTAGTAGGCAAAGGGCAGAGAACAGTAAGACTTCAAAATATTGTATCCTTGATAGGACCACAGGTGTGATTTTGATTCAGATTTGGTAAAGGTTTTCCTCTCGACATGTCTAGCTTAAGCTTCCAGAAGTGTTTCTGAACCAGGCTTGCATGTGCCGTGTCTGAGCCTGTTCAGAAGTGAAAGGGAAAAACACGATATACGGCATTTAACGAGGCAGAAGCCTGTTGGGTGAGACAGCAGGGAACTGAGCTCCAAAGTCCCCAGCTCCAACAGACTGGAGAGACGCATGTGTAAAAGGATGCTTAAATCTGTCTAGAGCTCAGTTCTACATACAAAGCCCTGCATGTCTTTTAAGGGTATGATCTAGTTCAAGGAATTGAACTAGGACCCCAGCCTTGCATTTACATTGGTTTGCTTGCAGAACAGAAACTGTAACTTAAAAATGCTGATTGAAATGCAACAGAGGAGTTAGCCCAGGGCATTGCCTGGTCCATCCACACTTGCTCAGCAGACCTCAACCTCAATCTGAAAGCATCAAACCTGGCTGCAGGGCAGGTATCAGGAATTTGCCACAGTCTGGGGCAACTTCTGCCTATTTTGATGGTTTCTTCCACCCCTGCAAAGCAGCATCTTCCCAGTCTTCTGAGGGTGCCTAGTTCAAAGCAGATTCACCTCTGCTGACTGAAATTAGAAAAAAAAAAAAGTTAGCAGCTCTGCAGCACAAAGAGCCACCTGAAATGCACACTCACAGTGAGCACATGCGGCCAGGGAGTGCGGCACCAGGAAAGATGCTGCCCGTCAGGAGGAGGCGCTTGCCAGAGGCTCCCAGCACCTGCACTGGGCTCAGATGGACAGCACAGCATCAAGTGTGAAGGACACACTGTGGACTAATGCACCTTAACTCACTCCAAACCCGCTCTGAGGGTGGTGAGGCATTGGAACAAATTGCCCTGGGACGTAGTAGCTGCCCCATCCCTGGAGGTGTTCAAGGCCAGGTTGAACGGGGCTTGGAGCAACCTGGGCTGGTGGGAGGTGTCCCTGCCCAGGGCAGGGGGGTTGGGACTGGATGGTCTTTAAGGTCCCTTCCAACCTAAACCATTATATGACTCTATGAAAACCCCTGGGTCTCAGGACATAAGTTCTTCCAACTCTTAACGACATCCCAAACACCCACCTGTAAGAGTTACTCTTCCATAGCGTCCTGGGAAAAAAAATTAACCACAGATTTACTTCATCAATTAAAAGGGCATCTATGTCCCAGGCACTTTGGGAATGGGATTTACGAGCACGACCACTCTTGGTTCAACTGCAAGACCCCACATCAAGCTACTGGTTTTGCAGTAAAGATGCTCTCATTTCAAGTTTTACCTTCTTGGCCCCAGAAGGGCAGATTTCAGCGTTAAAGCCTGGTGGATGTGCTAGCCCATAGTTTTGGCTTGGCAGCAGAGTCGAGTAATTTTAATTAGTGATGGACTAAGTGGTGGAATACAGATCCATTCTTCTCTTAACATGTCAAAAAGCCTTTAGCCCTGTAAACATGACAAATAGCACTGAGGCCCCTATCCCACAGGGCAGCTGCTTCCCTTCCCGCTGTCTCTGTTCCCTTCTGGCATCACAGTCAAATGTACAAAGTAGCAGCATTACAAAAAAACAAAAAACAAAAACACAACAAAAAAGCAGTCACCTTTGCAGCACCAGCAAGTTTCATAATCACTTCCAGCATTACTGCAGACCCACCATATGGTGCCTTGCTGGATGTCCTGCAACAGGGCCAGACTTCAGACAGAAGGTGGTCTGAAGGCCCTCTCTAACAAAATCCGAAATGGTATTCAACAGCCGAAGAGGCTGTCAAAATAGAAGCTATCCCAAATGAAATCCTTCGGCGTACAGCCCAGAATTACTAATGGAAGAAAGCAAAATTGTTTTAACAGACAAGCTACAGCCTGGATTCATTATAATCTGCCTGATGGAAAGGAAACTACAGCACGTCTGAAGTTTCCTATTTCTACTGAAAGATGCATGCCCGCCAGCATGCTCAACCCGGGAAAGGTCACTGCAGCGATGTACGGCACCATCTTCTGCCCATATGCAGGTGGCGCAGCAAAGCCACGATAAACAAAACCCAAAAGCTGCTTCAAGCTCTGGCTCAGCTTCCTCCAGACAAGTACTTAAAATAGCTTAAATAACAGGATGCAAGAGGGGAAAGTAACCCACACGTTTCCTTTTAAGGATATATGCTCGGCAGGACACACTCGAGCAGGATCACAGATCCCTATTTGCCTTAAGCTAACATTTCGGAGCATTGTTTTCCCACCTTGCAGCAGCGAACAAAGTGTTCAGCTGGGTTATGATTTTTCAGTACTTCGTGTTTCCAGAGAAGATGCTTATCTCCGCTATCAGAAGCAAGGAGAGGAAGACAAGTAAACAGAGCAAGCTTGCAGATTTTGTTCTGCCATGCCTCCCCTATGAAATGCCACTGTTTGGCCAAGTACATACACGTTCCACAGAACAAATTCAGAGATCAGCTGAGATTGGGAACAACCTGCTCATCTCCCACTAACCTGCAGGTCAGTCAAAGCCTAGACTATTCTCATGCCCCACTTCATTACTTTTGTCAGATGTTAAAATGCTTTTTTCCTCTGCTGCTGTTTACCACTGGGACCACTTCCAATACAAATACCTGGTTGTATGACGCTGGGAGCTGCTTCTCTGAGCTGTAGCAGACTGCAGTGCTAACCTTAAACCATGGTTTCTCCCCCGCGGACTGCTTCTAGTCCTAGTCTAGTACTGCAGGCAGTCTGTGGAACTCTCGCCTTTTGCTGGCTGTCAGAGACCAGCACACCAGCTGCGTGGGAGAGAGGGGATACCTTCAAGTGGCATGGAAGGCAAGTGGTGACAGAGTACGTAGTAACATACCTCACCACCTTCCAGCATCACCAGATGTCTCTATCCAGTCCACCTGCATACAGAAAAGCTGGTCAATCACACACCTTTAAAGTCCCATCAACCTACGGATCCAGAGCAGCACCTTGTCCCATGCCAGAGTTAAAGCAGGTCTCCAGGAAGCCCTTGCAGATGCACGTTGGAGCGGGGCATGTCTTGGTGAGCAGAAACCAACCCATGAGACGCTTCCTCCACCCCACATTTGCTTTATGACATCCTAGAAGCCAACCAGCTGAGCTTTTCTACAACCACGCTTCCTAGCTGCGTTCCAAGCTGTCCAAGTAGCTGGGAGATGACAGAAAGGCTTCATTTCAAATAGCAACCTTGGTCCAACTTCTCTTTGCATTCACTAAAGGTGGCATTAGAAGTTCCCAAGTGAAAGTCAGCCACCCAGTTAGCGACCAGTTCTATATCCCAGGGCAAATATGGCTCCTTTAGCCAAGAATAAAAGGAATAAGAGCATTAATGACACTCCTGACAGGCACGTCCCACAGCAGTGCTTGCAGGCTGTACCATGCCTAAAGCACACAAAACAGAGGGCAGCCAAAAGGGACGAGCAGATCCCATCTCACTTGTGGGTACGTCCAGGCTAATTATTACATTTCTCAATAATACCTAAGTTTTGACACTGCTTTTATAATATGAAACCAAACAGGACGCACCTCCTGAGCAGGATGAGCTGGTTTCCTAAAACAAACCAGCATTTGACTTGGCTTTTTCCAGTTTCCAGTGGAAAGCCAGCCAGCCAACCTAATCTCGATAATTCTCCCTGACACTAACAACAAAAAGCCACCACATTCCTGCCAGGTTAATCATTTTAAGTTTATCCAAGGGCGGAACGGGCTGCCTGCATCCCAGCCTTATTAAGGTTTGCACTCAGAGGCACATTTGGCAGCGAGAAGCACGATGGTCACTTGTCTCCCTCTGCGGCAGCTCGCTTTCCCCTGCTGGAAAAGTCTTGGGAAGAGCGAGACAGGAGAGGGAACTGCTTGAAATGCGTCTTGCTTCAAGTGCCAACAGTGAACACTGCTCCATGAGAATCTGTTCTTTGAAATTCATATTTCTCTCTGCCGACTGCAAATTTAGAGCAAGCGAGAGTTTTAAGAGCCACCCTGCTCTAGAGGGCAGCTTACCCGACACAGATGCGAGGCAACTACCAATTTGTATTTATAACCCATGCTCAAGACACACTGATGTCCAGTTAGGAAAATGAAGCACTGACTCTGGTCACTTGTGCAGCTCATTCCCAGTCAGTGCCAATCCCGGCTGCGGCTCCCAGCTGCATCCGCTGCCCTGCCCACACTGGTGTGGTCCAGCTCCCGTCCCACCCCTCCCTGGCATTTCGCTGATCCTCCAGTAAGCTGTATCAGGAAACTAAACTAGCAGAAAACAAATTTTCTCCATGATGTCACTTTTCTGCCCATTTCAGCTTCCTGAAGCAGCCTGCCAGAGGCTTCTGCAAGGGGGAAAGCTGGAAGGCAGGCAGAGCAGCTTGGGCTGCACAAGCCCTTGAGCATGGTAGGCTGCTAGGGAGGTGAGAACCGGAGAAGAAATAGAGCCACCAGAGGGCAATGCACATGCACCGCAGCCACAAACCATTTTATTATCGCCACAAGTTGCTCCATAACGGCCAGGTAAACAGACGCTAATTAGGTTTTGCCCCAAGCTCACCAAACGCGGTGCTTCAAATGCACCCGCACAAACCAGAAATGTAGCACCTACGTTTACCATCTGCACAGCTCAGCCAATCTGCCAAACCCATCGTCATCAGAACCGAGAACCCTGCAAGCCCTGAAGTGCTGCCTGGGCCAAAGTAATGCAATACCTGTTCGGATATTTCTTCTGCCACCAAGAGCCACAAAGCCCACCCTGGAGCAACAGGGCAAGGCTGTCTGCCAGGGCTCACCAGCAGCCCACATCCCTTCCTTTGTGCTCCTCGGCTAGAAGTGACAAGCCAGAAGCCACAAGGCTGCCAAGGGACTCCTTGGCACGGAGAAGATCACGAGAGCAGCAGACTGCCTGCGTCCGGCTGGCTCCACTGCTCGCAGGGGTGGGAGAAATCTGTTTCAAATGTACAGCAGGCAGGAGCAAGGTGCCTTCCTCACTGTGACTTACCAACTTTGGCAAAGGCCTCCTTGAGTTCCTCCAGCTCATCTTTGGAGATTTGCATGGTGTTGGCCATCTCATGAATTTAGGGAGCACCTAACAAGAGAAAAAGGAGACCATGTGAAACCCGGCTGCATTCAAAAGCATGCAGTTTTGAACAGCAGCATAGCAACAATCAGTACCAGGGTCATTACAGTTCTTGAAGCCACATTTATCTTTCCACTCAGAAAACAGATGTGTGAAACTCTGAAGATGGGAAATGCGCTCCTTAACAAGTCAAAAATCACCTTAGCCTTGTTAATATTTAGCTCTGTGTATTTATTTTATGGGCTATGCTGTTCTACACACATTAAGGTACAGGCTACCAGTGTGTTCCATAGGTCAGAAAAGCTCACATCTCCAGGGATTTTCCACAACTTTGAACAAAATCAGGATCCAAAGTTAAAATATTAATGCAAGAGATACTGAACACTCTGCCTGCCTGTCTGTCCCCCGAGAGCACACAGCTACCAAACCCAAATCTGAACAGTACCCGAAAGGTCTTTTTGCACAAAGTAGTATACCTGATACCATTTGCAAAAAGGAAATAGTTTGCTTTTCTACAAGAAAACCATTTGAATAAACACCTGCCTATTTGCCTAGAGTCAGTCTCTCAATAAACCATGGAAGCAACAGGCTGTTGGCACTGCCACTGCCCCCCTCCACCCTCCCGAGCACGGCACGGCGGGAACACCACAGGCGAGTGCAGAACAGCGGGCACCTTGCCACGCTAAACCCCGAGCATGCAGAAACTCCGCTTGGATCAGATCTGCTTGGTGTTTAAGAAACAGAGAGGATGAAGCATACAGTTCCCACACCCATCTGCTAGAATCCTCCTTTCCAAGCACTGATAAAGTGCCACCCAGACAGCCTGGACAGGAGGTGTCACCATACAGATGGAAAAAGGCCAGTGACCTGCCCACATCCCCTTCCCACGACAGTCGTGACAGCAGCATCAGATGCCCTGTTGGCACTTTGGCCAATACGACCAAGAGAGACCAGCAATTGATGAAACAGTGCAAACTGGGCAATCCTCAGTGCACCACCAGAAAGGCAGGCACTGATCAGCACGTTCTAGCACACGCTCTAGCTCAGCGTCTTTAAAAACAGGGATCTGGGCAGGCTCAGTGCAACTTCAAATGAGACTTGCATCCCAAGATTTTCCAGCTCCCACTTTGTCAGCTACAATCACTGTAGGTAGAGAAATAAGGGGTTCCTCCTCTGCCTACGGGAACAGACACAGCTGCCTCCTCCTCTGTGAGCACAGGGATGAGGGGTGCGTTCGGGTTCAGAGGCTGTCCAAAGGCAGGATCCAAAACGGGCTGGCTCTCTGCACAAGCCCCAAGAGGCTCAGTCTCACAAAATCCTGTGCTCTGATTAGCAAGCCTCTTTAGTCTGAGGCTCCCAGCTGCCTTCACAAGCATTTGTTAGCTTAAAACCCCAGGTTTGCCTGGAGCTGCAAATATTCATATTCTGTAACACTTCACTCAGCCTGGAAAGAAGGAAGGGGTTGGAGATGCCAGCGGTGAGCAGGAGTGGCAGCCTGGGAAAGCCGCTCAGGCAGGTGCTCGCAGCAGAGAAACTCAACAAGAACTTGCATCACCGCAGAGACACGGAGGAAAGCACATCAGTCCCCACCTGCCAGCATCTGCAGAGCTGCCAGCGGACACCACAAGATGTTTAACAGTCAGTAAAAGCCACCACCAGCAAGACAGCCAACTTCATCGTCAACTTCATCATTGGGCTCATACTGCAAGAATGGGGCAGGGGGAGGAATCGCTGCAAAGCTGTGTCAGATTCACAGGAGGGGGAAGCACCATAGTAAGTTTTTTATACTGTTTCACAGATTACGAGTTAGGCCAGTTGACCAAGAAAACACTGCCCTGCAGGTTCCTTGAAGATCATAAAATGGTTAAGAGTTGGAAGGGACCTTAAAGACTATCCAGTCCCACCCCCACCTCCCACCAGCCCGGGTTGCTCCAAGCCCCGTCCAACCTGGCCTTGAACACCTCCAGGGATGGGGCAGCCACAGCTTCTCGGGGCAACCTGCCCCAGGGGATCACCACCCGCACAGGGAAACATTTCTTCCTAATGTCTAATCTGAGTTTCCCCTCTTTCAGTTTAAAACTGTTCTCCCTCATCCTGTGGCTCCTCTCCCTGATGCAGAGTCCCTCCCCAGCTCTCCTGGAGCCCCTTTAGGCACTGGAAGGGGCTCTAAGGTCTCCCCGGAGCCTTCTTTTCTCCAGGCTGAACCCCCCCTCCCTCTGCCTGTCCCAGCAGAGGGGCTCCAGCCCTCGCAGCATCTTTGTGGCCTCCTCTGGCCCCACTCCAACACGTCGATGTCCTTCTGATGTTGAGGACTCCAGAGCTGGATGCAATTTTTCAAGTGGGGTCTCAGGAGAGCGGAACAGAAGGGCAGAATCCCCTCCCTTGCCCTGCTGGCCATGCTGCTGGGGATGCAGCCCAGACACAGGAGCGCTGTGTGCAGCACTGGCTGTCTTTGCAGGATACGCAGTCCGGGACCTGCCGCCTCCCTGCAGCACTCCCCCAGCCGCCCCGGCACCCCGCGCCTCAGTGCCACCAAAACCTGGCTGGTTTCCAGGGGATAAAGGAGTCACTCAGCAAGAAAGTCAGCTCTGAGCAACCTCAGTGCACGCTACAGGAGGTGGATTTCACAACTGGCAGAAACACCTGGGGAATGCTATGGGGAACAGCCCGTTTTGGCAGCGCAGGCAGCACAAGCTGGCAGGCAGGAGAGGCCGAGCTAGGGACTAACAATTCAACCACCCGTCCTTCACAAGGTCTGCCTTCTTCCCAATCCTTGTCTTCACCAATTCAAACTAGGATTTCCCTTGAAGAGGGATCTCCAACAGCATCATTATCTAACCACTTCATTGGAATTTAATTTGCTGCTGACTATCTCCAACATCTTTAACACCAGAACAAGCAGCAAACGCCACCATAAGCCAAGAGCATTTTAAAAAGCTGCTCTGTTTGACTTTTTTTCAGGGAAATACCACGCTGTGGATATGCCCTGCAGTTGTTTGCGTGGGTCTTCACTTAAAACAAAAATTCCCCTTCTGGCCCCTATGCTGTTCAGCTCCATCAGTAAGTCTACAAAACAGGTTTACTTCTCAGTTTTCGTACCGCTTCTTCCTCCTGTTTCTCTGCTTGAGAGGAGAGAGGGAGAATCTGAACAAACAGATTAAAACATCTGACCTTGTTATAGTTGTCTGGGAAGGGGAAAGTATGTTACGATATAACAAAACGGTATAGTAAAAGGTTATTGCGCCACCCAGTTACAAGTTGACAGGGACTGTTTAGTTCTCAAAGCAATTTTACAGAGTTTTTTTTGCAGTGGAGAGGTATTACACCAACATTGGCACACTGGGCTGGGGGGCAGGGGAGCTGTTCAGTTTTTTCTTGTGTGGGTTTTTTTTTTTGATTGTTTGTTTTTAATAGCTGAGTCTAGGGCATTCAGAATCACCCTTTTCATTCAGTTGCATTTTTAAACAAGAGGCTTTGTCTTCAGGGACATAATAAGTCCTTTTACAGCCCTGGCATAGGGATCACGCATCAGCTGGCTCACTCGCCGCCTGCGGGGCCGCAGCTCCACGCTGCCCATGGCACACTCGCAACCACTGTGGGCAAAACCTCTGCCAGGGCACGCCACCACAGCTGGAGACAAACCCACCTTTAAAGACCCACTTTAGAGGGAGGGAGAGATAACGAAGCTGGTATTGCAGCCCCCACCTGGAACACTGCATCCAGCTTTGGAGTTCTCAGCACAAGAAGGACATGGACCTGTTGGAGGGGGGCCAGAGGAGGCCCCAGAGATGCTGTGAGGGGTGGAGCCCCTCTGCTGGGAGGACAGGCTGGGAGAGTTGGGGGGGTTCAGCCTGGAGAAGAGAAGGCTCCAGGGAGACCTCAGAGCCCCTTCCAGTGCCTAAAGGGGCTCCAGGAGAGCTGGGGAGGGACTCTGATCTGTGAGGGGAGCCATAGGACGAGGGGGATCGGTTTTAAACTGTAAAAGGGGAGATTTAGACTAGATATTAGGAGGAAATCCTTTGCTGTGCAGGTGGTGAGCCCCTGGGGCAGGTTGCCCCGAGAAGCTGTGGCTGCCCCATCCCTGGAGGTGTTCAAGGCCAGGTTGGAAGGGGCTTGGAGCAACCTGGGCTGGAGGGAGGTGTCCCTGCCCAGGGCAGGAGGGGGGAATGGAATGATCTCCAAGGTCCCTTCCAACCTAAACCATTCTATGAAAAGCGGAGACAGCAGCGAGCTAGTGATCCCACACCCATTTTACACCCTGGTGACAGATGGCCCATCGCTTGATGCACACATAAACAGAGCGTATAAGGATGCAACTCCTGCTCCAGATCCCTCTGGCTTCTGCCTTCATCCCTCACACCATAGAAGAAAAGCGCAGGCAGCAGACAGACGCACAGGAAATCATGGCAGGCAGACAGCGCAGCCCCTTTCTGTCCTCTGGAGACTTTGCTTTGTGCTGCTGCTGTAAGCGCATCCCCGGTTTTCAGATAACAACTCCCTTCCAGAGAGGGGTTGTATAAAGTTTCTGTGCAAACAAGTTTTATAGCTTCTAAGCACGCTGCCGTCACTGAGCAGGGGTTAGTTTATTTGCTCTCCAGACAGAACTGCAATACGGGCAGGTCAAGTACAGCTGCCCCCGCCCTGTCAGCCAGCTGGGGACAGGCCATGCAGCGGGGACCATCACCGACACCGCAGGGATAACGCCACCGCCGCCCTCAGCACTTCCAGCACAACTGCCAGACGCTAACCAGCACATTTGGGTGGATTAACTGCTCAGACAGCTACTTAAAAACACTCAAGCCCTGAGAAAACGTCCCCAAGAGGGGAGGCCCAGAGAGCTGCGTCCTGCACAGGCCTGGTGGGACACGGCGGGGCGGGGGGAGGAAAGGAGCATCCAGGCATTTGCGTATTGCCTTGAAAGCCAGAGGATTAATTCAATTTTTGAAAGCGCATGGCAACCAAATATTTCCTGACAGCCACTTGAACGCATCCAACAGAAACAGAGCTGGAATCTGCTGCTGCTCCAAATGGCAGCTCCGCGCTGCTTGGAAAGCCGAGCCACGCCATCCCTCCCCGACCCGCCCTGCTTTGATATCCCTACAACGACTGATTAACAGTGCCAATTTGTTTACTCAAACGGGCAAAGGCAGAGACACTTTAAAGTGTCAACAAAAAGGTATTAATATGTCCTTTTTCCATCCGATAAAAAAAAAAAAAAGCACAGGCTAGGCCTAGTCTGGAGCAGTGACTCACTCTGTGCGGATTCCCCTTTCCAGAGGAACCTGTGGTTTTGCTGCTTTTTCATGACAAAGGCTCCAGACATGAGAAGGCACGTCAGTCAGCATTAGCTAATTAAAAATACTTCAAAACCCACGTGTCCGACCACTAACCCAGCACATATCAGTCTTGCTTTAGGAATAACGAGCTGGGCAGCCAGGCTCTCGGTGGCCCCGCAGCCCAGAGCAGGTGCCAGAGCCCCAGGGCTTGCAGCACAGCGCAGTGACCAGTGACACCACGCTAATTTGCAGGGAATCCTGATGATTCAGCTGAGGCGGGATCCATCCCCCAGGCTTCCTGTGGCTCACCCCATCCTCCTCTTCCTCCCTGTTTTGCATGGGCCCCGCCACAAGCTGTATTAGAGAACAGGGTGGCCGTTCACACTCCCCTCACCCCAATTTGCCCCCTCCCCGGCTCTTTTTGCAAGGTGTGTGAATCTTGGTTGCCACAAAGTCCTCTCTAGCTTGCAAGGGCCTGAGCCCCACTGCCGTATGGATGCCCCTCCATGGGGCTGGCAGCATCATGCCCATCCCAGCATGGCCATGCACACTCTGGAGCTGCTGGGCCAGCTCAGGGCAGCCACCCTGCTCCGGGCACAGCAGTGAGGAAACCGACTCACGGGCGAGGGCTGAATGCCTATATTTTCTTTGTGTCCCTTCCCAGGTGACTGGGATGCTGCAGGGTTCTCCTGACGCTGCAGGAGCCCTCCTCCATGGCCCTTTGGAAAGGCTTGCAGGCAGGAGAGGGCACGCGTGCCACCCACCCCATCGTCAGGCACACCCGGCACCTCTGCCGGCTCTTTTTTCTGGTCCCATCCAAGCAAAGCCTTTAGGGTTTTACAGACATCTCCAAACTTGACAGCGACAGGAGGACGTGAAAGCTCGCGGTGTGCAGGCTTGGTCTGAGGAGTCCTCCAAGATAAATACACACACCGCCGCTTTGGGGGGAGATGGGGTAGTTTAGGGATTGATGGACTGTAAATGAAAACCTATCACGCACTCCATCCTCTCCCGCTCATAATCTGTTTGTGTTTCAAAAAATGTTTTGTTCATCAAATTCCTCCAAGGCAGCACCCACTCCTTATGTGTAGTTATTAGCAAACACCAGCCTGCTTGGAAGCACATAAACTTTTATTTGGCAATTACCTTCCAGACAGTCACCAGTCAGAGGCACAGGCTGAAACCAGACCTTCGCCACACTTTTGTCTTTCCCCATGACGATCGGCGTCACCCTGATATGAGCAGCAATCAGGAGATGCTGCCCCATCTGCAGAGACTGCACCGCTACGGTGTCTAACACCTTGCCAACAGCATGATGGTGCTACAAACCACTGTGCCCCAGAAATTAGTTTGGTGCTGCTCTTTGCACAAAGGTGGTACTCATGCAGGCAGAACACAAAGGTGCTCACACCGGCTCAGTTAGCTGTCTCCCCTGCCTCGGGAGCAAAGGGGCACTCGAAGGTTTGGGCAGGTATTTCTTTGCAGTGCCAGACTTGGCCGAGTAACTGCATCTCTTATCTGTGGCTCTTCCCTTCAACCAAGCTTTCCTAGTCCCATGCACATCGGGCTCAACACCGACGAAACTACAGCTCTGCTCTCAAGGTCTGCAATGATTTAACTATTGAACAGCACCAGGCTGTAATGCCTGCAAAGCAATCATGCAAACCCAGCTTTATTCATCCAGCTTTCCTCATCCATGCACAGCACCAAACAACTCACCTCAACAGGTCAAGGACCAACTACACACAAAGTCAGTTTTGATACCAAATTTCTTTAAGCTTGTCTCGCTGTTCGACTTCAGTGCCTGCTGCCACCCAATTCCCCAGCTTCCTCAAGCTGCTGCCTTTACACGCAGCACATCCAGTGCCCACAGAGTATGTACACTCTTTGACTCCCCCACGCTGGCTGCGTACCCCGCCAGCGGTGATACAGCCTCTTGCTGCATCACAGGGAAAGGACACAGGACCGCACAGGCACCATACAGCTCATTTCTTCCCAATCCCATATACAGATTACCTCCAGCCGCTGTTTTGGAAGCGCCTCTAAATCAGCAAAAGTCCCATTAGCAGAGTTTGCTTTATATTCTTTGAAAACCCTGAAACTGTCATGCTGGGAAAGACAGGCTCGCTGCTATGTCTGTTTTCACCTGGGAGCGGACTGTGAAACTTTGCTCCTGTTGTTACACAACTCACCGCTGCTGTGGGGGGAAAAAAAAAAAATCTGTCAAATCCATCAGGAGCAGAGACTTACGCTGGAGTTAGTCACCCCGCTTGGCATGCCAGTGGCTCTCTCCAGATTTGGAGGCATGCCTCCACAGGGTATCCACCTCTGGACATGCACTTTCCTCCAGCAGATCAAATGTCTCCTAGCTAGACCTGGGTAGAACGATGCCAGAGATTTTTCTGAGCAGTGTTTGGGTAGATGCCCAGCAGGGATCTGGGCTGCACAGATGCAGGGTCACTCCAACACTACAGGAACAACCGCGGCAAACCAGTTTTTCTATGCCTTCTGCTTAAGACTTTAACTGCTGCCCCAACACCCGTGGATAGCCTGGACAACCTGATCCTTCACTTTCTGCATGCTGGTGAAAGTGTTTTCTCTCCCTTTGAGACAGAACCAGATTCACTCGCTTAGATCATCTTGAATCCTTATTAAAAACAACTGCTGACCCATCAGCCAATTCATATGCCTCTGGCTCCCCTGCACAGCCAAGGAGGCTTTCTGGGGTGCAGCCAGGGCCAGATAACAGTCAGCACGTTCAGCACGCTGACCCAGAACCAAGCTGTAGCCAAAACTCACAGAAAACTCTAAATCAGCATCAAACCTGCTAATGGCATCAAACAGGAATCAGCCCCTTGCTAAAAAGCCCATGAAAGCCATGTCCTTCAGGGCAGCATCCAGAGTACTGAAAGCTGGGGAGATGACACAGAAATTTGTAGGGATTTGAGTACACAAATCCCTCTGTCTCACAGATGCAGAAAACAGAAACATAGCGAGCAGCTGAGGATGCTCAGCCACGTGATATCCAATCGCCCAAAGGCTGGAGGGGTGCACAAGTCAGAGTGGCACAAATGCCTCCACTCCAGCTGCACATGGAAGGGGAGGGGGGAGCTTCCCCAGTGCTCAGGGAGCTTCCCCAGTGCTCAGTGCAGTCCCCCCAACGCATCCCCATCCAGCCCTGAAGGACTATGAGCCAGAGCTGCCTCTGATGCACGTTAAGGGCAATCCTGGAGCAGAGGGGATGGATGTTTGCTTACTCTCATGACCCAGTGTTCACTATGAGGTTGAACCAACAGAAAAGTAAAACTGGTTTGGGACTCAAATGGAAGGGAACAGAAAGCTTCCCACAGTGCCTTTTGGCACACCTCTGGTTTTCGCAGAGCAACTGCTCCAGGATCAGAGCACATTTGAGATCATAACACACTAGATTGGTTTAACTCACTGCTGAATTTCAGTAGTTCGTTCACGTCAGTGGAAACAGAACAGCAATATTCCCCATTAACTAATTAGTACAACATGAAACAGGTGATCCTTTCAAGACCTCTCAGGAAAGGAAGGGCTGAACACTTATCCTGCCTGGAACTTGCAAAAGCAAATAACATTCAGAGACAATTTAAACCTAAGTGCAAGAAGGTAAAAGAGAGGGGAGGTGTGGGTCAGATGTCAGCTAATGGACTGAAACTCGTAAGGCTTAATTTCAATTCCTGGCTCAGGCACAGAAAAATCATGTTAGCCTCTCAGAAAACTCTTACACTGATAGTAATTCTTATTCTTGCGCAGTCCCCCCAAATAAAGAGCAGCATTAAACACTTCCTTCTGCTTATTCTGTATCTTAACCATAAATGACTGCAAGAAAGGACCTGCCTCTCACCAACCATCTCAAGCCTCGGCATAAGGCACCCCTCATTTTATGACAGGACCCTGAGAGCGATGGTGGGAAAGCCAAAGGGTTCCCCGCCTGCATCGGCGAGGAGGGATGAGGATCGCAAGGCTGAATCAGTTCATTTCCTTCCCCAGGAGCGATGGGGACCTGCTTGCTCAGACCTGCAGGTTACCCTCAACATGCTTTAACCATGCGTCTCTCCATTTCCCAATATTCAGCCCAAAAGGAGCCCAGCCCTCATGGGGGTGAGCCGCAGAGCTCAGCCCATGCCCCGGCCCCCAGCAGCAGGATAAAGCCCTTCACAGGCTGAAGGGAGCCGGGGCCGTGCAGCCCAGACCCACCTCCACCCCCAGCACCTCCCGCCTCCGCTCTCCCATAGCACCTTCACTTGGCAGGTAAAGCGACTGATATCCTATATGCCGTGATAAAGCAAGAAGCATTACTCAGTCTGTTAAACTTCCCTCCCGCCCAGGCGGGGGAAATCAGCCCTAAATTAAAATCACAGCGCAGTCACTGCTTATTCAATGCCAGCAAACAAGCTCCCGCAAGCCAAACACCCAGCGCGATGGTGCCGAGCTGGACAATTGGGAGTTTCGGCAATTAATTTTGGGAGGGTGGGTTTCGTGCAACCTTTAAGAAGGTACAGCTGCGGTCCAGCAGTTTTGCAGACCCGTTTATCAGTTTGGAGATAAACAGACCTGTCCTGAAGTGACAGGGCCAGGGCTGACCTCCCGGCAACCCAGCCATGGCGGCCCGGGTGATAGACACTGAGAGAATTGGGTCTGTGAATGTTTTCTTAAATAAGAAACAAGCCATACTCTAAGCATCGGAATTATGTTTCAAAAGTCTCTTAAAAACCAGGAATTTCAGTAACTGATCTCTCACTACAAAGAGCTACTGATAAAAGAAGAAAAACCTTTTTCCATCCTTGCTTTGCTGCCCGTAATCTTGTTTAGAAAGCACTTGGGAAAAAGGGAAAGAAGTCAAAATAATTTCATTTGGAGCAAGAAAGCAACACTGGACTGCAATAAATCAGTGTCGCTGCATAGCTGTCCTAAGCAGCTTTTAGAAGTAGAAAAAAAACCTGTAAATTCAACACCTGTCTTCTCCAGAGAAGACGGTACAGATCCTATCTACCCTTAACAAAAGCAGAAACATTAATCTCAAAGATAAACGCGAACCAGCTAGAAGAGCAGGAAGCCGCGGTCTTTGCCTGCCAGGAGGCCACCACGAGAGTGAAATGTCGTTCCCTGTGACAGCAGGGTCTTCCCCACACCTCTCTATAATTTCACTTAGTGCGGGGAGGAGCGACAGGGAATAGGTAGCAGTCGCCAGTCCAGGATCAGACAAACTCTACTCCGTCACTCTTGGATTTTGGACAAGTATTAATAATCTCTGCAAAGTGCATCCTAATTAGCAGGTTTCGAGGCCAGGCAGGATCTCCAAGATGCATCCAGCACTCCTGGAGCCGAGCACTAACTTCTCGCTGGGTGCCTTCAAGCTGCTTTGCCGCCTCCTCCTCCTCCTCCTCCCCCCTCGGTTTAGATGTCACGGTTCGAGAGAGATGCATGTGCTGTAAACAGCAGGCAACCTCATCGCTACTCCGAATTACAGGAGGGTGTGAGAGTCCTCCAGCTGTGGAAATTGCTCTTTATGCCCAGATATTTTGCAAAATAAATGCAGGGTAAGAGTAAAATATAACTTAAGCAAAACCTCAGAGCAACACATTCAGTATAAACAAAACCAGGATATGAAGAATCTACACTAGATGTGTTTTACAGATTTTCAGACATGCTAAAGTCTAACCTTTTCAGCACAAAAAAAAAAAAAAATCAGTATTTCAGTCCAATATTTAAAAGTATTTGGTATACAAGTGTTTTAGCCAGTAACAACTGCTCAAGCATTTGGAGAGGGTCTACGCTGGTTTCCAGCACCAAGCACAGCCAGCCTTCCCCAGAAAACACAGCAAGCAAGATAAACTCCTCAGTTTGGAAACAAACCCCTGCCAAGTTGTGATGCCACATGCCATTCCCACTGGAACAGCAAAGCTGCACTCGCAGCCCAGCCTCTCCAGGCAAAAGACCCCAAAAGTCAGGTAGCCACCACAGCCAGCAGCCTACAGCCACTTCCCAAAAGCACTCAGAGCTCCTCACGCTTTCTGCACGGCTGGCGTTTAAATATTTAACACTTCTACCATGCAAGTTTAAGCAGTTGGGCTCTCTAAAAGCCTGCTGCAGAGACGGGGAAAGACGTGTCCCAGACGGAGCTTTCTGAGAAGGCACACCCTCAGTCCTCACTTCAAAAATTAAATCCCCAGTGATGCAAAGTCAGTCGCAGCACTCGCTGCCGCTCTGTCTGCATGCGCTGCTCAGTCAGGTGCACAGATAAATTTCAAATTTAAGATGCATTAAAACCTGAAACTAATCTTTTCGTTCTGCCCAGAGCTATTTTCCTTTATCTGCTACAGCGTCAGGGATCCCTAAACATTCTGCAGAGAAAATAAAAGCAAAACAAGTCATTGCAGGGCGATCTGGCATCCACGCAGCCAGCCAGAACCCCAGCAGTGGCCAGCAGAGCAAGCGGCAGCAGGAACCACCCTTACCTCTCCTTCCTCCTCCTCCCTTACTTCTTCCTCCTCCTCTCCGCCCTTACCTCTTCTCCTTCTCTCCTCCTCCTCCTCTCCGCCCTTACCTCTTCTCCTTTTCTCCTCCTCCTCTCCGCCCTTACCTCTTCTCCTTTTCTCCTCCTCCTCTCCGCCCTTACCTCTTCTCCTTTTCTCCTCCTCCTCTCCGCCCTTACCTCTTCTCCTCCTCCTCCCTGCCCTTACCTCTCCTCTCCTCCCCTCCTCACCTCTCCTCCTCCTCTCCACCCCTTACCTCCTCTCCTTCTCCTCTCTCCTCCCTTACCTCCTCTCCACCCCTTACCTCCTCTCCTTCTCCTCTCTCCTCCCTTACCTCCTCTCCTCTCTTCTCCTCCCTTACCTTCTCTCCTCCTCCTCCTCTCCTCCTCCTCTCCTCCCTTACCTCCTCTCCTCTCTTCTCCTCCCTTACCTTCTCTCCTCCTCCTCCTCTCCTCCCTTACCTCCTCTCCACCCCTTACCTCCTCTCCTTCTCCTCTCTCCTCCCTTACCTCCTCTCCTCTCTTCTCCTCCCTTACCTTCTCTCCTCCTCCTCCTCCTCTCCTCCTCCTCTCCTCCCTTACCTCCTCTCCTCCTCATGCTCTCCTTCCTTACCTCCTCTCCTCCTTTACCTCTCCTCCTCCTCTCCTCCCTTACCTCCTCCTCCCCACCCCTTACCTCCTCTCCTCCTCCTTTCTTACCTCCTCTCCTCCCTTACCTCCCCTCCACCCGTACTTCTCCCCTCCTCCCTTGCCTTACCTCCTCTCCTCTCCCGGGGCAGAGTCCCGCTCCCCGCCGGCAGTCCGCACTAACCCACAACCCCGCCCCGCCGGGGGGAGGGCGCTGCGGAGCGCCGCGGAGGGGACGGTCCGGTGGCGGAGAGAAGGCTCGGGAGGGGTAAGGGACGGGCACGCACCAAGGGGCAGGGATGAGGGACCCCCCGCAACAACTGCCTTCTGGGCTTTTGTTGCTTGACACTCGGGAACGGGAAACAGTAAGAGATAAAGCTTTTAGATAAGAAAACTTTTTTTTTTTTTAGTATTGAAAAAAACAAACAAAAGACAAAAATAAGAAAAAAAACCCCAACAACAACAAGAAGCAAACACACAAAACCCAAACAAAAATAAAACCAAAAAATCAAACAAAAACCGCCCCAAAAATAAAATTAAAAAACCCACAAAAAAACCCACAAACAACAACAAAAAAAAACCCAACCACAACCCCCCCAAAATTTTACCTTTAATGTTTTACATTAAATGCCTTTTGCATTGCCAGCTGTCGGCTTGTCCAGCCAAACAGCAACACGGACCTTGTATTTTGTTTTATGTGCTTATTTTATGGATGTCTTTAAAAGCACCAGAAGCTCACGGACAGAGCAACGAGGATCCAGACCTATTCAGCCTCAGTCCACACTGAGGGAAGATGCTGTGTGCTATTTCACACACCCCCTGCCTCCCCCACCCCCCCCCAAAAAAAAAATGGTCTGAATAGGTGGTAAATACAAGAGTTCAGAGCTGGTCCGTACTGTAATATATCGCATTACCTCAACAATTAATCCCTGCCTGCTCTAGAGGAAACACGGACAGACCTCTGCTACCAGCCGGGAAGACACAAGCAACAGAAACATCGTGTACTATGTTGTTGCTGATGCAATGCACAGGAGCAGAATCAATCACCAAAAAGGTTAAGTGGCATTTCCAAAATATAATCGCATCGGTCAGAAATTTTGATTCCTGTCAAGTCCACAATGTTTGAGCCCTCCCATAGCTAAAAGCAAAGGATGTCGCTTACTGATAAACACAATACTTGAATTAGTGAAGAATTTGAAGAACCCGTGACCGTTCTAAAAATTAAAAATACTTGACCAATAGAGTCACCGGGGGGGGGTGGTGTTGTTTCTTTTTAAAAATGATGTCAGCCAGGAAAGTGAGTCATGGCCTCGTCCCACTTCTTGAGTATCACCTGAAAATTTAGCTTCCAGCTGTGAAGTTTCAAAAGAGGTATAAAAAAAACCAAACCAAACCAACCCCAAACCCACAACCTGCCAGCTTCCTCAGGATGGTAAATATAATGAAAACCAAAGTAGAGGTTTTTATGCCCAGAATTGCAGCTGCAACTTAAAAGGGAAGAAGTTGGCTTGAAAAAGGTTTTTGTGCTCCCCCAAAAGCAGGCTGCCTGTGCAGCAGAGAGTGTTTAGGGGAAAGCGACCCTGACCTGGCTCCAAGGTGCAGCATCAAACGGCCGCGGCATTGCATCAACCGGCTGCGGCAGCGCCTCAGCCCCCGGTGCACGCAGCCCCGCTGGCTGCTCCGAACGTCCAGCCCCACCAGGGGCAGCGCCCGCGTCCAGCCCCACCAGGGGCAAACGTGCAACAAAATCCAGGAAACTTATTTCAGGAATTTTGGTCTCTCCACTTTTCACTGTGTGTGTGAGCGCTTTGCACAGTCTAAATTCACCCTGTAAGAGTTAACAAGTGCTGAGGTTTTGGGGCTTGACTGGTCCTGGGGAGAGCGTGCCAAAGCCCAGCTCCATGTGCTACAACTTCTGTCAACGGCGGAGCCGCTGCAGGAGCAACATCTGCTTTTGGGAGGGAAAAGAAAAACCTCCCCTCGCCTCCGGCATCCGCGTTGCTGGGATAGAAAAGCAGGACCTGAGGGTGTGCAGGTGGCAGAGTCGCACTGCAGAAGCGGACACCTAAAAGCCACCAGCCTTCAAAAACCACCAGGTCTTCAAACCTCCACTTACTCACTTTTCTTTTTCCAGGTAAGTGTAATGCAGCCTACAGGGCTAACAGCTATTCCCATTCCCTCTGCCTGGAAGCGCAAGGGCATTGCCACCCACTGTCCTCACTCAGCACAGATCCTCAGGGGCTCCATGGGGAAAAGTTGAACTTAGAGACACACAGCACACGTGAAGTACTCGTCTTTCTCATTTGCAAAGGATCGGCGATAGCTTTAAGAGCACCCTGCTCTCCCAACAGTCCAAATCCACTCCTGTCGGTCCAACCTGCAATTACACTCAAACCAAAAATAGCCCTACGGCAGTGCCAGCACCACTCATCTCCACGTCATGCCCCGAGACTTGCCACGCCGGGGTGTGGTGAGCGGGCAGCAGACATGCAGCTCCCTGGGCACTCCCAGCCCACTTCCTCACCGCTCCCCACACTCTTCCAAAATAGGAAGTTTTATGCTTAAGTCAGTACACCAGTGCATTTTCCCCTTCCTCCCTCCTTAAGAAAGCCTTTTAGGGAAGCAGAAGATGCCCCAGGTGCTCAGAAGTTACTCTGCTCAGGTGACATGTCCGCTCCCCTGCATGGAGCATCAGGACCGAGGTTTGCGCACAAGGAGGACCGGTGGCACTGACAGGTTCCCTCCAGCATATCGTTGCACAAGGACGCATCTCCTCCCCAGCTCCAGCTGCCAAGTTTCACTGGGAGGCCACTAATGCGTATTTGCCCTCCAGAGGTTACTCACTGATGGCTGTGGGAGCGGCAGCCGCTGCCTTCCAGGTGACTAGGGAGCAGAAAGGGTAAATCCAGGAGTCACCTTGTCCCTCTCCTCTCACCGCCACCCCTCAAGAATAGACCCTCTGGCAAAGCTTTGGGGGAGGCCAAGTCCTTGGCTTCCACATCCAGCTTCAGCTGCAGCCGGCTGTGCAGCCCCACTGCTCTCCCCAGTGAGTCCCACTGCCCAGGAGAAGACAACCACCTGCTCCTGGACACCGAGATTTCCTGCCCACTGCAGAAGTAGTCTTTTCCACCCCTAGTTAGCAATGCCAAGAGGTGCCATGCTAATATTGTAGGGATAGGATGAGGGGGAACAGTTTTAAACTGAAAGAGGGAAGATTTAGATGAGATCTGAGGAAGAAATTCTTGCCTGTGAGGGTGGTGAGCCCCTGGGGCAGGTTGCCCCGAGAAGCTGTGGCTGCCCCATCCCTGGAGGTGTTCAAGGCCAGGTTGGACAGGGCTTGGAGCAACCTGGGCTGGTGGGAGGTGGCCCTGCCCAGGGCAGGGGGGTTGGAACTAGATGATCTTTAAGGTCCAGTTCTAACTATTCAATGATTCTATGACTATTGGGAAGCTGCACAAGACAACTAATGAAACCCATGGTGATGCACAAGTCCCTGGGCATGCTACACGAGCCCTAGTGATTTTTGGGAAAGGTTTTGCCTGCAGGCACCTCTAGCTCCTGCCTGAAAAAAAAAAAAAAAGTTTTTTACTGGGATCTAGCCAGCTCCACCATCATCCAGCCAAGGGGGTGCAGGGCTGCAGGGCATGCTGGCCCCCTCCGGCATGCCCATCCTAGAGGAACCCCCATGGGCAGAGGGTTGGGCCACACAAGCCCCAGGAGATCCCAGAGCTAACAGAGCATCAGCAGACCTTGGTGGGCCTCCAGGAGGGGCAAAGGTGGCTCAAGCTCCTGCCTTTGCCTGGCCCTGCCTTTGCCTGGCCCTGCCTGCTCTGGTGCAGCAATTTCAGGAGCATCTTCCCTCCTTTAAAAAAAAAAAAAAAGGAGAGAGAGGTGACAGGGCCAAAAGAGTACCTAGCTGGAAGAAAACCAGGTAACCTAAACAGTCTACTCCATCAGAAAGAAAACACCACACTTTACGAGCTAAGGCTTTAGAGAGCAAAGCTGAGTGGCCAGCCACCATCCCATTTCGGACTGGGATCAATGACCATTTACCACGTGCCAGATGCTCCCCTCCTCCACTTCTGTCCACATTCTCTTTTAAAGATAAGAATTTTAATGAAATTATGCACAGATGGGCAGAAGCACTCTACCCGGTGTTTTTTAATACAAATTGAGGTTTTATGTGCTTCTTGCCTTCACCTTCAGTTGCAACCAACTGCAGAGTAGGTTGCATCCATGTAAACAGTTAGAGAAGGATTTGACAACTGAGGAAGAAGCATTTGCCCTTAACTCCTCAATTTATCAGCCTTTTTAAAGAAGAAGAAAAAAAAAAAAAAGTCTTTGCTAGATTTCCCCCCCCCAGAAGCTTCCTGAGCTGCTCTTTCAGCGAGCCTGTCATCAGGGAGAAAGCAAGACATTAGTCAAGCTCATGCTTATTTAATAATAATAAAAAAAACTTGCATATGCAGCAGGGACTGAAAGTTAGTCTTTTATTTAAAAAAACACTTGCAAACTAGAGTACAATTTTGCAGCGCAAAACAGATTGGAGGACCCACCCGATTTACCCTGTGCTCGGCTTAGTAATTAACGGACTCGTTATTCACAGCTTTGAGCAGAGAGCCATGCAAGTCGCCCAAGAAGGCAGCAAGGATGCCCAGAACACCGTGCAAAGGATCCCTCGCGTCTCGCTGTTTCATAAGGACATCGGAGGCTCCACTGATGTCAGCTCCAGGAAATGAGCCACCGGCAGATGATGCCGGAAGCGGCTTTATATTTAGTACTGAGTCACCCACTTTATTAAATTCGAAAGACACAAAAGGTGGGTGGGGAGAGGGGATACATGGAAAAAAAAATAATAAAAGAACAAGTTATTCCCTTGAGATCACGGGCAACAGGGAGTTTAGGGTTGGGTGGCGTTCTTTGGAACGGGAGAGAAAAACTAAAGATGACCCGGGAACCCTTCCTGCGCTTTCACTGGAAAAGCAGTTACCAGATGGGCTGCGCTTCCCAGGGCAGAAGGCATCGAAAACGCTGCCAGGGTGTGCGGTACCCTCGGGGTTTGCTGCGGTCAGTGCTGCCAGCAGGTCTCAGCCCCAAGCCGGGCAGACCCACTTTTGAGGCACTTTCCCACCCTTTCTGCTATGGTGTCTTTGAGCCAAAACAGAGGCCACCTCACCCAACCTCACCCACCATGAAGCGCACCTTGCACCTATCACGCCCCAAAGATAACACTTTTCTTTGGGTGATTACAACAGCACGAGGTGAAAGCTGATGAAGACAAAAGCACGCAAAGAGGAGCTGACCTGGACACCCAGTAGGGCAGACATCATTGCAGGCCACCATCCAAAGGCCACCCTGTCCCTGTCCCTCTCCCTGGCATTTCAGTCACAGCATCCCAGCCTGGTGGGGGTGGGAAGGGCCCTCTGGAGCTCCCCCAGTGCCACCCCCACCAGAGCAGGGGCACCTCCAGCAGTGGCACAGGACGGCGTCCAGGCGGGTTTGGGATGGCTCCAGAGGGGGAGACTCCCCCACCTCTCTGGGCAGCCTCTGCCACTGCTCTGCCGCCCTCACAGCAGAGAAGGCCCTCCTCAGGTTTAGTCCCCCCGTCCCAGCTCACTGTAGGGCCAAAGGGACATCAGCACAGGGAAGGAGGGACCACCCTTGCATGGCACACCAGTTAGACCAGCTCAGCCACACCACAGACCAGGTCACAAACACGCTTTTCCATGTTTCACCTCAGCTGCCGGGTCTGTCCGTCACCTGAGCTCATCCTTGACATGGCTCTGGCAATCCTCTGCTCACCTGGAGAAGATACACTATAGACAACTACCGACCTTCAGACAACTACCCACCTTCAGTCACTCCTCAGTGACTTAACAGTGCTTCGTACTCAAATTGCACCATTGCAGAACACAAGTGACTGTTTGCCCAACATTTCTGAACAGGAAAGATGTTCTGATCCATTTTCTGGCAACATCTAGTTTAGCCCCATTTACAGTTGAGAAATACAAAGCATTCACGTATACTGTACCCTCATGGAATAAACTCCAGAATAATTTGCAAAAGCTGCAATTTAATAGAAATGTAGCTCCTTTTACTAAGGTCTTTTGACATGCAGGAAAAAGAAAGTTTTAAGAGACACCAAAAAGCAATCTTAACTGCAGAATGTACCCCCATACAAGTGACAGGAGCACAGATTTGCTCACAAGAGGTTCCTATTTTCACACAAGTCTGCCATACGCCTTTTCACTTTCTGTCAACGATAAATACTCTGCAGCCTGAGCAGCACCAACAGCTCGGCAAAGTTTTCAGCTACTTGAGCCAGACTTTTCCCCTGAGAAGACTCCCTTCCCAAATACTAAAACATAAATACTGTTACCAAAGCCAAGCACTGTACCTCATTTGGATTTAAAAAGCCAACAGCAAACAAGAGCTGTGTCTAATGCCCAGCACCCCCAGTGACTTGTCTGCAGAAGTAGCCTATTAGATTACTAATAAAATTGGTGTAATCTTCAAAATAAGATCACAGCAGCAGCATAAAGGATGTGGCTCAAAAAATAAATCCGTGGACTGTAGCAAGAGTGGCAATTATGCAGAACCAGAGGTCAGGGACTGCTTAGTATCTTCCACCTGTAATGCAGGAAGAGGTTATACCCCTGCCGTCACAGCCTGCTCCCACCAGCAAAGAGACCTTCAGCCAACTGTTGACCACTGTCCAGACCAGTTTGCTGCAAACCGCCACTGGCTAGTGGGGAGGCTGTGGGAGACCACCACTGGGTGGCTCTTCAGTCCCACAGAACTCACCTGCAGGTCACCTCCCGCCACCAGAAAGGTTTTGGTGCTGGGGAGTCAAGGCAAACCTGGTAGAGCCCCAGACCAAGCTGGGCAGCAGCCCACACGCCCGGCTCAGCCAAAGAGCATCTTTAAGGAGTCACTGGTATCTCATCTGCACATCCTGCCAGATGCTGGAGGTGGAAGACTTTGCTATGCGGCTCGTCACGTTGTGCAAGTGGGCCTACAAATTCAGCTGTGCTGAGCTACGCCAGGACCTCCTCTCAAGGGACCTTGAAGCTTTTCCTGGCATTTAGCTCATGCCTGCACGTGTCAGCTTCCCCCCTAACTGCTCCTTGTGTCTCAGACCCCAACAGAACATCCTCTGTCGAATGGACCTGCTGGAGGGGCTAACGTCAGGGGCTCCCATGACCACAGCACTCTTTTCAGATGTGTAGAAAGGTAAGGTAGAACTGGATCACCACTCACACATAAGCTGCAAGGTGTCACCCACTGCCTTCGGGTCCCCAGAGTGCAATCTTCACTGTGTAGCTCATTACGCTGTAAATGAGTAACCTGTCTCACATTTTCCAGCCCATAAAAAACAGCAGCAGACCGATCTCGATTCTGTGAAGCCCATCTTTGCTTCGACTGCAGATTTCTTATACTCTCAATCTGTTGCTGTTGCCGAGTTTAATGCTTACGAATTAGTATTAAAAAAAAAAAACCAACCTCATCCTTCCAAATTAAAAATATATATATAAAAAAAAAATACATCTACAGATCCTACATAAAGCCAAGCCTAAGCAAGGCATGCCATTCGACAGAAGGCATGAAGCAACCTTGCAGGTAGGAGGGGAAGATCTATAGCTGGGAGCAATAACACCACGAGGTACAACATGAATTACCCCAGAGGTCCACATGCTGATCAAGAATATTAGTTACCAGAGTCACACGTGAAAGCGCAATACCTTGCCATGTGCCAAGCTGATATCAAGCCAATGCACAAAGCCTTAATTGCTAAAGTGAATTATTGACCAGTCCTGGTTGTCACAGCTCTTGCATAACAGGGGGGTTCAAGGCCATCAGTGCAGGGCACAATCTTACTCCATTTCACAGGTTTCCAAGACCTCTTTATATAGACCTTCAGAAGACAGGGAGCAAAGGGACCGACTACACCAAGCCCATATAACCCAGACAAAGGGTACATATCCCTTAGAGAAGGGGGAGGCAGGAAGAGAGATATAAAAGGTCTTGCCATTAGCGATGGATCTAACGAAAGTAGGCTGGGCGCTGCCATAACCATCCCTCCAGGAGAGCTACAGGAACTCCCAGGAGCTCCTCAGCTGGGCAGAAGCACTGTAAGTTTTTCAACTTTTCAACAAGAAGTCTGACTATGCTGCCTTCGCTCAAGCATTTGGTTTCTATAAAACAAAGGCAAGAGCCCAGCTGGAAATGAGATCAACAAGACCGTTCCAGAGGGGTGGGCGACAGAAGGGCAGGGGCAGGATTGCACTGGAACCTCCCAGCCACGTCCCCAAGGAGAGCACGGTGCCGACCTCTGCCAAACAGCGCAGAAAGGAACAGGCTAAAGTTTAGGTCAGACATTAAGGCCACTTATTCAACATATTTCCAGTTTTCAGCAGGCCCAGTTTCCCCTCCCGCCTTATGGAAAGGTGAATTCTACCTAAGTGAGGATTCAGAAACTTGCTTATTACTTCCAGGAGCACGGAGAAACATGAACACATTTGTAAATGCATTTCCATTTGTTCTCTATTGACCTCCCTCAAAGCATTGCTATCTCAGAAACAGGTCTCAAAAGCAGGGGCCAACCTTCCCCCTGCTTGCCTGCGCAGTACCCACCATAACAGGACAACCTTACACGCACCTACAAACACCCTATGTATGCCCTAATATAAAGTCTTTGCCATCCATTCTTGGAGGCAAAACATTTTATGCAGAATTCAGGGAGAAAAAGCTTAATTGCTATATTGCTTTGGAACTCACTTCCTTTCTTTCTGTGCCCAGCTGGAGACAAGCACCTTGCTCCACGCTGGGTCAAGGAAATGTTTAACTACAGGATTTATAGTGGAATATATATGTGTATATACCACCACAGCTGCTCCGCAGTTACAGCAGAAGTATGAGCCCCTCATTAGCCTCCTGCCGCCGGGGCTCACAGGCGGGAGAGCATCCAAGCCTGTCCCTGGGACCAGACTCAGCATCCCGGAATCCCAAAACCACAGCCCTGCTCCCAACCCAAACAACGCTGCGCAGACCCTGCCCGCCTGATTAGCAGGAAGGAACACGAGATTGCGATGGCAGCGTAAACAAGGACCCGGGATTTATGATCTCTCAGATGCTGTTTAGCAAGCAACGCAGCCGAAGCGCTGCTTCGTGAAATAGGAATGCCAATTACAGGGATGGGTAGCTTGAATTCAAGTTTCCACTTGGTTAACGCCATTCTGGACACACTGCGAACTCTGGTGCTGGCCCAGCAGTTTCGCCTGCCGGGAGGGGCTGCGCTGAGCTCTCCCAAAAAAACACAGACGCACAGAACCTCCTCCACCATCCCCGTCCTTCCCAGCAGGGCAGAGTCAAAGGCAGCCGACGCAGTTTGCGAGAGTAGAGCAAGATGCTCTCCTGCCTCGTAGCACTGGAGAGAGAGTGGGAGAAGCAGCTCAGCGATCCCCCGGCACTGTTCGTTTGAGCACGGCCCATCAAGAAGAGGTCCCGGCACCGGGGGCTTCTGTGGCCAGGGCTGGGACACTACCAGGTACACAAGAAACATCGCTGGGGCAACAACCAATACATACATTGAAAAAAAATAAAAAAAAAACCCACAAAAAAAAACCACCACAAAACCTGATCAAATTTAGGAAGAGACACAGACAGAGCCCCCAACAGAAGAAGTACATGAAGAACATGGACCTGTTGGAGTGGGGCCAGAGGAGGCCCCAGAGATGCTGCAAGGGCTGGAGCCCCTCTGCTGGGAGGACAGGCTGGAAGAGTTGGGGGGGTTCAGCCTGGAGAGGAGAAGGCTCCGGGGAGACCTTAGAGCCCCTTCCAGTGCCTAAAGGGGGCCTACAAGAAAGCAGGAGAAGGACTTTTTACAAGGGCATGTAGTGATAGGTCAAGGAGGAATGGGTTCAGACTGGAAGAGGGGAGATTTGGATTAAATATTAGGAAGAAATTTTTCCCTGTGCGGGCGGTGAGCCCCTGGGGCAGGTTGCCCCGAGAAGCTGTGGCTGCCCCATCCCTGGAGGTGTTCAAGGCCAGGTTGGACGGGGCTTGGAGCAACCTGGGCTGGTGGGAGGTGTCCCTGCCCAGGGCAGGGGTGTTGGGATCTTTAAGGTTCCCTCCAACTCTAGCCATTCTGTGATTGCTACGAATATGGTAACCCAAAGTGTTCCAGTCTCCAGTTCCCGTTGGAAGCTAATGGGTACAGCAGAGGTGGGATGCTCTCGTCAAGCAAAACCCCTCACCTCCCCACTTTACGTTGACACAAGCGGCATCACTCATAGTCACTATCTGTGGCACCAACAACGCAGAGCATTACGTGGCAGAAAGCAGGATCAGCCCTCGCTCACCCAGCCAGCTCCGGCGATGCCAAGCTGATAGACCAGGACATGGTGCATATGGAAAAGCAGGACTGTAGCTATAGTTTTCAGATTTCAACACAACAGGCAGGGAAGAATGTGTAAACAGCACAAAGGTGACCATGCGATCTTGTTTTAGTAACAACCCACTGCACAGCACCTTCCATCTAATCCCAAGAGCGTACAAGCTTCTGCTATCCAAGGTCTTCAACCTGCACTTTAAACATCTTGCGCATTCAGCTCTGGAGAGCCCTAATTTAATCCCTAGCATATTGGCAAAAAATCAGTCCCATATATATATAAATTGAGTGCAGAATCACATGCCTTCCTATTTTCCTTCTAGTATCAAAATACTTTTCATATGTCGATCTTCAAGGGGGGAAAAAAAAGCGAGGGAGAACAAAGGCGATTTTTCTTAAGCTTCATTTCCCACCACCTCAATGAGACACAACAATTTCGGTAGGAATCCAAGAGGATGTCCCTAGAGCTCTGCAATTAATTTTTATCTTTTTTTTTCCCCTCCTACCAAGACTGTCTCCCCATCATCTGGAGCCAAGGCAACAGAAGCAGTCCTAGCAAACAAAACTCTGGCAGGAGCTGCAGTAACGGGACCCAGGTCAGCAGCAGGATTACCGGCGGTGAGCCCTCTCCAGCTGCTGCACCAGCGCTCACCGGCGCCTCCGGCAAAACACAGCACCTCCCCGACCCACAGCCTCATTCAGCATCTCCCACAGCATCACATTTTCTCCTGTATACTTTTGCCCCAAATCAGTGTTTTGCAGGTTTTTTCCTTGTCTTGACCTGACCCCACAGCAGGCAATAGTTCCTATCGCCTTGTTTAAATTCCTGTATTTATACAATTTTAAAAAGCAGCCTAGCTAGCATTTTTTTTAAGAAAAATTCAGTTTCCTCTAGCAAAAAAAATGTGTGTAGTGAAGACATAACTGCAGGAATCAGTTTTTCCACTTTACAAATTTGAGATACGAACAAATAGCCCCTTGACTCGCAGCTGAAGTAAAAACATGCAACTGAGTGAGACAAAGGCTGACGGCTCAGTCCCGAGGCTTTGGGAGAAACACAATCCCTCTAGTGTCCTTCCACAGCCAGGTTCATGACTGTTTACAAAGGTTTTTATAAGAGAAACAATATTTCACATTTTTAAGCTTTCACAGTCTAGAATAGAAGAACCAGAAGCAGAACAAGCCAAGGCAGAGTCTACAAGAATTGAAGAGAAAAAGGCATTTCGGAGAGACACTTGATCATCAAGGTCATGTAAACCATCGCAAGCCCACACAGCACGATAGTCATAAACACTCATGGAACGGGCAGAGAGTCCCTGCTCTCCTCCCATCACGCTCCCCTCCTTATTTATTCCCACCCTAAAGAACCATAGAGGCTCACGGCTAAGCTGGAGGCTTCAACTGCAAGGCATCACCACCTGCCTCCCCATCCCAAAGGAGCCACGCGCTGCCTTCCCCCACCGGCTATTGCAGGCATTGGCTACCACCCCGTAAAACAACATGCTGCCTCACGCCAGCATGGCCAAGGAGAGCGGAAAACAAGTTAAACAACGCAAGAAGTCAACAGTTGAGGTTCAGGAGACAGAGAACACACGCCCAGAGCAAGGAGATGCTCAAATCTTCCCTTCTGCTCTCCTATGGCCAACCACCCAGACTCGGTTTTGAGGCTTGGCTTTTCCAACAGTCAGTGGGGGAATAAGATCACCATACCAGACAGAGGTGAACCTCTTGCCCTTACTGTTTTTGGGTGGTTTTTTTTTTCTGTTTTATAAGAAGATGGAGGAGCATGCAGCTCAGGTCTGGACAGACAGGGCTGAACTGGAGGCTGTGGGACAGGAGCAGCCTCCTGGCCCTTCTACTTCTCCCTGTGGCACTTGAGCTGGGACATACCAAAACTGGCAGCATAATGCAGCCCCAAAATGTTGCTGTTCTTTTTGCCAGGCATCAAAACACTGGTCAACATTAGGGCAAGAAGATAAAAGGCTGTGTTTTTAGGTTATGTCCCCCTGAACACATGGCCTCCAGCCATCGGAGCAGCACACATGCCCTTTCTCACCCAACTCCCTGCCAAGCTTGTACAACCAGGTAGCAGAGCAGTTGTAGGAAGGACTTGCCTTCCTCTGTCCTTCCTTCCTAGAGCTAGTGGCCTGTGAGTCTGCTGGACCTTTCTCCGCGGAAGCACCTCTCCATCCAGGAACCCTCTCCATCCCCAAACAGCAGAACCTCAGGGTCCTCCTGCCATCCACGAGACACCTTGCTATCGCTCCAAGATGTTACCATCACGGGTAATCATAGAACGGTTAAGAGTTGGAAGGGACCTTAAAGATCAAGAGTCCCAGCCCCCTGCCATGGGCAGGGACACCTCCCACCAGCCCAGGTTGCTCCAAGCCCCGTCCAACCTGGCCTTGAACACCTCCAGGGATGGGGCAGCCACAGCTTCTCGGGGCAACCTGTGCCAGGGGCACACCATCCTCAGGGTGAAAAATTTCTTCCTGACATCTAATCCAAATCTCCCCTCTTCCAGTTTGAAGCCATTACCCCTTGTCCTACCATACAATGAAGCATAATGAAGCGTAAGAGCTTCTGATGGTATTTTCCTAACAACTGCCTAAGCCAAGATAGACATTTTAGGAATCCAAAAAGGCCTTGACTGCTTCCTGCCCCTGAGGCTCAGTGATACGGCATCCATTGCTCTCTTCATCCCACCCAGCCAACTCTCTCCATTAACAAGGAAGGACCAAGGGCTCTTTCCAGGCCACTGGACTACAGAGCCTGTGGTCTACAGTTTTCCACTCTTTCAGGTCCTCCAAGAAGCATGGCTGAATCTTTACTCAATGCCCATGATAACTACACAGCTGGCAGTCAGACATTTGGCTGTACACCTCCCTGACACCGGTCACCTTAACATTGTTGGATGACTTAGCAGCAAACAAATTTTCTGAGGTATTTTGCAGCTGAAGGGCTGCCCATGGCTGCCAGTGCCCCCAAAACCAAGACGTGAATGCGCTGCATACAGTTTTCAGCCTGCTGAAAAGAAAGGCTATTTTTAATCCAAGCCTACGTAGGGTGGGGCTCAGTCTCCAACCAAGCCAAAAAGCCACTATAATCCACCAGACCAACGTCTGGCAACCTTCGCTTGCAGGCTGATGTCTGCTCTATTTTGGGGATGGGAGGAATTTAGAATAAAAAGATATATAAATTAAAAACAAAGGAGGCTATGAAAAGTGAATAGAGGGAAGGGCCAGACTTATCCTGTGTATTTTGGGCTAAAGCACAGGGCTCTAAAAGAACACAAATCAGAATTACTTTATTTTCCATTTCCGACAGCAGTTTATAAAGCATAATTTATAACATGGGCTGAGAAGAGTACAGCCCCAGGGTATTTTGCGCAGGGGGAAGAGCCAACCTGTGGTTCCTTGCACAGCAGCGAGACCCTCAGGAAGACGAGGCAGGACAATGGTCACCAGCCATGGATGTACCACCTGGATCCTATACAAGAGGGTTTCCTATCTCAGACACCAACACAACAGCTGTTGGTTCATCTTGTTCTTTTGTGATGTTGGGACTGCAAAAAAGGCAAAGCAGAGCCACCAAAGCAACCTGAGGATTGGAAAATAGGAGGACTTTTGCTTATTTAGGGTTTATGGCCCACAGGCAACCAACCTGCTAAGAGCAGAGATGTTTTCTATGCTCTCAGCACCTAAATGAGCCCAAGATCACACAGACTTCCTCCATAAACATACCACTAGCTTTTATTTGTTACAGGCACTGTCTCAACTCAGCACTCAAGCCAACTCAACACAGCTATTTACTTCGCTGTATTAACCCCATCTTCCTTGTAGTACACAGGTCATCGGTCTAAAAGGGGCTACATAGCGCTTCTCTCGCTGTCTTCACATGGTCCTTTAACGTCCATCCATCCATAAACTGTGAAACACACAGGCATCAGCAACTCTAGAGCACGTTCTTCACCTGACCAGCGCTGGATTATTGACCCCACTAGAGAAGTCCGCAATTACTTCTCTGGGCAGAATGCAAAAAGGGTAGAAGAGACGAGACGGTACGCTGGGCTAAGTGGAGGACCAGCAACACTCAACCTCAAGCACAGCTATCATTTCAATCATGGACTTCTCAGGAAAAAAGCCAAACCTAAGCAACACTGGGAAGTTCAACCCAGATTTTATAAACACAGCAGCAAGACTGGACGCTCAATGCCTCTTAACGCTAGGTAATATGTTCATGGCCAACACCACTTCTTCCTTCCTTGTTCCACCCATAAGTGACAGCACCAATTACCCACTCTCTCACTTCCATCACTAAGGGCAGCATGTGATGGGGAAACAGTGAATGAGACAGCAAACTATCTTCAGCTTTAAAAAGAAAAAAAACAAAAAAGCTTACTTTAAACCATCACAAATTAGGGCTCCTGCAGAGACACTACACCTTATCTTCTCTTGAAGATCACAGTGATAGTCTCTCTTCCCAGCTATACAGTGGGGACTCCCAGCAGCATCTGTGAGCTGTCAGTCTTTTTACAGGAACAAAAAACCTACTGAAGAGGCAAGAAAAACAGCTGTAAGCGTTTCAGAGAAGGAAATGAGACAAGGAGACTGGTTAGAAGCATATGGCCCATATGGACTGACATGAGCAATCAGCAGCAGTCCTAACCAGAGCTTCCCATTTCAGACAGTTGTCCTGCTCCCCACATCCTCACATGCATGTCGAACCAATAATTATTTTATTTCTTCCATCCTGAATCCCAAATGTCAGTAGTGCACAGGCCGCTGCGCCCTGCGGGGACAGTCCGGATGATGCAGGAGGAGCCAATTCACCGCGGGGAACGTGGGCATCGCCGCGCAGCACAGGGCTCTGGGGGGCACGGACCAGCCGGCGCAGAGGGACACAGGGACGGGCACCCAAGGCAAGCAGCCCACCCGCCAGGGATGCCGCATTTCCATGGGCAGCGCTCGCCCTCGTGGCTCGCTGCTGCTGAAAGGTGCAGATAAACTAACAGGAATCAACCGGCAAAACAAGCAAAAGGGAAAAAACAGCTCTCGACAGCTCCATCTCTGCCCATAGCCACTTCCCATGGGGACACGGAGGCTACCTCACCTCTTCACCACCACGCCACTCACAAACCCAAGGACAAAACTAGCTTTGAGCAGCCCAAGCATTAACCCACAAAGCCCAGAGCTTTTAGAGGAGCACACACGGTATAATTCTCCAAGCGGGCCAGACAGGACTTGCTCGTCATTCTTGGCATTTTTAATCTATTACCAAAAAAGCCAACACAGATTACAGATTCCCAGGAGAGCGGCGGATGCCACAGCGACTGAGCGCACCGGCCATGCGCAGCACTGGCCACCAGGGCTCAGCACCCTGTGCCGGGAGGCCCACACCCCGTGATGGGACCAGACCTGTGGGAGAGGGTAGTGTGGGCCACGCAGGCAGTCCTGCTGTCAGGGCAGCTGCCATTAGCAGGACTGACGTCAGACATGCCCACCGCAGGGAAGAGCTCCATTACCTCCAACACCACCACCGCCGGATCAAACAGCGCGGTATCAGCAGAGGGCAGATGGACACATCCTCTCCTCCCACCCCACTCTCCAGCCCTTTAAGTGGAGACTTCCGTCTTCCAGCTCCATCAATCCATCATGTTTTCTTGCTCGGCTGGTACGAGAAGACAGGTCACTCTTTC
>NW_009647735.1:8902561-8907444 GCF_000708025.1 Charadrius vociferus
GGTACACCAACACCTTGTCACACGGTGTCACACCAAATACCCAAAATCTCCGCGCCTGCTGCCCAAGGTTGGACTCTGCAGCCACAGACACAAGTCCCATCTTTTGGCTGTCATCAAATCACCTCTTTGATCATCAATTAAAAGGACGGGCACCCATCACCCTCCAGAGGCAGCTCGGCCGCAGTGCTGCAGCACCCCCAGCGCGGGATGTGTGCCGGTGTGGTGCGCCACAGGAGACTGGGCGGGCTGGGGGGGGTACAGCACAGAGAGATGGGGCAGGAGGACTTCTGACAGCCGGGATTCTCTGGCCCCAAGCTGACGGGGCAGTGCAGCGATGCCGCCTGGCCAGGCTCGTTCCGCTTGCTGGTAACGCAGAGGAAATGTACACCTAACCTAACCCTTCCCTCGGGAAAGGCATCTGCGCAAGCCTGGAGACTTCTTGCAGGCCACACTGCAGCTCTCCAAGGGAACGTCACAGCACAGAACCTGATGGAGAGGCGTTATCGAAGTCTCCACTTCAGAAGAACCTGACCTAGAGGCAGGAAGAACATCCAGGGCAGGAAACACTGGGGAGGATGGACAGGACAAGCCTGACCCATCACCTACAGCCTCAGCATTGGAGAGCATGAAGCAGGCAGCTGCTGGGACTGAAGCTGTACTAAATACTGCTGTGCCGAAGCACCACCTGCCCCATACCCACTCCCAGCACAGACCACACAGGGATACCTACTTTGAGCTCCCTGCCATCCAGTAAATCCCAGAGGGACAGTACGCCCACATGAACGCCCAAACCCGAGTGTGTGGAGCAGGAGACATACCAGTAGCACATTCACAGCCAGCATTCACAGGGCTGAAAGCAATTACAACCGTGCAGTCACTGTCAGTGGGGCTGCTGCTGCTCAGAGGACCTCCAGGGATCTGCGGTTCCCATCATTTCTCCCAGCCCCACTACCCAGCACCTAGATGTTAAACCGTCATCCAACCACCTTCAACCATGAGATCACACCTCTCACCCATCTCACCTACTCGTCTACCAGCAGCAAGAGCAGCAGATACCTCTGGGCTGGCAAAGGGCTTTAATGGTGCAAGCAGGGAAAGCTGATTCTGTGGTAGAGCCTGAGCAGCTCTCTGGGATGGTCCTTCCATGCAACCCCACCAGCAGTGCTGCGGGCACAGCTCAGCCAAGACCTGCTCACCACAGGCACTGCTGCTTGTGCAATCATCGAATCCCCAAAGCGCCACCAGGAATGTTCGGGCAAAGATGTCAACAGATGCCTATCGAAGGGTTTGGGGATCAGGGACAGGAATGAGCAAGGTGATATTGTGACATTCGTTACAGTAACCCAACAAATACTGATCTAATACCACCTTCCACCACCCTCATTAGTAGGTCTGAGTTTTGCAACATACTCGAACTGAACTGAGTAAAAGCACTCTTTTAGTAGGTCTGAGTTTTGCAACATACTCGAACTGAAAAGATATTTAGGAATGTTTTGCTCTGCACGTGCATTTAAACTTCTTAAATTCGGTATTTAACTCTACCTTTCACACAGATCTGGTGGTAGAAGTTTCTGGATTCATGTTTGGCTTTTTTTCAAGTAATTAGCAACTGTAATTACTCCACAAGCTCAATGTCCAAAAAAATACACAGAATACTTAATACACAGTAGCACTTAGTTCAAAAAGCGCTGAGCACGCAAAGGTTGGCAATTAGTAAATAAATATTAACATGTCATATTGTGGCTATCCCCAATATGACAAGGAACTTCTCAGTAGTAACTAATAAGTTAAAAATTAATAGCTGTTATTGCACCATGCAGGTTGATAGCTTGTCGGTCACATGTGGAAACAGCTGGCGCTGGGAGAGGAGAATCTGCTTTCCTGGGCAGAATTGCTGCTCTAACACACCTGGAGGCAAAGCTCACCTTCACACCAACTTCCACCGCGGTTCTTTTGCTGTTCATCGCTACTCTGTGGCACACCCAGGAAAAAAAACAAGTTGTAACCACCTAAATTTACTCTGCAAAGGGCAAAGCGATACTGTAGAAGTTGACATCTCCCTCCTTCCTTCTCCACATTCACTTCCTGACTTTCTCCTGGACCAGGAGCATCAACCCCACAGCTCCGCAGAGGGTTAACCTGCCTCCCCAGGTGGCAGGTCAAGAGAGGACCACTGCTGGTGAGGTGGGACTGGGCTTCACTGGGCACCGCTGGGGCCGTACGAAACCTGGGCCGGAGTAACGCAGACAGGCCGGACGCTGCTTGAGCATCCCTTCCTCTGCCACAGGCAGTTCACACACAAGGAAACCAAGCTAATGGGCCTGTATCTAACGAGGGAAAAACGTCCCCAGAGGATGCGAGGGGGGCCTACAGGAGAGCTGGGAAAGGACTTCTTACAAGGGCATGTAGGGATAGGATGAGGGATAATGGTTTTAAACAGAAAGAAGGGAGATTCAGATGAGATATGAGGAAGAAATTGTTGCCTGTTCGGGTGGTGATCCCCTGGGGCAGGTTGCCCCGAGAAGCTGTGGCTGCCCCATCCCTGGAGGTGTTCAAGGCCAGGTTGGACGGGGCTTGGAGCAACCTGGGCTGGGGGGAGGTGTCCCTGCCCAAGGCAGGGGGTGGGACTCAATGATCTTTAAGGTCCCTTCCAACCTAAACCATTCTATGATTCTGGTCCATAGCACCCGGCATTTTAAGAAGGGAAGAGATGGAAAGCATTGTAACTCCAAAAAAAAAAAAAAAAGAAAAAGAAAAACAAAACAAAAAAAACCCCAACACCCACCCCAAAACAAACAGACAAAAAAACCCCAAATAAAAACAAACAAAAACACCCAACACACCAAAAAATTTGCTATAAAGTAGAACTCACTCGACCTTTGGTTTTGCTGAAAACACAGCCCCTTTGTGTTTCGCCACCTATCATTTAACACTATGTGAAATCGGTTACCAAGAACACAGATAGGGCATACTTGGGCAACATCGCCAAATAAACTACCACCACCTGAAATATCACCACCAGGACAACCTCAAGTGCTAAATGAAACCCTCATAAGTGACCAAGTGTATTTACTACTGGTCACTACCATCTCCTTTGATAACGAAGTGGATTAAAATATCTATGTAGAAAGATGATGGGCACACCCTCCCGAAACTCACTGCCAACCACCAATCGCGTAAAAAGAAAAGCGTTTCTCTTCTCCCCATGCATTACACCACACACATTAGCAAAACCACAGCTCCGGCACTGATGCTCTGAGAAGCGGAGCACTCACAGCTTTAAAACACAAAAGGCAGAGATTGTACTTCCACTGGGAAGGTTACCTATGAAGCTACGCACGAGGCACTTGGATCACTTAGATCGCTGGCAGCTGCTTAAGCAAAATTAACAAGTTACTGTCCCTACCACCCTTTTCCAATCAATCACTCTTATTCGCTTCCGTCAGAACCGTTGTATTCCACTTCTCCAATTAAGTCGCTGCATGAGAGCGCCAAGTAAACACAGAGAAGAGTTACTAGAAGACTCAAACCCATTTAACGAGGCTGCAATTCCTTCACTCACCGTCTTAATCTCACAACAATTGAAACGCGGCACAGGGAAGTCAGTACAGGAGCCCCGGGGGAAGGAGTTCCTCTGCCTTTGTCCCAAATCCCGGCATCCAGCAGCCCAATACCTCATGAAGTCATCAGTCCCCAGAGCCCTCCCAACCACAAAGCTAATCCAGCCAAAACCCATAAATAGGTTTCTGGAGTTTTGGGCATTCTTTAACCTGGAGAGATGTTTGCCTACTTTATAGGAGGGGAAACTTGGTCAGATTAGCTTTGATAAGAGAACAAAGACCCTGGTTAAGCAAAATTCTTTATATCTAGCACCGAGTTTAATAATCACATTATGATCTCTTCACCCAGACAAAGAATGAGTAATTCGTCTTTCACAAGCAGAGAATTCCTTCAAAGGAGCTTGGTTACAACCAAGCAACATCCTCAAATTGTTAAACTTTTGGCAAGATTAACGGGCTGCGATAACAGCAGTGTTTCCAAAAGATTTCTTTTAGCAAATTATTTTGTAACGTAACTTTAAAGAAAAAAAAAAGTTATTCATATGCAAACCAGCAGATCTGGAATTTAAGTTCTCTAGTGCCCACACCCCACCGAAGGCCATCAAACACCCCGGGGGCAGAAATCAGCCCCAGAATATTGCCCCCAGGGGACTCACCCTGCATCCACTAATCCCCCTGGAACACAGCTCTCCACTCACCAACTCCCAGCAGCTCCTCTTTATACAAGATTTCTTTTCAAAACAGATTGAGTTTCCATACATCATTATGCACAGCACTAACATATGCTGATCCCTGTAACTATTCCCTCTTTATTCCCATGTTCCAGCTGTTGTCTTTAAAGTTACTCTGAGCAACTCTCTCGGCATTAAGGGGTTTTTCTTCTCAGGTTACTGGAGAAGTCGCAAGTGTTACCGGTTGAACAATGGCTGCAAGTCCTCATGCAAAAGCAATTTATCTGAGATATCTATTATCTTTTATAGTCTCTCTTCTACAGACTGACCAAAAACAGGAAGCCCCGCTCTCGTGTGCACACGCATTCCACTGGGATTGTGTAACAGCAATAACAACCTCGGAGCCTGATTTCAACCCCGTTCTCTCCCGAGCTGCACGGAGCGCTCTCCTGAGCGAGGAAAGCGGCGAGTTCAGGTGATGCCCTGCCCGCAGGTGGGGATGCTGCCGCACCGCACCCCGAGCGGCCATCACCCGGCGCTCGGGCTCCCATCCACGCCTCTCGCCGCTCTTTACACTTGGATAAAAAACCCCCAAAACTTAAAGCTGGAGCTCAGTCTCTCGGCTGCACACACTCCCCTTCCTCCGGGGGCG
>NW_009647735.1:8908420-8929147 GCF_000708025.1 Charadrius vociferus
CTGCCCGCCCTGCCTGCCCCTGCCCGCATCCCTCCGGTCCTGCCCGTGTCCCCCGCCCGGGCCCGCACGCCCCCTGTCCCGCAAGCAGCCCTCGTTCTTCCTCTGCATGCAACTGTCCCCGGCAGGCACCCCTTCTTCCCTGGGAGCAGCCCTGCCTCCTCCCGGGCATGCATCCCTCCTCCCGTGCAAGACTGCATCCCTGCTCCCATGCAAGGCTGCATCCCTCCCCGAATGCGAGGCCACATCCCTCCCCACATGCAAGGCTGCATCCCTTCTCCCATGCAAAACTGCATCCCAGCTCCTGTGCAAGACTGCATCCCTCCATCCTTCCTGTGCAAGACTGCATGCAAGGCTGCATGACTCTTCCCATGCAACGCTGCATCCCTTCTTGCATGCAAGACCGCATCCCTGCTCCCATGCAAAGCTGCATCTCTTCTCCCATGCAAGACCGCATCCCTTCTCCAGCACACGGGCAGCTCGGGCTCCCTCAGCCCTGCCCCGCAGACAGAGGAGCTCTGGCCTCCCCTTGCAATCTCCCCTTGTCCCCCCAGGAGCATCCCCGCTGGCTGCTGCTGAGGCTGTATTTTATTATTAATATGTCATTAAAGTAGTTTTAGTTTCTTTTCAACCCATAAGTCACTCTCCCTTATTCTCTCTCCCTTCTCTTCTGGGAAGGGAGGCAGAGATGAAAAGAGAGTCTCCGTCGCTCATTTGGTGGTCAGCCCAGGCCAGCCCAGGCCAGGATGCCCAGGGCAATGCTGCTGGTGGGGACACTGGGCAAGGGGCTCCCCCCCAGAGGACCCCAGGAGGAGTACGTGGGGTGCAGGCGCCTGACCCTCGCGCCCTGTCCTCTCTGCTCCCGCCCAGGGAGCCTTGCCACTGCCTTGCCCCTGCTGGCCTCCCGCTGTCCAGTTTGGGATCGGTGGACTCAGAACTGTCCTAATTTCTGCCTTTGCTACACAGCCATTCCCATCACAAATTGCTAGACAGGCTCAGGAAACCAAGGGCCTTAGGGACGCTGTTTGTGTAGAAGTGGCGGAGAGCAGAAGTTAATTCAAAAGAGGCCTCGAACTGAGAAAAAAAAAGCAAAAACCAATTCTGGGAAGAAGGGGTGAATGAAGGGAAGGAGCTGGGGCCCGAGCTGCACTGCAGAGCCGGGCCAGGGAAGGGAGAAGCTTTTTCCCCAAATGAGGGACCGCACTCTACCCTCCTGCCCGGCACTGCCATCACCGCTGGGCCCGGGAGAAAAAGTGGGCTCAGGTACCAACACCTTCTTCTGGCTTTAGGAGGAAAACTGATATATTTTCAAGCGCATGAGACCCGTTTCAGGTCAGAAAGATGAGCCGTTCCCATGCCTGGAGGTGAGAATAGCACAAAGTAATAAACTCAGACATAAAACAGGAACATTAATGCGAGATGCTAGCTCTCATGTCAAGTAATAGCACATGCCCCATTTTTTTGGTGTTTGACTATTTTCCACCACTGTCAGAAAAATTAAACTTGCAGAAAGGCGACAGTTACCTAACAAACTATTAATAGATGAGGTGCACACCAACATTAGACCATTCTCCCTCTTCTCTTTAAAAATTAAAGAAATGTAGGGCATCTTTGACTAGAAGCGCCCAGTAAAATCTGCTGTAATGAGTATTTATTTCTCTACATTGCCAATATTACAGGTGCACGTTTCTGGATCTGAATTGCATAGCCACACGTTAGGAGTCTTTGTATGAATTATTTACAGGAAGACTGTCAGTCCGATCATTACAGAATAAACCAAAACACATTTGGTTGTCAAAACCGTCAGGAAAAATCATTTGGGAGTTAATTTTCTAAAGCTCCAAAATGACAGGGTCTCCCAGAGTGGTCCCACACGCTGGAAGCGACACAGTTCGCAGTGGGAGTTTCCGCTCGCGTTAGCAGGAGCGGCTTCCTGAGAAGAATTAGACTCCCTTCCCTTCACCCTTTTATTCTTTTTATACAGTCGGATTTCTCATTGGATGTCAGGAACTCTTACATATTCATCAGTTTATTAGAGTAGCTCTCAGGAGATAGGAGTAGTAATTTTATACTGATTTAAAGGATTAGTTCAATTTTACGCTCCGTGGTGGCAGTCCTGTGCTCAGATTAGGCCAGTGCTTCACATCGCATTACAAACACGACCGAGCTGTGTATATTTCTGATGCCGGTTGCAGATTTTAGCAAAAAAAAACCCCAAAAAACAACACCCAAACTTTAGGTTATTTTTTGACAGATTTTGCTAGCATGCCAACATAAAAGAGCCAGAGACATGAAATCATCTTTGTAGATCTTCACTATTCAGAAAATGCAGATTACACGTTTCCGTGCCCCGCTTTTGTCCAAACCAGTGGTATGAAACAGGCGACTCTTTGTTCTCCAAATGAGGCAGCAAAGTATTAAACATATTGAACATTTACCAGTAGCCTCTCTATTAGGATTTCCCCGTGCCTTCACGCACAAAGAAAGTTAAGCTATAGTAGACAAATCCATTAATTTAACTGCAACCACCGCTCGGTATCCTGATACAGTCACCAAGCTCAGTTTAAGATTTTTGCTGTGCACTCAATGTAATTACTATATTCTGAGTGAGATGTCAAAAGGTGGAGATTCATTTACACACAACCAGCAAATGCCTTCTTTGCAAAAACACACGACCGCACATTCTTAGGAGATGATTTATGGTTAAAAACACTCGTTAACACAGATACCGGCTTCCCTTTCCCATGAAAAATAAACACAACGCTTAGCAATTACTGCTTTGTGAAAGAGCGAACAAACTTTTTCAAAAGCACCTGACAGCACACAGGAGAATTCTTATTGCACTGCACCCGCAGGTGTTGTAGCTGGGGGAGGAAAGAGGAAATTTTGGCGAAGGTCACCGGGGAAAACCAGCGCCCTTACGAAAAGTCCCGTGGAGATTTTAAATGGAGACTGAAGCACAGGGTGGAGCTGGAATATCGGTGTTGGCCGGTGTTTGAAATGATGTTTGGGGCATTTTTGAAGGCCTTACAAGCAGGTTGCTATTCAGAAAATGAGCGGGGGCTCTGTTGGTGCAGAGGGACTTTCCGTGTAACAACGCGCGTGAGCAGGGAGGGGAGGGCCGCGCGGGAGACGGGTATTGCCAATCCGGTCTGCCCCGTGCGTAGTTTTATTTAATAGGGCTTTTATATAAAGCTGTAACAAAATGTTTTTGTGGGAAATACGAGCTTATAAGATATTGACTTCACAAACCACTGGTGTATAGAAACTTAGGAGGAGGGAAATAGGCCACGGTTTTTTGAAGATGAGGTTAAACAGTGCTTCATTAAATCTCTTCTCCAGCGGAGTACAGTGAGTATAACAGGTGTCAGAAAGTGCCCTGGCTGTAGAGCCACAATCTGTGTGTGGAACACTTTGAACGGTAATGACACGAATTTCCACAACTGCAGTTTATTGTAATACCCACCAGCAGACAGCCGAAGGGCTGACCCTGCCTCCAGCCCCACTCTGCCGCTGACTCCGGCAGAGGCTGACTGGCCCTCAACCTACTTTGCCACTGCCAGATCAGCGTCAGTGTGACTCTGTGCCTACAGAAGTAAAATGAATTCTAGTTATGCCTGTTATAATGCAAGTTTCTTATCCGACAGCTCAATGGTAACATCTCCCATACTGCTTTTGCATCGTGTAAAAGTTACATCTTTGCTCTTGGAGGGGTTATTGAATAATGTGTGTTTTTCGCGTCTAATTATGGTCACTTCCCTGCAAGATCGTCTCACTGAGGCAGTGCTCGGATGACATAGAGAGGGACTAGGAGGATAAATAATGCTTGTCTTCTCAGTTGCAAACCTAACCCATTTCTGATTGACAACTGCTGCCAACATCACTGGCAAGAAAAAAGCCTATTCTCTGTTAAAGAAGAGGTGGTGCCTTTTGAAAAGGGTACACAAGAAATGAGATGGGGCAAAGAGATGCTGTGAAGCATCATATGGCACGCATCTTTGCCAGGCATGCCTGATACCCCGCGTGTAAGCCAGCTGCTTTAAGATCAAGAGCATTGTAGAGCATAAGCGAAGGGTGGTGGCAGTCAGGAAGAAGGGGAGGGAGCCTGATGGGGTAATTAAAAACTCGTGTCTCTGATGGCACGGGATGCCAAAGAGACAGAGAAACTGCAAAACACACTGGGGGAGTGGTAAGCGTATGGGTTGAGAAGTGGCCTATAAAGAGATGGGCTTTAAAGGGGTTGGTGTGAAGTTCTTCCATTAGAATTAGGGCATCTGTTCTCAACTAGACTTTTGTTTTGTTTTCTGCAAATACTTGCCCACAACATTAACAGAAAGTAGGAACCAGGATATTAACGTCAAAAACACTTGTCATCAATCAAGGAGAACAACCGAGCGGCGCTATGAATAGATTAATAAGCTGGAACTATTTTTTTTCTTTTTCCATTGCAAGAAAGCAGATGGAAATCTGCATGATACTTTGAACTACCGCAAATTGAATTTACCTCCTGCTAGAAACATTTACTCAAATAATTCTGGGCGCTTCTTTACTTACAAACAACTTCGGGGGAAATAAATATCAGTAAGCGCATACAGCAAGGTTGGCCCATGGAAGGGGTCCTCATTCAAGGTCTGGAGAAGTCTGCGAGACCCCTCACGTGAAGGTAGATCACCCCACCGAAGTTCTCAGGCCGCCCAGCTGTAGGCAAGCTGCCTGCTGGCTGCCTCTCCTGCCTGCCGGAGAACACATCACGCTGGGGGGACTCTGGACTGGGTTGTGAAACCACCAGTGCCTCCTGTTTATCCTGCTGGAAGGCAAGCTCAGGGCTTGGCCAAGGGGTTGCCCGGGCTTCCACACTGCCTCTGTTCCGCAGTGTAGCATTTCTTTGTTTGAAATTGTGCTTTTTCCTATCAAGGGGAGTTTTTCAGCGGTTCCTCACACAGCATGAGGAGAGCTCTGCGCTTCTAACCAAAGCAGAGTTATCCACCGCACGTCTTTGTACAGCCCTTCGCTGCGGGGGTGTTACGGGCTGAACTTCCAGAGGACTCATTGACCTTTGAAGCATGCGGGAGAGGGGGTGGGTGACTTGAGACTTTATTTGCAGTTAATATCAACAGGGTGAACTTCCCTCCTTCATCACTGTGGACCAAGAAAAAAAAAAAAAAAGCAGCATGGCAATGAGAAGGTGGTTTTGTCTCTCCTTTTTACTTAATTTGTCAACCCATTGAGACCAGACTCTCAAAAGCTACTGATTCTACACTCCCTTTCTCCCATCCACACTCCCTCTCTACTGGCGGAGGTACAAACAACAGTCTCCAAAGAAAATCATGTTTTCAGAGAGCACGAGATGCAGAAGGTCAGCCGTAGGTAGTATGGGGCAGAAGAACTACGCAGGATTAGCTGCAAACTGTGGAAAACACACTGCCCGTGCAGCTGACAGCCGGTCACTTTGGTCATTTATGCAGGTTGACACTTTGGTGTGCGGTAACCTGGTTATTACTGCGGCCTGAAGTTGTGCCTGCAGCTCCTCATTATTAAACCCTGTCCGTGCACTCCGAGTGGGGCACCGTCACCCTGGAGCCAGCGGTGGGGAATGGTTTGAAGGGGGAAAAGCCCGGTGGTTTGGCAAGCGAGGAGCAGGGTCGGGATTTCACGCGGTTGGTTCCATGCTGGGACCGGACTGGAGGCGGGAAACACAAAAGCCGTGGGCGCGGGCGGCTCTGCACGGTGCGGAGAGCTCGGGGTGGGACGAGCTGGAAAGCGTCGAGGGCTCAGAGGAGGAGGATGGTCTGTGCAGCGCTGGCCATCGTGCCAGTCAGGCTCACGAGCGGTGGTCGTGCTTTCCTCTTCCCCTCCGCTCTGCCTTCCTTCGGCTCAGCTCGCATTCACGTGAGGTACACAGAGACTGTATGGCAGCAATGAATAATGCTCATCGGGTGCAGGGTGAGAGCGGGAGGCCACGCTTGATAACTGGGGAAGTGTTCTTGCTGCTCAAGGACACCATTTCCAGTGTTCCCACTATTTCCCCATTTGCTAGTAACTAATTTCATAGAATCATAGAATCACAGAATGCTTTAGGTTGGAAGGCACCTTGAAAATCATCGAGTTCCAACCCCCCTGCCCTGGGCAGGGACACCTCCCCCCAGCCCAGGTTGCTCCAAGCCCCGTCCAACCTGGCCTTGAACACCTCCAGGGATGGGGCAGCCACAGCTTCTCGGGGCAACCTGCCCCAGGGGATCACTGCCCTCACAGCAAAGAATTTCTTTTAAATATCTATTCTAAATCTCTCCTTTTCCAGTGTAAAACTGTTCCCCCTTGTCCCATAGCTCCCCTCCCTGATCCAGAGTCCCTCCCCAGCTCTCCTGGAGCCCCTTTAGGCACTGGAAGGGGCTCTGAGGTCTCCCCAGAGCCTTCTCTTCTCCATGCTGAACCCCCCCAACTCTCCCAGCCTGTCCTCCCAGCAGAGGTACTCCAGCCCTCTTTGACTTTTTTTGTCTTTCAAGTCCATAACACATTTGTGAATATTGCTTTCTCATATTCCCTGAGCTTTCTTCTTGCTTTTCCTATTTTTTTGCCCCTCTACCTTTCCCCTCCTCCTCTGTTTTGCTCATGCTGGCACAGGTTTCCCCCTGGCTCGTACAAACCTCATCCGTCCCACAGGCTCCCTGGCGAGTGGCAGCAGAGCGGGCCGGCTACATTCCTGCAAGCCCAGGGCTTGGGAGACGGCGTGGACATGCGCCAGTGCTCATAAATAGGAAACTATCAGTGACCATGCAAAGCAGGGAAATTGCAGAACAAGATAAGACTCACAGTATTCCCATAAGCTGATTTTGGATAAGGATATTTACCAAGGGGAAAAAAATGGTTATCCTTCAATGCGTATCTCTCTATGCAGCCATACACATGTTTGCGCAGGCGCTACGCCGTGTGTAAAAGGTGACAGGACAGTATGTTGAAGTGTACCTGTGACACACACTGGCTCCTTAGCGCCCTGGCCGGTGCAGAAGCTGCTTCACGGTCCAGCAGCCGGGCTATGGTGGGGGACTGTTCCCAGCTGGGACACCAGCGAACCCCCCCGTGTACCTCCTGTTGGGCGCAGCACCCACCAAACCCAGTGCGCCCACCGGGACAAAGCAAGCGGAGCCGTTCCTCTTACAGGTCCCGTAGCCACAAGGGTTTATTGCCTCCTGCTGTGTCCTGCAGAGCGGAGATGGGGCCATGCATCCCTGACCGCCCGGGCTTGCACCTCCACAAGATCCGAGGAAGCTGCTTCGCCCTCCTGGGCTGAAGGGTGTCTCGCGGCGGCCGAGCGCTGCTGGGGCAGGGCTGATCCCCCCCAGCCAGCCCAGGGAGGCTGCGGTGGGTGCGCAGGTGAGCTGCGTCGACCGGTGCCACCGCATCAGCCAACATTTACATACTGCTGCTTTGCATTCCCTGAGCTGTATCGCAGCAGGAAAGCGATGTAGTGGTAGGATGAGGGGGAAAGGCTTCAAACTGGAAGAGGGGAGATTTAGGTGAGATATGAGGAAGAAATTTTTCGCCAGCCCAGGGAGGCTGCGGTGGGTGCGCAGGTGAGCTGCGTCGACCGGTGCCACCGCATCAGCCAACATTTACATACTGCTGCTTTGCATTCCCTGAGCTGTATCGCAGCAGGAAAGCGATGTAGTGGTAGGATGAGGGGGAAAGGCTTCAAACTGGAAGAGGGGAGATTTAGGTGAGATATGAGGAAGAAATTTTTCCCTGTGCGGGCAGTGATCCCCTGGGGCAGGTTGCCCAGAGAAGCTGTGGCTGCCCCATCCCTGGAGGTGTTCAAAGCCAGGTTGGACGGGGCTTGGGAGGGGGGAGGTGTCCCTGCCCAGGGCAGGGGGGTGGACTGGATGGTCTTTAAGGTCCCTTCCAACCTAAATGATTCTATGATACTATGAAAGAGAGAACTGGATGAAAACAGTGTGAGTTTTATGGCAATCGATGTGTGGGACAGGACAGATAGCAGAGGAACTGCTTGTGATAGACGAGAAGAACATGAGGAACTGCAGAGACAGGGCAAACAAAAATGACTGTAGGGTGGTTCAGCTTCAGGTCATCCTGCTGTGGGGCATGAGACAGACCAGCTACCCTCTCCAAGGCCCTTTCAGCCTTATCTCCTGCCATTGCTGTTCCTGTTTGTTGCAGGAAAGCACCTCTTTGTGCAGGAAAACACCTCTTCATGCCAGTCACGCTGGGATTTCTCTCCTTTCTCACCTTAGCAGGACCCCAAGCAGTACGTGGGCTGCAGCTGTGGTGGCCAGAGCGGCTGCAGGCTGTGAGTGCCATGGGGTTGGCCTCATCCCCCATCTCAGACGTGGTGCTCAGCTCCATCTCCCCGGGCACAGGAGCGGGGATGGGTCCTGACGGCAGTAGCATGCACGGTGCCGGATCCGGCCCGCAGCAACGCTTTCTCCTTCCTGACCCCACCGCTCTACTCCCTGTGCTCAGCTCTTGCTGTTCTAGTTTTGCTGATCTAGACGTGTTAAAATTAATTTTTTTTTTCCTCTTGGTGCCTGACTCTAGGCAAGGTTATTAGGTAGCTGGGTCATTGCAGTGTGTGACTGTCAGCTGCTGAAATAATTTGCATTGGGCTGTGGGTTGGGAACCCACTAAAGACCTCGTTTGGGATGATGACTAATCAGCATCAAAACTCCTGCAAGCTTCATTTTAAAAACAAGGGACATTTTCTTCAAAACGAACAAGAAAGCTGCATTTCCGTGTTGTAAAATGATTGGCCTTCATGTGGCAAGGGCCCAGCTCATTTCCCCTCCAGTCTGCATTCTGGAATCATTACCACACTTATTTCCAGTAGTGCAGAAAGTCTTTTCCATATGTGTCCTCTTCAGCCAGTAGTCTGTAGCTAACGTTAAATGTTCCCTAGGTGGGAGGAGAAGAGGACGAACCAACAGCTCTAGTGTGATGACAACCCCCTCAGAAAACGTAAAACCCTCCTCTAAAAGCCGTCGCCAGGTCTGAGAGCAGACAGTGCTTCAACAATGCCGCTGAGGAGCGTGGCAGCCTTGGGACAGTCTGTGCCAGGCGTTCACGGTGAGCTCCTGTGCTCGCCCCCCCAAAAAAACTCTTTGCCCAGAGCAGGACTGTACCTTGTCCTGGATGTGGGGAGAGAGCTCAGCAATGAATAAGCTGCATAAAGTTAAAAATTCATTTGGTCCGGCAATTCTTTATGAATTCATAACGGAACGTGTTTTGCACAGATATTCACTTTTACCAACGTTGAAGAGACTTTGTGCCAATTAAGATGGGTGAGCAGAATTCTTGTCTTCTGCACCCACGCAGCTTCCACCACAGCAACTTTTATCTGGCCGCTGTCCTGGCATTTCACATTCCAGCCTGACAAGAGTCTGCAGGTTTTGACCGACGTGCTCTATAAAAAAAAAAAAAAAAAGTCGTTTACTGGAAAAGGACAGTAAACAGCTCATAAAATGTGTTTCTCAGCATCAGCTCCAGAAAGGAATTCCTCACAGAAGCCCATCTCGCTCTCTTTGTTAGAGCTGATGGGGACGTGCGGGATGGGAGGGTATTCATAGCTGCAACGTGGCTTAAAAACAGAAGAAAATAATACTCTTGTGGGGAAAAAAAGGTTCTCTAGTGGGCTGGGCACAGGCAGAATTAGAAAACGGGCTGTGTTGTCCTCAAGCAAGGGCACTTCACGTCCTCCTGCTTCTGCAGCAGGCGCTGAAGGTCTTTTAAGGGTGGCAGATCATACCCAGAGAGAGGTGCTGAGCTCCCGCATGCAGAGGGTACCCGAGATAACCAGGCCTTGGCCATACTGACCTCTACAGAAAGGGCAAAGTGGGTCTCAGAAGGGCACTGTGGGCCCCTGCTCCCAGCTTCGACCAGCCAAGGACATTCCCCAAAGCAGATATATATATATATGTGTGTGTGTGTGTGTGTGTGTGTGTGTGTGTGTGTGTGTGTGTGTGTGTGTGTGTGTGTGTATATATATAGCCTTAGGTGCTATATCACCTAAGGGCTGGGTCTCTGCACCTTTGTTGTGTCCCTGCCCCTGCAGCCACTCCAGTGGAAGAGCCCAAAGCTGCATTTCTTTGGAGATGCATCTTTTTTGACGAGGGGTGGATGGCCCGAGACACTTCCAAGGCCCATGCTTGCAGAAGAGGTGTCCACGTGCTCACCAGCATGCAGCCCAGACACCTCCAGGCACTGGACCTGGCTCGGGCAGGGGGTGTCTGCAGCTACAGCTCTCCCGACTTCAGCATCTCCTGTGCTCCAGATGGAGACAAAACACAGTGTTAAGAGCGACCAGCACCAAACACCCCAGGCGGAGTAAGAAGCTCCTCTGATGGATGGAGTAACACTTATCCGGCCCACAGAGATCACATCTCATGTTTAAACTCGGCAGTGTGAAGAGTTTTGATCTCTTCCTACACTTTTTGTTGCTGTTTTAGCATTATCTGTCCTCACTTTCCATATTTTTGGTGTTCCCATCCAGACCAACTTCAACTGCTGTGAAAGGCACGAATAAAAAGCTTTCCTTCTAGAAGCAGGGCAAGCAACATTTGGCCTTAGGTTTGATGTTGCCCCAAATATTTTTACAATTGACTTAAATTTGTGTTCACACATGTATCTCATAAGAAATTTGAGAATGAAGCACTGCCAAAGGCATTAACACATAAACCCACTTTTTAGCCACTAAATATCCCCTCCTGATCTGAGAAAAGAGGCTTTTCCAATCATTATATGCTTACGGTCCATCAATTTGGTACTGGAAAATAATCTGAGGTAGCTCTCTCGGTCACATAGCTGCTAAGTAGCCAATACTCGCTTTATCTTTTGAAACACAATATTTGGCTGATGGATTTGTCAGACCAGCCACCCATGAAGGCAGCTTGGGAAATCTGGCCTTGTTTACAGATTATTTTAAAGGCCTGTGTTCACTGCGGGTTTCATTTCTTCATTAATGCAATTATTGGAAGATTCTATTGAAAGAGCTGTCTTACATAGAGTTGGAAATCACACGGTGTGAAAGGTCCTGATGAGCTCCCGGGTGACATTGGTTCCCCACCACCCCGCTGATCCCGACGTGCTGTGCCAACAGGGCCGTGGTACCCAACGCTGGCAGATGTATCCCTCAGCTACAGCTACATCCCTAGCTCTCAGCTGCCCCCTCCTCATTTCTTGTGTCACCAGTGAGGCCCTGCGCTGAGGTGGCTGCTGTGAGCCCTGAGGTTCTGCTCACACTTACTGACTTGCTGCAAAAAGGGATGTTGACTCCTCTGAGCCGAGGTGTTGTGGTGGGTTGACCCCAGCTGGACACCCGGTGCCCACCAAAGCCGCTCTGTCACCTCCCTCCTCAGCTGGACCGGAGAGGGAAAATATAACCAAGGGTTCAGGGGTGGAGATAAGGGCACGGACATCACTCACCCATTACCGTCATGGGCAAAACAGGCTCGACTTGGGGAGATTAGTTTAATTTATTACCAATCAAATCAGAGTAGGGTAATGAGAAATAGAAACTAAATCTTAAAACACTTCCCCCCCACCCCTCCATTCTTACCGGGCTCAACATCACTCCCCATTTCTCTCCCTCCTGACCCTGAGCAGCACAGGGGGACAGGGAAAGGGGATTCTGGTCAGTCCATCACATGGTGTCTCTGCCCCGCCTTCCGCCTCACGCGCTTCCCCTGCTCCAGAGTGGGGTCCCTCTCACAGGAAACAGTCCTCCACAAACTGCTCCAGTGTGGGTCCCCCATGGGATCACAAGTAAATCCTGCCAGCAAACCTGCCCCAGCTTGGGGTCCTCTCTCCACAGGGCCACAGGTCCTGCCAGGAGCCTACTCCAGCATGGGCTTCCCAAAGGGTCACAGGCCCTTTTGGGCATCTACCTGCTCCATGGGCTTCAGGAGAATATCTGCTCCACTGTGGACCTCCATGGGCTGCAGGTGGATATCCACTCCACCGTGGACCTCCATGGGCTTCAGGTGGGTATCTGCTCCGCCATGGACCTCCATGGGCAGCAGGAGGACAGCCAGCCTCACCATGGTCTTCCCCATGGGCTGCAGGGGAATCTTTGCTCCAACGCCTGGACCACCTCTTCCCCTTCCTTCTTCACTTAACTTGGTGTCTGCAGAGTTGTTGCTCTCACATATTCTCACTCCTCTCTCTCTGCTGCTGTTGTTCTGCAGCTGGTTTTTCCCCTCCTTAAATGAGTTACCCCAGAGGCACTACCACCATCGCTGATGGTCCCAGTCTTGGCCAGCAGTGGGTCTATCTTGGAGCCGGCTGGCATTGGCTCTATTGGACAAGGGGGCAGCTTCTATCAGCTTCTCACAGAAGCCGCCCCTGTAGCCTCCCCGCTACCGAAACCTTGCCACGCGAACCCAATACAGGTGTAGAGTTGTGGTTCTGTTTCACAGCCCCATGGGTCTTGGTTCACCCTCCTGCGTTGCCCTGCGATTGCCTCCGGGCTCCTACTCAACCACAGACAGCATCAGACCGGCCCTTCTCACACAAGCTGGGTGTAAGCCATCGGGTGGATAGTAAACTTTCCCCAAAAGATCAGCTCTGGTGAGCGACAGAAAGTGTGCAGAGTCAGGTCAAACTCAGCAAATTGGCCCCAAATCCCCGGGAATGCAAACTCTAACAACACATTCAAGTGCAACATTTTAAAGCAACATCACCTGCAAACTTGAATATAGGAAGTTCCATCTGAAGCTGAGGAGGGCCTTCTCTGCTGTGAGGGCGGCAGAGCAGTGGCACAGGCTGCCCAGAGAGGTGGGGGAGTCTCCCCCTCTGGAGCCATCCCAAACCCGCCTGGACGCCGTCCTGTGCCACTGCTGGAGGTGCCCCTGCTCTGGCGGGGGGTGGCACTGGTGGAGCCCCAGAGGGCCCTGCCAACCCCCACCAGTCTGGGATTCCAGGATTCAGGGATCACTTGACACATCATTAAGGCAAGGTTAAACGTCTGAAGGAGGCTGCAAGTGTTGAAAGTGTTCAAGTCAACGCAAAATGAAGCATTTATTTTCACTCCAGCTATAACTGGTTCTCCTCCAGTTCTGTTTCACCAGCTAAAGCTTTGTTTTCCCATCTTGTAACTGGGAAAAAGAATCTAACTTCCCCACTGGGGACCAGCGTCACAGACCTGGGAGCTGGAAGATGTGTCGTGTGCAACACACACCAAATAAACCCTTTGCCCCTCAATGCAAATGAGCCTGCAATGGTTTTACACCCCCAGCTGGGAGGGAGGTTTTTCCACGTACATCCATCTTGCTGGTGCGTGCACAGCTCCTCAGGTTTAAATCTCAAACTTGAGACCCTGGCATCTTCTTCTCATCAGGATAATAATCTCTGAGCAAGCAAAACAGGATTCTTACAGCTTCCCCTATCAAGTCCCACCCCAGCCAATGCCACCTAGCTGCTGAATCCTTCAGGCCTGGCTGTTGGATATTCCTCATGGCACAGCCCAACTTTTTTTATACGGCTTGTAATATCTTGCATGATTTTTAAAATTTTCAGCCCTCCTCCACAGTGCCACCCCCTTGAATACACCGCTCTGTGTGTCTACCTGCCGCCTTTCACTCTTTGTTCGGCCTATTTAGATGCTTTGGGATAAAGAGGATCCTGTGCAGTGCCTGTGTGCACAGTGGGGTGCGGGTCCGTACACAGGATTTCTCGAAGCAGTGATTATGGAGGCAGTAGCGATCTCACCCAGGGATACAGGATGGCCTTGAGTTGCACCAGGGGAGGTTTAGGATGGACATTAGGAAAAATTTCTTCACTGAAAGTGTTGTCCAGCACTGGCACAGGCTGCCCAGGGACGTGGTGGAGTCCCCATCCCTGGAGGTATTTAACAGACGTGTAGACGTGGTGCTGAGGGACGTGGGTTAGTGGTGGTTTGGGCAGTGTTGGGTTGATGGTTGGACTTAATGACCTTAAAGGTCCCTTCCAACCTAGATGATTCTATGATTCTATGATTCTATTGCAATGCAAACCCCTGTTATCTGCAGACAAGCCCTTGGGTGACACATACACTGTGATCTGACCGGCCTTTAGTGACAGCTTTACCTTCTGGACAGAGATTCACCGGGGGCCATCAGTCCCTCTGTCCCAAACTGCCCTTTGCGTGTTGCCCTCTGCGTCACGTGCAGTCCCGCCTTATCGCCGTGGCAGCTGCCCTCACCCCGGGACAGACGACCGGGTTCCCAAGCCGGCCCTCCTCCCCAACGGGAACTGCCTTGAAGCCAAAAGCAAAACTTTGATCTTTATCAGCATGAAAATAAAGACTTCTTGGAGGCCACCCTGCCCCAGCTGCCCCCTCCAAGCAGAGCTGCAGCCCTCGCCAGGAGCGCTGGGCATGCCACGGGAGCCAGGGAACGTGGGGGGATTAGGAGGACGCAACTGCTCAAACAAGAGGCTGTGGGGGTCGAGCCCCCGGTGCAGGCAGCTGCCTGCGCTGTGGGCAGCTTATGGGACCACCTGTTGGGGGGGGGCGGGCAGGTCCTGGCCACACTCTTGCACACCCATGTGTGTGCAAAACTGATTTTTGGCTTCATTGCTACTATTAAGAGCATAATTTATTCAGTGGCACATCATGCTGGAGCGGAGCGTTTCCTCGCTCGCTGTACGAACCGCGTGGTTCAGCTGGGGACAGTCCACGCTCCCGCCTGTGCCCGCCTCCGCTTTCTCTTCCCTTTTCCTGGTAAAATGCTCAGTGTGGAAGAAAACAGGTGGAGGGGGGAGTCACACGCGGTCGGTTCACAGCCCGTTTTAGCAGGACGGATGGGAGCAGAGGGCTGCAGTCCTCTCTAAGGGACCGCAAACACAGATCTGCCCAATGAGGTCGCACCCATCAGCAGATCATGGCCAAGTTCTCCTTTACAGCTTCTCCGGCCTTGACCGTGCGGCAGCTGGTACGGGCTGCTCCCCACTCCCCCCGGCAGCCCGCTGCGAGCTCACGCGCTGCTGGGCAAACACTCGGTTTGAATTTTATTGTCTGTGCTATCTCTCTCCTAGCAGCGCGGTTATCTGCGGCACGTATAATACACCAGCCTTCCCGTAAAGCTGCCCGTGTTTACGGGTTTGTCAAGGAGGACTCTCTCCTGTGACACTTCTGTACCCTCCGCAGGCACAGGCAGGAGGGTCAGGGATGGCAATACTCCATGCTGGGGGATCGGGAAGGAGAATTAGACAAGCCATTCATGCAGACGTTGAAACTTCCACACATCAAACTGCTGGTCTGGATAGAGTGGCTCCCGACGAGTGGCAAACAGGCTTTGAGTGGGTGATAAACACCCATCCCAAAGCAAACAGTGTTGGGGATCCATGTGAAACGCAGTGCAGAAAGTGAAGGAACCACAAAACAAGGGGTCTTACTGTGCTGTGATGAATCTCCGAAATGCTTTGCCAAGTTCAAAATACTCTGAACACTCATGTATCGCAAAGTAAAGATGCTCTCAGCAGTGACAGTTGACCTGCAACTGGGCAAGGGACGGCCACCCCTGCAGTGGTGTGGCAAGGCTGGGGGTGACAGCGGGAGCTGCTCTGGTGCTGCCCCTCCGTGTGGGAGGATGAGGATGGGGATGGGGATGGGGATGGGATGGGGAGGGGACTGGATGGGATGGGATGGGATGGGGATGGGATAGGGATGGGGATAGGGATGGGGATGGGATGGGATGGGATGGGATGGGATGGGATGGGATGGGATGGGATGGGATGGGATGGGATGGGATGGGATGGGATGGGATGGGATGGGATGGGATGGGATGGGATGGGATGGGATGGGATGGGATGGGATGGGATGGGATGGGATGGGATGGGATGGGATGGGATGGGATGGGATGGGATGGGATGGGATGGGATGGGATGGGATGGGATGGGATGGGATGGGATGGGATGGGATGGGATGGGATGGGATGGGATGGGATGGGATGGGATGGGATGGGATGGGATGGGATGGGATGGGATGGGATGGGATGGGATGGGATGGGATGGGATGGGATGGGATGGGATGGGATGGGATGGGATGGGATGGGATGGGATGGGATGGGATGGGATGGGATGGGATGGGATGGGATGGGATGGGATGGGATGGGATGGGATGGGATGGGATGGGATGGGATGGGATGGGATGGGATGGGATGGGATGGGATGGGATGGGATGGGATGGGATGGGATGGGATGGGATGGGATGGGATGGGATGGGATGGGATGGGATGGGATGGGATGGGATGGGATGGGATGGGATGGGGATTGGATAGGGATGCAGATGGGGATGCTTCCTCTGCTGCCCACCCAGTCAGGCTGACAGCGGATGTTGCTCTGACAGAGTGGATGAACAGACGATATAAAACTCATGAAGAAAGACGGCTGTGTCCCTGTCTGCCACGGGAGTGCTCCCAATAAAGGTATGAAGGGTAAGGCAGGTCCACGGCCTTGGCTCTGCCCAAAGTGAGATGTGCAAGAAGCGCTGTTGAGGCCAGAGTGGCTCTTTCACATATGAAAAAATCCACCAAGGGAAAGCGTAAGCATCCTTCCTTTCTCGTAAGAGAAACCTGGATGCTGGCATGCAGGGACACAGCACACAGGGCTCAGCGTGGCTGTTGCCGTGTCACAGCACGGAACGGGCCTGTTCTTTGCTGGTGGAGGAGAAAACATGCCGGAAAGCAGAGGTGAAGATTTCAAATTCGAAAAGCTCAAGGAAAATGAGAACTCCGGGGGGAGAAACAAGCCATGTGCTATGAGGTGCACCTCCAGCAGTGGTGTTACTGCTACCCTCCAGCAGGCACAGGAGCAGGAGCGCTTGTCAGCTCAGAGGTCAAAACAACCCAAAAAAAGAACAGGTCTGGGTGAGCAAGACGGGGAGGAGAAAAATGTTTAATCTTGAGCAATCAAAAGCCCTTAGTTCAACCTGAATATAGCTCTGTTTCCAAACCCTATATTTAACTCCCCTTATACTTAAGGTCACTTGTAATGGAAAAAATGCATTTTAAAAATTTCCATTGGAAGTTCAAATAGTTACAGGGGTCCTAAGGTGAAACAGAGGGGAAAATAGAAGATGTTGAAAGAACCATGTTTTTCAGCTGTCTCTGTTGTCGAAATCATGAGTAATTTCAGTTGTCTCCAAATGCATTTGTGCATTCATTTTGTGAAGGGGAGATGTATGCACTACTCAGGGGCAGCAGCTCAGGGGCGATCCAGCAGGAGAGAAAATAGTTAAAGAGATGAAGAAGAAGGAGGCTGCTCAAGGCTGTACCTGTGCCCTGGTGCACAGGTGATGAAACAGGTTCCTGACTGCACTGAACTGATTGTGTATTTGTTATGAACATATTATCACCTGACTGCAAACAGCAGTGGGTGCCATAGTCCATCAGCCCTTGAGCTGGGCATCTGGCTCGTACCCGATAAGCCCCCTCTGGCTTAGTTGATGGAGTATCCAGCGCTGGAGGTGGTGACGAGCAAATGGAGCCACCTTGCCATGGAGCAAGCCAGGCTCAGCAGCTCAGCAGCTGCCAGGACTGGGGGAGCCAAGGGTGCTGCCGAGAAGGGGGGCCTGGGGGTTTTGGCTTCTGTGTTTTTTGGGGCAGAAAGGTGCCAGACACAACTTTTGGGGCCAAATCTCCTTCTGAGTGTTTGTGTGGGGCTTCATAGAATCATAGAATGGTTTAGGTTGGAAGGGACCTTGAAGATCATCCAGTGCCACCCCCCTGCCATGGGCAGGGACACCTGCCCCCAGCCCAGGTTGCTCCAAGCCCCGTCCAACCTGGCCTTGAACACCTCCAGGGATGGGGCAGCCACAGCTTCTCGGGGCAACCTGCCCCAGGGGATCACCACCCGCACAGTCAACAATTTCCTCCTGATATCTAGTCTAAATCTCTCCTCTTCCAGTTTAAAACCGTTCCCCCTCGTCCCATTGCTCCTCTCCCTGATCCAGAGTCCCTCCCCAGCTCTGCTGGAGCCCCTTTAGGCACTGGAAGGGGCTCTGAGGTCTCCCCTTTTTGGCCTTCTCTTCTCCAGACTGAACCCCCCCAACTCTCCCAGCCTGTCCTCCCAGCAGAGGGGCTCCACCCCTCCCAGCATCTCCGGGGCCTCCTCTGACCCCGCTCCAACAGGTCCATGTCTTTCCTATGTTGGGGGCTCCACAGCTGGAGGCAGTACTCCAGGTTGGGGTCTCCCCAGAGCAGAGTAGGGGTGCAGAATCACCTCCCTAAGGGACTTGTCCCTTAACACTGGCAAAGGCAGGGACGGCTCAGCCCGAGTGCAGCAGTGGGGTGGGATGTGCGGCACTTTGTCTTCCCACCTCCCTGCCAGGACACCTCCCAGCCTGCGGACTTTGTAGCAGTGTTTTGCATGTTCCCTGTACGGGAGAATTTGGACCTCAGTGTAGGGTACTTTGCCCCCTGTTCTGAAACTTTTCCAACAGCTAAAGCACGAAGCAAACAACTGACTTGGTCGGGGGGCAGGGGTTGGTTATGAAGAGTTTTGGGGAGCAGTTTTTTGATTCATGAGTTGATTACCCAGATTATGGCTGAGAAGAGCGAGCGTGGCCATGCCCAGGGGCTGCTCTGCTGGGCTGCGGCATGGCAGATAAACACAACATGCATTTTCTCTTGCCCTGCCCAGAGGCATCACCCCTGCCAGCCCTGCATCCCCAGGACCCTGCTGCCCGGTGGGGACCACTCAGGAAAGATCCTGTTCCACCGAGCCATGGCAGCAGTGATGGTGGCTCATTTTTCGGAGTTGGCATCTACCCCACAGCAAAGCTTCAGATGCATTAGAAAAGGGATGTCAGCATTAGCGAAAAGACCGTCCCTCAGCTAGTGCGAGAGTCTCAGGTTTGGACTTTACCTGCAGAGCAAAGGAAGTCAAGCCCTTAAAAAAAACCTCCTTTGTAATGGCTTTTTATATCAGCGGCGTTTTGATCCTGATAAGATTTTAAGTTATTGCGTGCTAAACACCAGAAGTTCTTTGAAATACTATCTTTCAGCTTCAGCAACACCATTCAGTAAGAGGAGAAATTCCTGCCGGGGGGACTGAAGTAGCAGAGAGGAGAAATCTTAGAATCACAGAATCGTTATGGCTGGAAAAGACTTTTAAGATCATCAAGTCCAACTGTTATCTAACTTAACCCGTCCCAGTTCTAAACCATGTCCCTGAGCACCATATCTAGACAGCTTTTAAATACATCCAAGGATGGCGATTCAAACACTTCCCTGGGCAGCCTGTGCCAGTCTTTGATAACCCTTTCAGTGAAGAAGTTTTTCCTAATGTCTCACCCAAACCTCCCCTGGCTCAACTTGAGGCCATTTCCTCTTGTCCCATCGCCTGTTCCTTGGGAGCAGAGACCGCCCCCCCCTCGCTACCCCCTCCTTTCAGGGAGCTGTAGAGAGCGAGAAGGTCTCCCCTCAGCCTCCTCTTCTCCAGGCTGAACACCCCCAGGGCCCTCAGCCGCTCCTCGCGAGTCTTGTGCTCCAGACCCCTCACAGCTCCGTTGCCCTCCTCTGGACACGCTCCAACACCTCAATGTCTGTCTTGTCATGAGGGGCCCAAAACTGAACACAGCACTCGAGGTGGGGCCTCACCAGTGCTGAGCACAGGGGGACGGTCACTGCCCCAGTCCCGCTGGCCACAGTATTCCTGATACAAGCCAGGGTGCCATTGGCCTTCTTGGCCACCCAGGCACACCGCTGGCTCATATTCAGCCGGCTGTCAACGAACACCCCCAGGTCCTTTCCTGCTGGGCAGCTTTCCAGCCACTCTGCCCCAAGCTTGTAGCATTGCATGGGGTAAAAAAGCCCCCCCCAGAGCCCCTGCCTCTTCCCACATCTGACCCAGCCGTGCTGGGAGCACAACCCCCGGGCTGGCTCCCTGGCGCTGGGGAGCTCCCACACTCCCCTACTGCTGCCGGAGAACCATCCCCTAAAATCCCTTACATGCACAAAGCTGGGAGACAACCCAGGCACTGCCACCCAGGCTCCCCTTGTGCAGCCTGAGAAGCTTCTCCTGCCATGTCCCCTCCAAATCTCTACAGAAGGTGCTATGCGGTGACCATGGCTCCTGTCATAAATAAGGTGTCTGAGCCCCAAAATAATATGCAGGGATGAGCTAAATAAGGATGCACTCTCTGCTGTTTAAGGTGGATCTTTACATTACATATTCAGAAGAGATTTTTCTCTGTGAGGGCAGTGAGCCCCTGGCGCAGGGCTGTGGCTGCCCCATCCCTGGAGGTGTTCAAGGCCAGGTTGGACGGGGCTTGGAGCAACCTCGGCTGGTGGGAGGTGTCCCTGCCCAGGGCAGGGGGTGGGACTAGGCGATCTCCAAGGCCCTTTCCAACCTAAACCATTCTACCTTTCAATGACAATATTGGAGGTTGGCTTTTGGGCCAGCGCCCTGCCCAGCACCCAGCTCCAAAGCTGATGAGCTCCTTGCAGTCTTTGCCGTGTTACGCTCCCGATGCTGCCCAGCGGTAGGTGAAGACATTGAGTTCAAGGGCTTTTTAGGCTGATGCTCTGATGCCGTTTGCCCATGGGCCACAGTACCAAGAACCTGCGCGGTCCCTCCTCAGCGTACCACCAGCAGCCAACATCATCCCCACAGCGCAGAAGGGGCCACCCCGGGCTGGGGACGAGAGCCGCTGAGCGCTGCCTTCTCCTTTCTAACCCGGCACAGGTCTCTCTCAGCACTACAGGGAAAGCTGGCGGGCAAACAGCACTGCTTGGCCTGGTGTCC
>NW_009647735.1:8929270-8929801 GCF_000708025.1 Charadrius vociferus
GGGCTGTGGCTGCCCCATCCCTGGAGGTGTTCAAGGCCAGGTTGGACGGGGCTTGGAGCAACCTGGGCTGGGGGCAGGTGTCCCTGCCCAGGGCAGGGGGTGGGACTAGGCGATCTCCAAGGCCCTTTCCAACCTAAACCATTCTACCTTTCAATGACAATATTGGAGGTTGGCTTTTGGGCCAGCGCCCTGCCCAGCACCCAGCTCCAAAGCTGATGAGCTCCTTGCAGTCTTTGCCGTGTTACGCTCCCGATGCTGCCCAGCGGTAGGTGAAGACATTGAGTTCAAGGGCTTTTTAGGCTGATGCTCTGATGCCGTTTGCCCATGGGCCACAGTACCAAGAACCTGCACGGTCCCTCCTCAGCGTACCACCAGCAGCCAACATCATCCCCGCAGCGCAGAAGGGGCCACCCCAGGCTGGGGACGAGAGCCGCTGAGCGCTGCCTTCTCCTTTCTAACCCGGCACAGGTCTCTCTCAGCACTACAGGGAAAGCTGGAGAGCAAACAGCACTGCTTGGCCTGGTGTCCCGC
>NW_009647735.1:8929812-8959271 GCF_000708025.1 Charadrius vociferus
ACTTTCAGGCTGCTGAGGCTGAAGGTTATCACAGCAGTCATGATGCTTTCTCCCTTTTTCCCTTTCTTTTGTTTACACTGTACTTACTGGTTCCATTTCAACAACAACCCCCCTGTTGCCCAGCACAGCCAGAAAAATCCAACACGTGTGTCTGAGAAGTGAAGGCCTGATTCCTCCGTAGGATTTTGGATGTCGATGGCAGTAAATCAGTGGCGTTTTCCTAAAAAGAGCTGCCAGAACGAGGACCGGGCGGCAGCCTGTTTCAGCTGCGTCTGTGATTCCTTTGTTATGATTCACCTTCCACAAATATCCAAATAAACAAGTTTGCTGGCAAGAATATTCTGGTGAGAGGCAAAAAGCTGCAAAGAAAAGAAAAGTCACTGAACTCTGACTTTGAAGGGAGACAATTCGAGCATCGAAGATGCCCTGGTTTGTGCCCCGCCACCCCCTGTGCCGCAGGCAGGTACCCACACCGGGCGCTTGGCACCGGGCACTGTCGCACCAGGAACACTCGCAACACTCTTTTTGGCACGTCTCAAGGAAATGCATATTTTCCCGCTGTGCTGTCTTTTTGAATCCTTACATAGAAAAGTATCATTAAATGCCGTTCCAATGTTCTCCCTGGGTTTGCTGCTCCTGGTATGTGGAAGCAGATGATGTTGGTACCGGGACTTCACTGCTGCAACAAGGATTTTGCCCTTATCAGAGGCTCCCACATCCTTTTTTATTTCTTGATCAATTCTATGTTCCTAAAAAAGACTTCCTAAAATTTCCCAACTATAACGTCCAATGTATCAGCAGATCTAGTGATTTCAGTAGGTCAATGGATATGTAGTATTGCTTTTACTTATGTGGACAAAATCCTCAGAATTTTTTCAAGTATTACATAAATCAAAATTATTATTTTTATGCATATTGAACATGTCACCGCCCACTGTCATGCTTTTAAGAGTCAAATAATGGTCATCTAGACTGGCAAAGAACCATTTTTGGACGAGAGAGGGGGAAATCACAACAAAATGGTTCACTAATAGATGTGGTTATAATGTGTATATTTCCCTCTCTGTTCCAAGCGAGAAAGAGATGAACCTTTGAAGCCCTTGATGAAATAAGAAAGAAGCCCTTCACTTTCCTCATCTCTATAATCAGCCACGTATAGTTTTTGGCTTTGGTGTCAAGAGAAGGCGCGGAGTGCCCAAACACGCAGGATTTCAGCCCATGCAGCAGTGCCAGGCTCGGTGACCGTAATGAAGCGCCATGTGGCCTCTTTACCTGGAGTGAAGCCGCCACAGTGCTGCCTGCAAAAATTTAGGACAGTTGCATGAAACAGCAGCTTGCGAAATATTTGAGATGCCAAAATATATCCAGAAGACAACTGCTTTGGACAGGCTGACAACTGAGCCCATTATCCTTCTGTCCTTCAGCAGATCTCGTGCCACGTGTTGACTCCTGTCAGAGATGGCGCAGGGCTGAGCGTCTGCGTGCAATGCTCGAATTTGTTGGGGGTTGTGCGTATGGGTCATGCAGGAGCCGAGGCCTGGGGCACACACAGCCTGAGGCACCGCAGATGTGCCGGCTCTGCGGCCACCTACGGCCACCTACGGCCACTGCCCAGGGAAGCGGGGCCGGGGTGGGTGGGCAGTGAACCGAGAGCAGAGAGATAACGCTCTCCCAAACCCAGAGCTATAGATTGGCTCCTTTTTCTCCCTCTTAAGAAAGAATTCACTGAGCATTTCTGGCCTTGGGCTGTTTGCATGTTTGCACTAACACATTAAGTTGCTACTTAATGGGTATTCCAGAAAAAGAAAAGAAACTACAGGCCAAGGTATTTTTAAATGTACTTAGCTGTCCAAATCCTTCCACTCTCTAAAGCTAAGCTTAAAACTAAAACTACGCCTTCCCATTTTCCCCGGACGGTGCACACTTTCAGATACAGAAACAGCCCCAGAAATAGCCCAGCATCCCTTTTCAAAAGTTTATGAGTTGTCAATTGATGCTCGCTGTGTTCTGTGTTTAGACACCACCCGGAGCAGCAGGATGTATGCACCAGGCCCAAGAACTCTGTTTATATTTCATACCCACAGTTATTCAGCCCAGCTGTGCCTGTGCGATTGCTTCCTATTACCGCTATTGTGCAAAGCGCCGCTGAAACACCCTATTGCAGAAGGCTACTAAATGGCAGCTTTTGAAGTCTTGACTGCGGAGCAAAGCCGCTCTAATTCAGATTTCTGGAGCTTTTCCTGGAGCCATGCAGATATTTCGGGAAGTCATTCAAAGGAGCCGTTTTTTGGGAAGAGAGATGGTTCGCAGGAGGATCTCTTCCTCCCAAACCGTCCAGGTCTCACATGCATCTGAAGAAAGAGCGTTGGGTTATTTGAGCAGCGTGCTGACTATTTCTGTAGTGTTTCTTAAAAGACGTGCCCCCAGGGCTGCCGGGAGCCGCCGGTGCCGCCGGGGAAGGGGTTGGCGGGAGCACACGGATGCCCGCTCCCAGCCGGCAGGGAAACCCAGCCTCCTTCCCGTCCCACAAATGGCACCAGGAGATAACACACAGAAATAACGACCATGAAAGAAGCTGGGGAAGGGGCAGGAGCCGATAAACACACAGAGACACCGGACAGCACCGTCCTTTCCCCAACCGCAGAGAAGTCGGCATGGAAACATGCTCTTCCTTGTGCTTCACCTCCCTCTAATTTATACGGCATCGGTTTTGCTGCCTGAAAGAGGGCAGAAATGTACAGTGCAAAAATACAACAATATCCATCATAGACTAACGCAGAAATGATTACTAGTTGCTTGTGGATCTGCTGTTGAGGCACACAGGTCCCTGCAGCCGGGGCTGTGGAGCTCAGCCGTGCCGCTGGCTGCCCCGAGGGACAAATCCTGCCCTGGCCACAGCTCCCCAGCCATGAGCCGTGCCGCCTGCTGCTATGAGGAGTAAAGGAATTCATCTATTCCAAAGCTCTTGAAACTAGAAACTTCCACAGCGATTCAAAATATTCCAGGAAACTTATTTTTTCATATGTAATTATTCTTTGCTTTTTTTTAAATAAAATTAGATTAAACTGGTCAGCATTTTTCAAAAATCAGAAATGTAATTGCAAGGGATGCTAAAAATCTGTTTTCTGTTTTCTCTAAATCTTCAGATTTGCTCCAACGTGACCATGTTCATTTGGCCAGACGTCAAAAGATTTTGATAAAAATCCAGAATTTCCCTAACCCTGCAAATTGAGTGAATTTTGTCGGTTTAAACGGCAAATAATAATTTTTTTCTTGTTCTTTGTTGGGCAAGTGAGGGATAAGCTGAGGGGCTTATGGAGCCCCTGCATCCCTCCTGCTGCAGGCAGAGAGCTGCGGATGACCTGCTAAAGCGGGAGCAGAAGGGATGCAGGCATATGTGCCAGGGAGTCGGGACTGCCCTGTGAACGCTGCCGCTATATGATCTCTGCCTGCCGCATTCCTGGGACACCTAAAAGAAGGAGAAAATGGGCATTTTCACACAGGTATGGCCAGGCATCTCCCTGGGTTGGTCGCTTGGTGTGATGGAGATGTGGCGATGTGTGGGTGTAGCCCAGCGCAGAGAGCAGCTGTCTGGAGCGGAGCAAAGATGCTCCCCGGGGCATTGCCTTTCACATCCAGCGCTTGGCAGCAGCCAGCACTGTTGCAAACAATAACCTCCAGGCAGGCAGGAACCTTCCAAGTGAGGCAGGGTTTGCCTGGAAATGCCCGTTGGGCGCCATCGGGAGACGGCGGTGACAGCCCCCGGCCCGAGGGTGCAGGCTCAGGGTCCGGGTGTGGAGACACGCGTGGGGATGGAGTCCTCACAGCCCCTCCTGGGACTCGCTTTGAAAAACCTTTTAAACCCTAAAAGCAAATAGGCTCCTCATTTTCATAACTCTGTGAAAGGATGGCAGGAGGTGAGCTCCCCTTCCTTGCCAAATATGTTTACTTAAGAGACCAAATGCCATCCAGTCCGGGGTGGGAGTGCAAGGCAAGCTGTTGATGAAGCGATGCCCTGTGTTGTTTGTGATGTGTTATGACGATGAGTTACTAAACTAAGCTCAACTGAGTTATTAAACTAAGCTTGACTGAGTTACTCGCCTAAGCTGGACTAAACAACGGCTCCCCACATGCCCCTCCTTCCCCCATTCCCTGAAAAGCCATTTCCCCTTCCTGCTGCAGATCGTCCCTCCGCAGCCCAGCAGCGTTCCAGGTGAGGAAGAAGAGACCATCCCTGTCCCGGTCCCGCTGTAGATCTCCGCACACACCATTGCTGCTGCTCTCCCCTTCCCTTCAGGGCAGACCTGCTGCCATGAGAGCTGCCTGCAGGCAGTGCAGGCAGAGCAGGCAGTGCAGGCAGCACACAGCTGCTTCTGCTGCCCCTCAGCTGCCTTCACAGGCTGACCTACCCCATGCTGTGTGCCCTCTCATGGCTTTTTCCCCCCCTTCCTTTCTCCTCTTGCATTGCAGTACAGAGAAATCTGCAAATTAATGGTCCCCCAGCAGAGTTGTTTTCCTTTCTGAACACTTTTTTGGGCAGGGGTAGACGGGGTGCGTGTGAGAAAGAGACAGTGAGACAGGCTGATGTTATGGAAAGGCAGTGCTCTAACCCAGGAGGGGCAAAGGAAAACTTCTTTTGTTGTTTTTGGATTAGTTCACCCAGAGTTTCTCTTTGTTTTTCTGCCAGGGCTGCTCTTAAATGTCTGACTATACACTTTTCAGTGGTTATTGAAAGATCATTGCTTCCCACAGCTCAACATTTTTTCCACCCGGTTCGTAAGCACTTGAGTGCCATGAGGTTCCAACAAACTGGGCTCTGCCTCTCGGGGTTGCTCGTGGCTGTGGGGAGGGGGCCAGCGAGAAGGACAGCATCTCCGCAAAAACCCATCCTTTTCAGATTCTATCGGCTGCAAAACTGGGAAATTTCAGAGGAGAAACCAGGGAGAGCAAGAGGTGCTGGCGGTCCCGAACACCCTGCTAGCCGTGGGGCGGCTGGGTGTGAGGGAGCCGCTTCCAGCTGGGAAATTGCCGTGGGGCTAATCAAAGGAAATAGCAGAGCAGAGGTGGCGTCGGGAGCGGGGGAACGCGTGTCCTTGTCCCGCAACGCAGTCCTGGCACGGGGCTGGGAGCGGCTCAGCCGTGGGACTTTGGGTCCGCAGCCCACCCCACCGCAGCCAGTCCTGCTGCCCCCACTGGTGCACAGCTGGGGAGAAGTGCGGGGTGTCAGGGTGCTGGATGGATGATGTCAGGGTGCTGGGTGGAGGATGTTGGGGTGCTGGGTAGAGGATGTTGCGGTGCTGGATGGATGTCAGGGGACTGGATGGATGATGTCAGGGTGCTGGATGTCGGGGTGCTGGATGTTGGAGTGCTGGATGGATGTCAGGGGACTGGATGTCAGGGTGCTGGATGGATGATGTTGGGGTGCTGGATGGATGTCAGGGTACTGGATGGATGTTGGGGTGCTGGATGGATGATGTCAGGGTGCTGGATGGATGTCGGGGTGCTAGATGGACGTCAGGGGTCCTGCACTGTCCCTGCCGATTCCTGGTACAAACCAACCTCTTCACAGGAGCCTTGTCCTCAGGCTTGGGCTTGGTAAGCGGCTCAGGCCGGCAGCTTTTCCTCAGCTGCCAATTTGGGGCAATAAGTTTTGATGCTGTGGGAAGAGTTTGCCTCACTGGGCTGTCTCAAAGGCAAATGGGGACACGAGATTTTGCAGACCTGGAGGCAATACGCTGCTCTGCCATACTTTCCTTCTTTAGCCAGTATAATAGATGCTGAATGCTCTCTTCACTGTGACCCTCACGGGTCCCTTAATTTTTATGGTGACAGAGAAAGCAGAGGCTGAGCAACAAGCGTGCCGGGTACGTAAATCCCGACTGAGAACAAGCGCACCGTAACAGGGTTTGAAACCTTACTCCGGCACATCACCTTGACCGCCATCCATCTGGAAGGAGCACCAGCAGTGCGGAAAGGCAGCCGGGGAAATGGGATGCTGCAGTGGAGGGAGCTGAGCAGCCCAGTCCTGCGGGCCAGGTACCATGTCCCGTGCGGCGAGGGCAGGGATGGCCCCAAGGGCGGCTGGTGAGATGCTGACCCTTGAGAGGCATAAACCAGGACCTGCTGCGCATCTCCTGGAGGCGGCTAAAGCGACAGCCTCATGTAGCACACAAGGCTGATGGCCTTTTCCTTGCCTCTGACTGTGATTGCGTTTCAAAAGTGGTTTGTTATTTCTGGCTCTTACAGCAGCAACCTGCATTCGGTCACCAAAAGAACCGGCCTCCTTTTGTTGCTCTTAAGTGCTTTCAATCCCTGTGCCCTGCGAGGAAAAAGGCTGGCTCCCGTAAGAAAAGAAATACATACGGCAAATTCAGAAACATTTTAGGCATCCCGGCGGTGCACTAAGAGGTTTAAGATGCGTTTGAAGAAAGCCGCCCCGTGTTGAACTGCTTCACTTCATTCTGTTTAGTGCAATTTCTGCCTCCTTCCCTTGAATAACGTAATAACCACCATCAGTCTCGGTCTCTGGTGAGGGAATAACAAACAGCAGCGATGGTAGTGAGGAGGCACGGTGCTTCCACTCTCATCTCCGCAGGAGAGGAAGTCAGCAAACGCTGCCAGCCCTCGTAAAATAAAGAATTAACACACCCCGCTGTGCACACAGTGCATTACTCATTGGACAGACATATATGCATCCTCTGCCCGAAACGGTCAGCAGTCAATATTAGCACCCGGCTGAGATCGCCTGTGCTGAAACGCCCCATTGGGTGTGAGAGGGGGCTGCAGGGGTTGGGAATGGGGCAGTAAGAAACAGCACAGGAGTTTCTGCCCTGGGCAAGGCAAACAGAATTGGTCCAGCCATTGCCAGGCGTCAGGGTGAGAACTGGAGGAGAAGAGGTCTTTTCCCAAGCGCTATTTTGTTCTGGAGCAAGGATCATCTCGGAAAAATTATGACATCCGTATGGTGAGGTGGCCCAAGGAGTATACAGGCCCGAGTGAGCTGCGGTGGTGGGTTACAGAAGACGACTGTAGCATGAGGGGAAGAGTATCAAAGCAAGCACCCGGGGCTGTGGCACAGCAGCTGAGAGAAGAAAGAGGCATCAATAAAGATATTTTCCACTATGTTGCAAAGCAGGGTTTGAAAACAGTCATAGAGGAATTTAAAATGTTTTAATAGCAATCTCTCGCCTTATCAAGGGGATTTCCCCAGTGGATCTCAAACACTTTCCCAAGGAGGTTAATACCCCTTGTGCCCAAAGAACAGATAAGAAGGCTGAGGCTCAGCTGGGGAAACCCCCAGCCATCAGCTACGGAGAGAGCTCTGCCCGAGCTCCTGGCCCACACCCAGCTCTGCCCCGCACCGCCCTCCCCATTGCGGAGGTGCGTGTAGCGAAATCCTCCTTCCCAATGCACATGGTCCAAAGGGTGATGAAAATCGCAGCATTCCTCAGTTACACAGTCCCCGTATTCCCTGCAGCCTGGCTGCCACTGCCCGCAGCACCGTGAGCTGCAACAGTGGAAGCACGTTGTCACGAGGAAGGTGACAGTGCAGCACATTGAATACGTGAAGATTATTCTTTGCATCTTTTGAGACTGGGATGTGACGTGCACGCAGAAATGTCCCTTCCTACTTATCTGAAACGTCCCCTGAATTATCTGATTATCCTAAATATAACAGCTGAAGTGAAGGTTGAAAAGAGGGAAAAGAAAAGCCTGGAAGCTTTTCGGTAAAGCTGTCAGCTTTCCGCAGCGCGTTCTCCACAGGTGGGACGTGCTGCCCTGCAGTGCCCAGCCGGATTTGCCAACACCCGTTTCCAAGTGGAGGCAGCACCTTGACCAGCACTGGATGCAAAGGTGCAGCATCCCGGACACCAACAGCAGCCTTGGCTGGTCCAGCCAGCGGGCAGCACACTGCGCCTGGCTGACAATGTCACATAGGGCAGTAAGAAACCTGTTGTGATAAGTCCACCCCCTTAATCACCAGCTGCTCTGACATTTCTCTGGAGCATGACTGAAATCAGTCAGTATTTGCATAATCCTCCTGTTGGGCTGAAACTTGACAGCTGCGGAGGGGAGGGGTCCCACCAGTTGCTGGTGACACAGCCGTCCTCTTTGTCACCCATCACCTTCAGGGGGAGATGCTGCTCAGCCCCACCGGAGCCTTTGGGCACCACCTCAGTGGAAATAAGCAATAACAGAAATGATGTATTTGCGCACGCTGCAGAATCCCAGGGAAGGAACAGTGCCACACGGTGTCCTCTCTTTTCTTTCTGGAGTTTCCTGTCAGGGCACAGAGCTCGTAGGCTTCCAAAGGGTCTGAACTTTCTTGGGTATTAATGCAGGGGAGAGAGGGAAGGCAGCAAAGTGCCCTACTTCTTGTTTTCATTTTCATCTTGGCTTGACAACACAGCACTGCCGCTAGCTCATCTCCTTTCCCCTTCCCTTTTATTAGCAAATGCACTTCGACTGCTTGAATTATTCATTGCAAACAACTTACCAGGCCACGTAAGGCCAGCGTTTCTCTGCCTGTGAGTTAGCCACAAATGAGCGTGTGCTTTTTTAATGTATTTGTTGTCGGTAACCATTGGGTAAAGAGCCAGTACGTACTTGAGGTGGTGAGTGAATTGTGAGCTGCTGTTTGCCAGGACCGGCCTGTCGCTGGGGGAGAGGTCTCTGGGAGAGAAGAGAAGGGAGCAGCCAGGCATGGAGCGAACGTGGAGCAGTCTGACCCCATTTATACTGGAAGACATCTAATAACCATCATCCCTTCTGTCTCACGAGTGCCCTGATTTGTCAGAGCAGCAGCCACCAACGTTAATGCTCACAAAGCCCCGCGCACACCAATGTTTGCACAAATGGGACACGACAAGGTGATGCGCTTAGTTGAACGCATCATCTCAAGTGAACATTTTGCAGCGGGAGGTCAGGCCAATCGCTCGTACGGCATCAATCTATGCGGTAGGAGAGATCTGAGTTGAATGGAAATCCCAAACTTCCCAGACTCATCGTGCAATACTCATAGTAGTTCTATGTAGCCAGAACTAACATCTACCACGCATTCAGACAGTCTTAATCTGCTACCAAATCAACTGGATTTTCTCCAAGTGTCGCATTTTTCTAGCAACTCACCCCTCTACTGTGACATCTTTTATTTTTCAGATGAGATTCAGTGCTGGTGGTGCAAAATTTAACCATGTCATCAGGTCTGGAGGCTCTTTGTGGTATAAAAGGGCAAGTATTCATCTGCTGCAAAAGACAAAAACTTTGCTTGAGGCGATGAAGCAGCACCAGTTTGCACCAGGGATTGCTCACCATTGCCGGTACGCGCTACGGACAGGCTTGCTACCTTCCTAATTCCGCTATGCTGCCATAAATACTGCCGGACGTTATGTTTTATTCACAAATTCAGGGTCAGGCTTGAACATGAAGCTTTCACGGGCATATCTCATCTTGACATCTGCAAGTGGGGAAAAAAAAAATATCGTTGCTGCGCGACTCCGTTCCGCAGCAAGATAAATGTGAGCTTTGAATTTCCAGTCGCTCACAGCCCTGCCCACAGCCGCATGCTCCCAGTTCCCTGCCTCCATACAGACTCTGATGGAAGAAAAATCTCCTCTTCTCATTCACTCCATGAACAAGCCTGACCAGGGTTGAAATTGGGCTGCTGAATGCCTTAAGTTCCATCTCCATGACCTCAAAAGTGCAAAGAAAGAAATGTTATCATGCTGGAATGTATCTTAAAAACAAGCGGAAGTATCCTCAAAAATGGAGAATTACTGCAGAAAAACTGTAGGGAAGGTACCGTACTACTGCTGCAAGTGATTTCTATGGATTTTTGCTAAAGAGTAACATGAAATGAGATTTAAAAGTGATGGAAGATTGGTATTGACTAACCTTGCAGATGCCAGCATAGTCATTGTCTTGCTAATGAGCTGAAAAGCTTTGAAATGTGCTGTAAAATAGCTAAGATTTGTGTGTGTGTGTGTGTGTGTGTGTGTGTGTGTGTGTGTCTCAGTGGAGCCCTTTTCCTGAAAACTTATCGACCTCCTGACTAGTTTCACTTTCTCTCAAGAACATGGAAATGACCAGAGCTGTCTCCTCTCTGGTTTACCCTCTCCATCCGCCTGTACTCAGCAGCAATGCAAAAAAAAAAAAAAAAAGCAGCAATACAAAGAAACTAATGAAGTACTCAATCAGTATTTCTTCTAATCCATGCAATCCGGGGATGAAATAGCAGAGGACATGGAGCCATCGGCCCTGTTGAGCGCGGGGTAGTCACTGCCTGCCCCAATGCCAGTGGTCCTGCCAGGCTGGGACTGGAACAGCTGAACTTACCCCGCATCGTGCCCCACCACTGAGCTTACCCCATCGCTGAGTTTACCCCACCACTGAGCCTGCCCCATCGGCTCCATCACCTAATTGAGACCAGGTTGTTAGTAAAGCAGGCAAATGGCAAAGGAGATGACCAATGACGCTCAAGGCAGGTGATTTGTTAGACCTAGGTAAATTTTGTTGTTCTAAAATATTTCCTTGGGTAATAGGACAAAAAAAAAAAAAAAAAAAAAAAGTGTTGATGGCTCGTGGCTCACTCTGGTTTGGCGGCACGGTGCTTTCCAGCCACCCGCGCAAGAAGTGGTGGCCACTGTCTAGACTGCTGCAACCCCAGACCTTGTGCTGGCGTAGTCTGAAACCTCATTGTCAGCCTCAGGTCCTGCTTTAAAATACTTTTCCCCTTTTTCAGGGGAAACTCCTTAGGAAACAAAATGGCTCACTGCTAGGCATACCGGTGACTCAGATCATGCTCAGGCAGCTTTTAATTTAATTCATGGCAACTTGAACTTGAAGTCCAGGCAGGATTGTCACTTCTGCATACGAAGCAGAAGTTTGGTCTACAAAGCTGAGGGAGTGGAAAGGGGAGAAACAGACAAACAAAACCCAGCATCTCCCGTTCTGATGTAAATATATTCCAGGATGCACAATGCTTGGAAGTGGTTCAAGGCAGAGCCACAAAAATCACTTGCAATCCAGAACCATACCTTCAGCATGAGAGCACAGAGCCAAGCAGTCTGTTTATCCAGAAGAGGAAAGGCGGGTGGTCACAGTTGGCCTACAGGAGGGTGCATTGTCAAGAACAAGCACTTTTAAAATTGATATAAAATGGGAAAATTGAAATTAAGATGCAAATAGCTAGTAAAGAATCCCAGAGTGGTGGGAGTTGGAAGGGCCCTCTGGAGCTCCCCCAGTCCACCCCCCGCCAGAGCAGGGGCACCTCCAGCAGTGGCACAGGACGGCGTCCAGGCGGGTTTGGGATGGCTCCAGAGGGGGAGACTCCCCCACCTCTCTGGGCAGCCTGTGCCACTGCTCTGCCGCCCTCACAGCAGAGAAAGCCCTCCTCAGCTTCAGATGGAACTTCCTATGCTCCAATCTGTGCCCGTTCCCTCTTGTCCTGTCACTGGGCACCACTGGAAACAGACTGTTCCCATCCCCCGGCACCCTCCCTTGAAGGATTTATCAGCATTGATGAGATCCCCCTGAGTCTTCGCTTCTCCAGACTGAACAGCCCCACGTCCCTCAGCCTTTCCTCTCAAGAAAGATGCTCCTCATTATCTCCGTAGCCCTTTGCTGGACCCTCTCCAGCAGTTAGAAGCTAGGTAATCATTAAGACAATTCAGAAAGAAGGTAATTTTTCCCATCACATTAATCGCAACAGAAAGAGCAGCTGTTGGCTTTTTACAAAATATTCTGCAGCACAGGTAGCAGTGACAGGCTGGACGCAGGAGCTGCTCAGTGAGGACGTACAGCTCACATTAGCATCTTCCAAGGGATGTCATCCCATATCCTTTCCTTTTGCTTGGAATATATCCCTGGGTAGCATTCCCAGGTGTGAGCGATGCCATCTATTTGGCTCAGGGAATGCTCATCCAGTCAGCATCCTCCTTTTAATAGCAATAAGACTTGCATGCTTTATTATCATTAACATTAATGAGACTTTTCTTCACATGCCTGAAAGAGCAAGGGGGAAGTCTAGGGCTGATCTGGATTCTGCAATACTGATGACAGATTTTTCTCTAAATACTGTGGCCCTCGGGAGCCAGGCCATTGCAGGGAGGGTGATGGTACGAGCCTGGGCAGGTAGCAACTACACCCAAGAAAAATGTGCCAATCTGAAAGTAGGAACAACTCATTGTGTTCATCAGAACATCCCAGAATTTTTTGAGCAACTCTGTACCCCGTTTGGGGTTGGAGCGAGCCATACAAGGCTAGAGAGAGTGTTTATTCCAACAACCTTTCCAAGACAGTTGTGTCAGCTGAATTTTTCTTCAAATTCACAGTTCCTAGGACCTGGAGCCCAAAACCGGTGTGATAGTGACACAGCAATTCTGGGATGAAATGATACAAACCGGACAAAAATTGTTTCAGACCTTATTGCAAAGTGATGCAGCGTCTCTAGTAAGGTCGGACTGTGCTTTTGCTGTACACCTCAGAGCTTCTTTTCCAACCCATGTTCTCTGGAAAATTTCTCTGCTAAAACACACTAGTTTGTGCTGACATGCTTTGCTGGATCTGCTCTGTCTTGACAAAGATACAGCACAGGCCAGGAATTAATTGGCTGAGATGAATGCTTGGTGGCCATCTTAGATCTTGCTTGTAAGCCTCCTCTCTGTTGAATCCAGCTCTTTAAAACTGAGTCTTACATCAGCTTCATGCAGTAGGTATGAGATCTGCTGAAGAAGGATGTGGGATGATGGTGCTACAGAGAAAACAAGACAGCAGTCTGCTGTGTGGCTGCTCTTGGAGCCACCTCAGGCCTCGCTGTGGCATTCGTGGGACCAGGAGGAGGTGGTCAGGGTACATGGTCTCACTTTGGCCTGGCACCCACAGAAGGGCATAGGAGCCCCTGGAGCATCTGGGCTGGGCTGTGGCACAGAGGGCTTTTGGTGGGTGAGAAGCAGATTAGCAGAAGCAACAGGAAACCTCACGTACAAGAGCTAACATCCCAAAATGAGAAACTGGAAGAGAACTTTTCACTGCCTCTTAGAAACCAACAGCCATCTGATGTAGCAGCGGAATCCCATGTCATATATAAAAAACAAATTAAGAACCCCTTTTCAGGCTCTGTCATGGAGACACAACTTTTATGCGAAAGGGTACAAAGGTACTACTAACAGTCAGCTGAAGTCCAGGACTAAAGCAAGCAAGGGCTTGCCCCACTGGGGGCTGCCGGGTCAGTGCCAGGCAGGGTTAGCCACGACCCCGTGTGCTCCTCTACCTGAAGGTGCCTCATCTCACTCATCTGGATGTGGCTCAGGGTATATTTAGATGTGTCACAGCCACGGGCATCCCTGAACACCATCGCCCTGAGCCTCAGACTCAGTAATACCCTCCTGTCAACCCTCTTCCTCCACAGCGTCAGTTTCTCCTCGAGGGTTCGCCACCGCTAGCAATGCTGATGTGGCCACACGGGCTCCAAGGGCACTGGCCTCTCTGCAAGCCACCTTGTTTCCACTGCTCGGATTGATCCCCGAGGCACCGTCCCAGAGCGCTGGGGGAATATTCCAGCAAACAGACACAAGTGTTATAACACTTACAGTCTTGGTATGTGCGATGGCAAAGGCACAACTGCAGAATTACTGTTATGCATTACACAGACTTACACTAATTAAATTATAACAGTTAAACACAGAAGTAGCTGGACACTCAGCTAAAATGTCACCACTGTGATGAAGAAGGTTCAGATATAAAAACCTATTTTGGTTTTAAAATATGAAATAAAGTTCATAGTTTGTGGCTCGTTGCTATGTGGTTTGGTTCCTTTTTATCCTTTTTAAAAAGGAAAAAGGAGTCTAAGATGCAAATAACATTTCCTGATATGGAAAGCAGAAAATGCTCCCAACACATTTTCCAAGGTCAGCTCAGAAGAGGAAGCTGCTTCCAGACTATAGCTACAAAAATTAACAAGCCAAAAGTTAGAATCGTCTTCTATAGTTAGTCTGTTTATAAAAAAAGACTGAGCATCTGGGTCCTCTCTTCACCCCAGAAACATCCTGTCTAACCTCAGTGGGAGATTCTGGGTATTTGGTACTCTTAAAACCTGAGCAAATGTCTAAATATGGACTCGGGAGCCAGTGTTTGAATCTGTTATGTAAAAAAAACCTCAAAGTCTGTCATTTCAAGCAATGAGACAGCAGAACAGTAATCTATAGTTCCCATGTCTTCACATAAATAAAGTCTGAATCTGTTCTCTCCCCTTTGTTTGCTGTGCAAAGTAACAAGCTTCTTGAGCCAAATGTCACTTTATTTAAAACAGTGGGTAAGGAGTTTGCCCTGGGAGGTGGCGAGCACAGGGCAGCGCTCCCTGACCTCCCAATGGGCTCCTGAACAAACAGAGACCAAAGTGCTCATCACGGCTATGCAGCCATGGACCGATTCAGTAGCAAGTATGTACGTGCACAGACTCCCAGCCTGGTGGGGGTGGGAAGGGCCCTCTGGAGCTCCCCCAGTCCACCCCCCGCCAGAGCAGGGGCACCTCCAGCAGTGGCACAGGACGGCGTCCAGGCGGGTTTGGGATGGCTCCAGAGGGGGAGACTCCCCCACCTCTCTGGGCAGCCTGTGCCACTGCTCTGCCGCCCTCACCGCAGAGAAGGCCCTCCTCAGGTTCAGATGGAACTCCCGATGCTCCAGTTTGTGCCCGTTCCCTCTTGTCCTGTCACTGGGCACCACTGAACAAAGACTGTTCCCATCCCCCCGGCACCCTCCCTTGAAGGATTTATCAGCATTGATAAGATCCTCCTCAGTCTTCTCTTCTCCAGACTGAACAGCCCCAAGTCCCTCAGCCTTTCCTCACAAAAGAGATGCTCCAGTCCCCTCATCATCTCCGTAGCCCTTTGCTGGACCCTCTCCAGCAGTTCCCTGTCCTTCTTGACCCGGGGAGCCCAGAACTGGGCACAGTGCTCCAGATGTGGCCTTCCCAGGGCAGAGCAGAGGGGGAGGATGACCACCCTCCACCTGCTGGCCACACTCTTCTTGATGCACCCCAGGATGCCATTGACATTCGAGGACCAGCAGCCAGGCAAAGCACCTTAATGAGATTTAACTCACGTTTGCTGAGGGCCAAGAGCACACACAGTTGCCTGCTGTAGCTCAGCAGACCCAGAGCATCTCAAGAAGCTGCAAGACATCTCCAAGTGTTCACATTTGCAATGGATGAATAAAGGACACGTACTCACAGCACTTGCAGCTCCCCAAATGGGAGTCTGCCTTATGCAGAGTCGGTTAAACACCCCGGTTATCTTCCCAAAGTTGCTTAGAGCAACCCTAAGGACAGGCTCCAGCCCAGATCAGCTGCTTCTCTATCCTTCTTGTCTGCAGAGATGCCTGTTAGGACACCCAGCAGCTGCTCTGAAGGATGAAGGGGCAGGTATGTGCTCTGTGACTGGGCCTGGCGTGACGGGCACCCACAAAGCCCAGCGGTGTCCCATCTGTTTTCTGGGTGACACCATCAGGCAGAATCAACAGTGCTCAGAGGGTCTCTGTGGATCTTCCCCTTACAGCAAGGGACAGACATTAGGAGGTAGGACAACACATCAGGCAGGGATGCAGTAAAAATAACCAAAGCATGCAAAAGCAGAAGTGTGAGTTCTTTGTGTAATTTTGTCATCCTGTGATTGCCCTGAAATAGCACATATGATTCAGAAGTGAGCCCAAAGCCACAGTCACTCTCCTGGCACGTCCCCACCAGCCTGCTCACAGCAGCCACTAGACCCCACTGCCCAAAGGCTGCTGTTCCTCTCTCCTGCCGCCCGCTTCAAACACTCCTGGGCTGTACTTGCTGTAATAAGTATGATCAAGACTAAGCACATGGGACATAAATAATCTAAAGGCAAGCTATACTCCTAGCCTAATCCAGTTACAGCTTTAATTTGCACATTTCCTCTTTGAACACAGCTCTTTTATCTTCTATATTGAGCTGAACCTCACCCAGATGCCATTTGCAAGCCAGCAGAGGTGCTTTGCATCTGAGCCAAGACCTGCAGGAGGAGTTCTGACCTACCCACCACGCTCAGCGCAGGACAGTCCTTCCATCTGCTCTGTTCAGCGGCAGTTCCTCAGCCTCCCCCAGTTCACTCTGTGTCCAGATAGGAGAAAAACTCCAGAGCTTATCGACAGTCCTTCACTGAGGTTCCCACTCAGCTACTCCTGCAAGCAGCTACAGTACAAAACAGGAGTCACCACAAAGAGCTGGTTGTTCCTAAAGCAGTGCTTGTGGCTCTGCATTTATAAAACCTGCTCCTCGTTTGCACCCCCAGCACCTCATTATAAAGCAGAACAGGCTACCAGCTATTCTCCTTTCCTAGTCCCTCCCCTGGTTCCCTGCTTCTTCCCCAGTCACCAGTGTGGCTGTAGGTGTGCTGGTGTAGCTCTCCCAGGACAGCGCACCAGTGTGCCACGGAGCAGAGCTGCCATTTTCCATCTTGATGCAGCTGGAAGGAGGTGTGTACAGAGAGGTGGCTTGTGATCCATTCTGAATCATGGCTAGAACAATCCCAACTTGTTGGAAAGCATCAGGAATCATAGAATGGTTTAGGTTGGATGGGACCTTGAAGATCATCCAGTTCACCCCACTGCCCTGGGCAGGGCCACCTCCCACCAGCCCAGGTTGCTCCAAGCCCTGTCCAACCTGGCCTTGAACACCTCCAGGGATGGGCGAAAAGTACTCTAATGCAGCTCCGTGCTGTCCTGTCATGCCGGGAAAAAAGATGTGGGTGTTACCAGTTTCTGTGGATAGCTCTGTTATCACGTTATTGCCACCCTTGATGTTACTCGTCATGCTTCTGTAGAAACCCGTGTCACTCTAGCAATCACAGGCACCCGGTCCCTGGGAGGAGGTGCTGTTGGGGCTTCGATAGCCTGAGCGCATATTCTTAGGCTTTTATCTCTGTTTACAGATCTTTGGCTGTACTTGTCAAACAGCAGAATATCACAGAAGCGTACTGCTTAGGAAACTTTGCAGAGGAGGTCTTCCAGCTGCAGACAATGACAGAGGGAAAGCACAACATATAGCCTGCCTTTATGAAAATATTTATTATTTACCATTCCAGCGTTTCCTGCAGTTTGGGGATGTTACGGCTGAAAGGTTTCATTAACAACCCTTTCATGAGACTGTTCTGTTCTCTACGAAATCACCTATGTAGAAAACCAAATGAAAGATGAGGAATGTCTGCTGGAGACCTGGCTTGGCCTTTGAAACACCTAAAACTAATTCCAGGGCAAAGCTGTGTTTGTATAATCGTAACTGGTTATACTGGTCCTGGAGCCCAGCTCTGCCCTGCGACAGGGTCTACCTGCCACCACCCTCCCACCCGCGGGAGGACGCCCGACCTTATGTGCTCCTAAGCAAAGCTTCTCCCATGGCAATCCGGGCTTTGACCCCCATGGGAAGCTGTTTTCCTGTGTTTGGCGGGGTGACACAGACATACAGCAATTCTCATGAGACCCCACCGGGAGTACTGCATCCAGCTGCGGAGCCCCCAACATAGGAAGGACACAGACCTGTTGGAGCGGGGTCAGAGGAGGGCCACGAGGATGATCTGAGGGCTGGAGCACCTCTGCTGGGAGGACAGGCTGGGAGAGTTGGGGGGGGTCAGCCTGGAGAAGAGAAGGTGAAAAAGGGGAGACCTTAGAGCCCCTTCCAGTGCCTAAAGGGGCTCCAGGAGAGCTGGGGAGGGACTCTGGATCAGGGAGGGGAGCTATGGGACGAGGGAGAATGGTTTTAAACTGGAAGAGGAGAGATTTAGATGAGATAACAGGAAGAAATTCTTTGCTGTGAGGGTGGTGAGCCCCTGGGGCAGGTTGCCCCGAGAAGCTGTGGCTGCCCCATCCCTGGAGGTGTTCAAGGCCCGGTTGGACGGGGCTTGGAGCAACCTGGGCTGGTGGGAGGTGGCCCTGCCCAGGGCAGGGGGGTGGACTGGATGATCTTCAAGGTCCCTTCCAACCTAAACCATTCTATGATTCTATGAATGTGTAGGGGTGTGATCCAGGACAACGGGGTCAGGCTCAGCAGCAAAGCGAAGAGAAATGCCGGCTCTGGCTGGTGACTCCTTTAGGGCTGGGACTGGCTAGAAAAGGTGGTTCAGACATCGCGGGTCCTCCTGCTCCATCTGCACGGCCTCTGAGGCACAGCTCGCCCGAGAGGAAAACGTGTCTCACATCAGAGCTCCCGTTGAGCCAAAGCTTGGCCTGAGCGGTGCTTTACAGCTAACGGTGATCTTTCCTGCTGGCAGAATTGAAAATTGCCATTACCCACGGAAAAGAGATTTTTACCCACTAAGGAGAAGCTTGTGTTTTCCTGCACAGATAAATGGAAGGATTTCATATTCACACATGGGAAAAAAAAAAAAGCAAACCAAAAACCTGGAAGTGGCGGTTTTGTTAAAGGACCATAAGAAAGTTCAGCAACAAAATTTGAATCTCAAACTCCTACACTAAGACGATATTTAGCAAGTCTATTGTTTAGAATAATTACTTTAGCTTCCTTTCTGAGAGCAAATGCCAGCCAAGACTGGGGAAAAGGGTTTTGTAAGAAAAGTAACAGGATAATTCAGTTGCGGGCTCCTAGCAAAACATGTTTGTGTTTACTCAATAGAAGCAAGTCATTTTCCGGATCAATATTTGGACTGGATCCAATTAGTCACTGTTTAGCCAAGAAAGGGGACAAATCCACTAAGAATTATCATTTATTTGGAAATTGGTAGTGGTGGTTATAAATCAACTTCAACTGGCCCCAATTCGGCTTAACATTTAGCCTCTCTGGGCTTTTTTATTTATTCTCCTGAATTCCTTAAACCCATTCAGTTCCAGCTCTTTGCTTCCAAGGCCTGACCTGGTGCACCTTTCTCCACTAGGTGACCCCGAGTGTCGCTGGGTGGCAGAGGCAGGTCATGGAGGAGCAGGAGGCCAGTAAGCCTCGGACACTGGTGGTGGAAGGTATTGCTGTGAGACACACTGGTTTCTCTGGGGAAAATACTCTGAGCAACTAAGTTCTGATCATTAAAATTATAGACTCATAGAATGGTTTGGATTGGAAGGGACCTTAAAGATCATCTCGTTCCTACCCCCCTGCCCTGGGCAGGGACACCTCCCACCAGACCAGGTTACTCAAAACCCCATCTAACTCCTAGTCCCTCAAACTATTATACCAGAGAATTCACGAGGACGTTGGCATCCTTCTCTGTTAGGAGTATTTGCCACAGGAGATGAATCGTTTCCTACTCAGCTTCTGTGGAATGTTTCAGTTAAAAATTGTTCTGTAGTTCGTAGCAGCAGAAAAATAGTAAGTGTAGTTAATACAGCATCCAAACCCATGTGTTTAATAGGGATGTGCATGGCACAGACAAATCTTTGAGAGGCTGTCCAGAGCTGGAGCTGCCTCCCTGGAGGAGCTGCTGGTCTGGAATTAAAGCAATGGTATTTATTTGGGCTTGCCCACAAGTGAGTGGAATGGGGAAAGGGAGTACACTATCTAACCCCAAGTGATTATTTGCCTGGGTTTGATGTGAAATTGTCCTTAATTAGCGTGTTCAGGACATGGACTTCAGAAAGAATGTGCTGTCTGGAGAGCTGCACTGAGCCTGCTTTATTCTGTGTTGATCAGGAGGCAGAGCAGCAAGCCCGAACGGCTCTGCCTCCTGGAACCTCAAACGCAACGATCCACGTGTATGGGGAAAACAGAGCTTTGTGTGGTGGGAAGAGGCTGCACTGCATTTTGCACAGCAATAGCTGGGAGAGTTGGGAAAGTTAAGAGTTTCCCTCCCACAAGAATTTGACATTTCAACCTCTCCAGCCTTTCTGTTTAGGGGAAGACTTACTGGCTTTAAACAAAGGTTCTGCGCTAGTGATGCACTTAATACTGTGCATCCCTGCTCACGCAGATTTCCCTCACCATTCCTGCCCCATTACCTCCTGTCAAGCCCTCAGTATTGATGTAATCGCAGACTGTGGGGCTCTGGGGGTGGCCCAGAGCACCACCTGATTGATTGGATGTCATCTTCCTCACCTGATCAATTGGATGTCATCTTCCTCGTGGCAAAGGACCCAGCTCTGCCTGGTGGTTCCCACGCCACAAGCTGCAGCTCTGTGGGTCCCAGGTGCCACCTGTGAGCCAGGGGATGACACAACACAAGGCCCTGCAGCTTGGGCAGTATTTTCTGCCCAGGGTGCTGCAGGGACTGAACCCCCGCAGCAGCCCCGGCTGCTCCCCATCTTCCTTCCATTGATTAGATGAAACAAATAAACCCAGGCGACTGCCATAACAAGGTATGTGAAGGCAAACAGGGCTGCCAAGCAATTAGTGCCCAAACCGTGCCTAATTAGTCCCTTGGGCACATCTTATTACAGAGCAAAAGCAGAAGATGTCTTTGTCTGGGTGTTATATTGGGAGTGTGCGATCCTGAGGGGCTTTGGGCTGGCGGGAGGAGAGGGCTCTTAGATGGTGATGGTTTCCAGGATGTGTCTGGAGAGACACCATCTCTCGCTCCCACTGCAGCAATGAGTTCTGGCTCATGCAGCCCGGGGAGGGCGGGAGAAGGGCTCTTGGTTCGTAACCAGTGCAGCATCGAGAGACGCAGTTTTTATTCTGGATTAGCTGTAAAAGACAAGATACAGATACAAAGGCAGTTTTGTGTAGACTGTTAGACACACACTGTAGACATTAAAGACTTTGATACACAGTAAATGTCACGGTATAAGTACTGCGAAACACGTGTTAGTTTGGGGGGTAGTCATGAGAAATAAACGGTCTGCTTCTAATAGAAATTTCTTAACTAAAATCAGTGAGACATTGAAAGCTGACCGAACGTTACCGTTGCACTCCAGATCCAAAAATAGACAGAATCTGAATGGGGACTGAAATCCTGCTCAGTAACTGGTGGTAAATCCCAGCAAACCACGCTTTTGCGTTGAAAGGAAAACACAAGTGTGCCTCGCTTGGCTCTGGCAGAGCAGAAACAAACTCGCTCTCTCAAATCTGCTGACACGTTTATCGGGATAACGCGAGCGAATGCACCGCGCTTGGCAGTACAGCACACAGTGGCAGCAGATGACAGAAAATGATGTGAAAAGAGATGACAAACTGTTCGGCTGCACACACAGGGCTGGTACTTGCCCTCCCTGTGTGATGAATTGCACTTCGGGGGGAGATGCCGCCCAGCAGCAAAGCTGGCTGCGGCTCTGGGAAAAGCATGGTAGGGGAAATTTGGGGAGACACCAGTCACCCGGTGCACCCCTCCTTCTGTCCCCAAGCCCCTGGAGCTCCATAGATCTTTGGCCTTCATGGGTATTTATTTTTTACAAGCCTGAAAAAAATGTTTCATCCCATTTGCTTTAATTCTTAGGCAGAGTTTGGGCTCTATGTTGCCTGAGTGGAACAGAGAACGTGCAACAAAAGGGACAGGAGCTAATGATGAAAAATACCCTTTGCTCTCAGCTTCCTGCCTCCGTATTTGCTGGAAAATAACAGATTTTCTTGGCAAATATCAAGAGAATATTTGCGACTGAGCTTGCTCTAATGGACGTGAACCGTGCTGTGCCTCTCAGCCCTGTTGCACTTTCAGATGATTTCACCACTTTACAATTCAGTTCTTATGATAACATTGAACACACACTTGCTAAACCAGTCAGTGCAAAGGCGGCAGAAAGTCCGGCAAAGGGTAGCACTGTGCTCGAGCCATTTCTAGATGCTCTCCCCCCTCCAAAAAATGCAAGCGAACAGCACAAAGGGCTGAGATGTTGTAACTTTTTAGGACAGGGAGTAGAAATTTATTGTCAGTGCTCATGCAATTTAGCAAATTGAGCAAAATAACACGTGGAACTATCTTTTAGTTCTCTTGCATTGTGCAGGTTTTACTTTGTCAGTTGTTTCAAAAAGCAACCAGCAATTTCTGGGAATGCTGAGTTTAAAAAAAAAAAACAAACATGGGGGGAGAGAAAAAACTTATCAAGCATTTCTATAGCTTAGTAAACATGATTAATCCAACTCAGCAAGACTGAACCAAAGGGAATTCATTGACGAGTTGATATTCAGAAACGTTTTTGTTTAAATATGGCTTCAAATGCTTCAAAAAACAGGATCTTGTCCCGAAATCCTGACACATGCAAATTTCTTACTGCCTGTATATCTGGACTTATGGTCAGATTTCTTTTAATGTCTTTAAAAAATACAAGTGCTAGTAGAAAAGCAGAAAATCATCAGGGCTTTTGCAGGGGTTAAAGGAATGTCGAGCAAAAAACAGTTTAAAATTGAAGTGCCTGGCGAAAATACACATTCCTTTTACCCGCTCCTCTGTATAGATGCAGAGTCTTTTGCAGATCCACTGCCAGCGTTGAGGGACGGGATTCCCCTCAGGTGTCTCCTAATCTGCCTTTAGGCAAAGCAGTTGAATTTGCTGCTCATTGAATCACAGAATGGTTTGGGTTGGAAGAGACCTTGAAGACCATCCAGTTCCAACCCCCTGCCCTGGGCAGGGCCACCTCCCACCAGCCCAGGTTGCTCCAAGCCCCGTCCAACCTGGCCTTGAACACCTCCAGGAATGGGGCAGCCACAGCTTCTCGGGGCAACCTGCACCAGGGGCTCACCACTTGCACAGTCAACAATTTCCTCCTGATATCTAGTCTAAATCTCTCCTCTTCCAGTTTAAAACCATTCCCCCTCATCCCATTGCTCCCCTCCCTGATACAGAGTCCCTCCCCAGCTCTCCTGGAGCCCCTTTAGGCACTGGAAGGGGCTCTAAGGTCCCCCCAGACCCTTCTCTTCTCCAGACTGAACCCCCCCAACTCTCCCAGCCTGTCCTCCCAGCAGAGGGCCTCCAGCCCTCCCAGCATCTTCGTGGCCTCCTCCGGCCCCACTCCAACAGGTCCGTGTCCTTCTGATGTTGGGACCCCCAAGCTGGAGATCTCCCCAGAGCGGAGCAGAGGGGCACAATCCCCCCTTGCCCTGCTGGCCACGCTGCTGGGGATGCAGCCCAGGGTGCTGGTGGCTTGCTGGGCTGCAATCATACATTGTCAGGTCACGTTGAGCTTCTCATCAACCAACACCCCAAGGCCTTTGCCTCAGGGCTGCACTCCATCCATTCTCTGCCCAGCCTGGAGTTGAGATGGGATTGCCCCGTCCCATGTGCAGGACCCTGCACTCCATCCGTGTAAGATGCCAAGCAAGCCTGAGGAGCAGCAGGCACAGGGCCCGGTGGCTGCAGTGCTGTAAATGTCATGTGTCACCCAGATCCACAGCAGTGGGGGATGGCAGATGAGCTCCGTCCCTTGGCCCCACAGCCTGCCCTCAGTGCTGCCCCCCGTCCTCCCCCTGCTCCAGGGACACCCCTCGCTGTGCTGTGGGGGTGCAGCAGCTTGGCCAAAGGGCCCACCAGCACCCAGCAGCGTATGTTTGGGTCTGAGTGATCGAAAATGGAAGGTTTACATAGCTGTGGGCAGGACCACTGGTCATTTTTGCGCTACCCAAGGTGTTCACGCGAGTTCAGGCAGGCTGAAATTCACTGCTGCCACGAAACGATGCAGCACCTCTGGGCAGGGCCTCTCTCAGCCCATCTGACCCCGACACACAGATCACAGCTCCTATAATTTGCTGGATATTCTTTGGAAACCTTTTAAAGATTTTCCTTCGCTGTGTCTAGAGTTACAGATTACGGTTCCCAGCAGCTATTGGGGAGGAGAGGACAGACGTGCGCAGACAATAGCAGCCGTTGGAAGGGAGACCTGTTGTAACGGCACCTGCAGAGACTGATACCATATGGAAAAGAGCCCATAAATTGTTGAATGGGTCTGGGACTTGATTTAATGTATACAAAAGAACCTGAAAAAAGACTGAATATCCCCTATCTCCTCAGGACACTGGTATGTAATAAATAATCCCTGTAAAAATGTTTACCTCCTTTATTCCCAGCAGGGAGAACTGCTTGATGAAACACAGCATTTTCATGAAAACATTTCTGGTTCTCCTCAAGAGCTAGGGAGAGGTTCACCTGAACAGCTGAAAATGTAATTTGTCCATTTTTGCCACCAAAATGATCAGTTTTAATACTTGAATGAATACTTCCATCGCCCAGCCAGCTGTCTCTGATGGAAATATCTTCAGCAATCATGAATGACTGTGAGCTGGTTTTTAGCAGCTCCAGGCTCCTTCTCAGCTCTACCTCCCCCCAGCTTTCCATGGTGGTTGGAAGTCGCCGACATCCGTGGCTAAGCAGAGCAGGACGCCAGCAGCTGACACAGCAGAGGACCTGTCCCTGGCCCCATGGTGGCCAAAGTCACAGAATCCCGGAATCCCAGACTGGTCAGGGCTGGAAGGGACCTTTGGAGATCATCCAGTCTACCCCCTGCCAGAGCAGGGGCACCTCCAGCAGTGGCACAGGACGGCGTCCAGGCGGGTTTGGGATGGCTCCAGAGGGGGAGACTCCCCCACCTCTCTGGGCAGCCTGTGACAGTGATCTGCCGCCCTCACAGCAAAGATGTTTTTACTCATGTTCAGACTGAATTTCCCGTGTTCCAGTTTGTGCCCGTTGCCCCTTGTCCTGTCATTGGGCACCACTGAGAAGAGTCTGGCCCCATCCTCTTGATGCTCTTTAGATATTGATCATCATTGATGAGATCCCCTCTCAGACTTCTCCTCTCCAGGGCTCTCAGCCTTTCCTCATGAGAAAGATGCTCCAATCCCCTGAGCATCTTTGTAGCCCTTTGCTGGACCCTCTCCAGCAGTTCCCTGTCCTTCTTGAGCCGTCAAGCCCAGAACTGGACACAGTGCTCCAGATGTGGCCTCCCCCAGGGCAGAGCAGAGGGGGAGGATGACCTCCCTGACCACTCTCTTTTTAATGGACCCCACTCTTTTTAATGCACCCCAGGCTACCATTGGCCTTCTTGGCCACCAGGGCACATTGCTGGCTCATGGTCATCTTGTTGTCCACCAGGACTCCCAGGTCACTCTCTGCAGAGCTGCTTTCCAGCAGGTCAACCCCTAGCCTCTAAGTTCTCAGCCACCCAGATGAGCAAGAAATCACCCAGCTGTAAATCAGCAACCAGGCAAATACACCAAAGATTTCCGGTTAGATGGAGCGTGTGCTGGACTGGAGAATTCTGCGAGGGTTTTCTGCACATGGATCCAGGATGGAGTTGGGCTGTGGTGGCTCCAGCACGGTAAAATCCTGTGTGGCAGCAGCTGGGCTGGTGGAGTATGGGCCTGACAAGTCCAGGGTGGGCAGCAGCCATGGGTGCTTTTATGCCATGATCTCGATTCTGCCTTAGTCAGGACACCTCAAGCACTGTGCCGGAGCAGGGACTGCATTCCGCCCAGGACCGAGGAGCTGCTGAGGAGCTGCTAGAGAGGTGAAGGTCCTCCCAGCATATCTGGAGATGGATGAAGAGCAAAGGAAGTGGTGTGGAGTCAGTGAAAGGAGGTGAAGTGTGGCCAGCAGCTGCATGCGCCGTGGTCTGCGTGCACATCACGGGCTGTGCAGAGCTCGTTTCTAACACAGGCTGTGGCAGGACGGCTCAGAGAGAGGAAAAACTCTGCTTGAGCTCCGCGTGGCTGCCTGGAGAAATCCTGCCTACCCCACCAGTATACCAGTTCGCCCTCGATTCATGACATTCTGAGTATTTTTTTCCTGGCTGGCCCTAGTAAGAGAACATCTAGGCAGAGAACCACTTGTAATTTGAAACGGATATGAAAATGCACTTCTCTAAATATATATGATCTGTCCCACCTAGCCTATTCTCAAGCAAAGACAACAACACGTAAAGATGTGATCGGGGGTTCTAATTAGAAGACAAAACCTTGCATTAAAGGCAGGTCCTGGGTGGAAATTGCTACATTTTCACATTCTGTTTGCGGCTACATTCTGTTATCGCCCTGCTTTAAAAGTGCTGCAATTACTGTCTATTTTAATGAACACTGCTGGAGCTGATATAAATACATCACCAGAACATCTTGTACGCAGTACACAAAAGTTCCTTTTCCTTCCAGAAGTGCTGTGGTGTTCATTTGCATCATAGATTCGTGACCAGGCACATTTAACAGCTTGAATCAGAGTGCTTCTGAATGCAGTGTTAGATCTGTTGTGCCCAAAGAGGCTCTGCGTGCCCATCAGCAAACACAGGGCAACTCCAGAATCAGACCAGGCGCAGCCGTACCTGAGGCTGTTGCTGTGTTTCTGGATTGCTGTAGAAACATAACAACCCGAAATGCCCTTTTTTTTCCCCACTGGGGATTGCTTAGGAGGGATCGCAGCCAGGAGCAGCAGCAAGCAGGTCATCCAAACACCCGGGCAGAGCTGGGGACCCACCTGGAATATTGGGTCCAGCTCTGGAGCCCTCCACATAAGAAGGACATGGACCTGGTGGAGCAGGTCCAGAGGAGGCCACAGAGATGCTCAGAGCCCCTCTGCTGGGAGGACAGGTTGGGAGAGTTGGGGGTGTTCAGCCTGGAGAAGAGAAGGCTCCAGGGAGACCTTAGAGCCCCTTCCAGTGCCTAAAGGGGCTCCAGGAGAGCTGGGGAGGGACTTTTTACAAGGACATGTAGTGATAGCATGAGGGGGAATGGCTTTAAACTGGAAGAGGGGAGATTTAGATGAGATATTAGGAGGAAATTGTTAACTGTGAGGATGGTGAGCCCCTGGCGCAGGTTGTCCCGAGAAGCTGTGGCTGCCCCTTCCCTGGAGGTGTTCAAGGCCAGGTTGGACGGGGCTTGGAGCAACCTGGGCTGGTGGGAGGTGTCCCTGCCCATGGCAGGGGGGTGGCACTAGATGATATTTTCAACCCTGCCTGAGGAGACCCTGGGAACAAGGGTGTCATTGGCACTTGCTGTCACTCAGATGCATCTTCCAGCATTTCGTGGTTGCAATGGGGTGCAAAACGCCTCCGTTTCACCAGCTTCCTTCTTGCTGCCACGGTTGCCTTGCCTTGGAGAAGGTGATCAGGGAGCAAAGATACACAACAGAGACAAGCTTTGTGCCAGCAACTGGAGGGTCCCCGCTTAAGCAAAAGGGATCTCCGCAGTTCCCACAGGGCTTTGTCTCCTTTTCGCTTCCTCTCCATGTTCCCCAACCCTTCACAGCTGTTTGATGCTGAGGTCCAAGCAGAGTACTTTCCTGGTGGTCCTTTCCTTGTTCATTGCTATCAGCACAAGGAACAAATATATGCTTTTACTCCTTGTGTAGAGGTGCTGAACTCTTTAAAGGCTGGGTTTTTTCTCCAGGAGCCAAGATCCCTGAGGAATCTGCCCCCCTGCATCATTCTTGTGTTAAAGTGGAATTAGTCAGATTTTTTGCAGTTGATAGCAATTTCTCAGGAAAAGGAGCAAGTTCCAAACAATTTATAGGTTTATGCAAAAAAAAAGTAAATCAGCCTTGTTCTAGTCTCCAGCTGTTTGGACCGTGTTCTCTTTTCATTGTGCACAAGCAACTTCCATCACCACGAATACGCAAATAAAGATATTTGACCTCAGTCTTTCCTACAGGGAGCAAACCCTCAGCCGTGCCACATACCCTACAGTCAAGGCTTGTCCTATGTTGGACCATATTTTCTTCCCTAGCCTGAATCCATGCGGTCTGAGAAACCCACAGGCTCCTGCGTACCCAGAGTTATTAGAGACGACCCAGACCTCGAAGGACGCTTCAGCTCCGTCCTTACTCAGGTGAGGTTTTTCACAAGTTATTTTCCATATCGTAGAAGTGTTATAACTACAAAATCATAGTGATGGAAACCGGGACTCAACCGGTGAGAGCTGTTTAGTCTGTCGTTAACATAGAGCAGGCAGCTCGCAGACACTGAAACTGCAGCTAGATTCCTGTCTTCACCCAGGCATTTTCTGCATACCAAAATTAACTGTGGTCAACAAAGAAACCTTGGATTGGTCGACAGTGAAATCCTTGAAGCAAGCGCACAGATGAATCCTTGTGCTGGGCCTAGGGCAGGGGAAAAATCCGAATTTAGGTTGTGTGCTCTCTGCAGACCCAGAGGATGAGGTGTGAAACCCGGGAGCTCCTGCAGATACCTCCTTGGCAAGGCCAACAGCATGGTGCAAAAGCGACTGGTGTTAAATATGTGTGGTTGTGCTCTCCAGCAGAGCTGCGCTCCGTGGTACGACACAGAAGAGATGTGAGGTCCCCATGTGGCCAGGCAGCCATTCCGTGAGTGAATCTCTCGGTGTTCTGCCAAACCAGCCATGGGGTGGGATTTTGCACGAAGCTATGAAAAATTCAAAAACTGAAGGGTTGTCCACCTACAGCAGTAACGTTCCTCATATGTCATGGATAAGACAACTTATTCAGGTACGGTGCCTTTGTGAAAGGGATGTCAGGACTGGAAATTTTCCATTTGTGGGGCTTTGAGAAGGGCTTTTAATAGGGCTGGGAGAAACTGTGCTGAAAAAGGCAACGGCCAGTGCTCAGCATAGTGCAGGCTGGGGAAGGGACTTATGCCTCTATGCACTCCTGGGGGGACACAGGAGAGTGTGGAAGGAAGTTTTGGCAGAGCATAAGACTGACTCCAGAACAGGCAGAGATGGCCACAAACTCACGTAGGCTGGAAAACCAAAGATAGGAAGAGTCTTCAGAGCCACGTGTGCTGGATGCCCCCAGCAGAAGCAGAGGGAGAGCTTGCCTGCCCCGGGTCCTGCGGGTGCCTGTGGGTTGCCAAACCCCTTGGCTCTGTCAGCCCCTTATTTCTCCAACAGTCACTGGGAGGACAAAATACTGGCAGAGGTTTACCTGTTCCTGGCATTGCCAGTAACACGGTCAGCTCCACGAGGTTTATGAACACTCCCAGCAAGAATGACAAAAAGCTCCGTTCCTGAAACAGCTGAGGGAGATGTTACCAGCTTCAAAGAAACCCTTAGACAACATAAACAGAATCAGAATCTGTCCTGGTTTGAGGTAAAACAGAACCAATTTTGGTCAGTAACTTCGCTTCTTAGCTGGGCCTCTCTAACACCTGAAATTAACAGCACATTGTGCAGACAATGTCCACTCTCTCAGAGGGATAAGACCCATGTTCATAGCTGATGCCCAGCCATGGTATGCAGAGAGGACCTTGCTTACACTTATTGCTATAACCCCCAAGGCCAACCAACTTTGTCATTTGCCCCGTTGGAGGGTCGGAAGCAGAAAAGCGCAGTGGGGTCTCACCTGAAGGGAGAAGCGGACAGGACAGGGGACCCAAACCTCACCAACAGGGTAGTCCATCCCATCTGCCTCATGCTCAGTATAAAGGCTGAGGGATCAAAGGGCCAGCCCTCTTCCTTCAGTGGCCGATGTCTGAGGAGGACTCTGTTCGTCTGCCTGCGATCCCCATCCTGAATGCAGATCTGGAATCCAGTTCCCGTCCGTCACTGAGTCCAGCCTGGGACTGCCCCAGTGCCAGCTGGTGTCGTGATTGTCATCCTGGGAGCTTGATACGGTTTT
>NW_009647735.1:8959399-8965834 GCF_000708025.1 Charadrius vociferus
TGGAGCTCCCCCAGTGCCACCCCCTGCCAGAGCAGGGGCACCTCCAGCAGTGGCACAGGACGGCGTCCAGGTGGGTTTGGGATGGCTCCAGAGGGGGAGACTCCCCCACCTCTCTGGGCAGCCTGTGCCACTGCTCTGCCACCCTCAAAGGAAAGGAGTTCCTCCTCAGGTTGCGATGGAAATCCCGATGCTCCAATTTGTGCCCGTTCCCTCTTGTCCCGTCACTGGGCACCACTGAACAAAGACTGTTCCCATCCCCCTGGCACCCTCCCTTGAAGTATTTATCAGCGTTGATGAGATCCCCCTCAGTCTTCTCCAGACTAAAAAGCCCCAAGTCCCTCAGCCTTTCCTCATCAGAAAGATGTTCCATTCTTTTCATCATCTCCGTAGCCCTTTGCTGGACCCTCTCCAGCAGTTCCCTGTCCTTCTTGAGCCGTCAAGCCCAGAACTGGACACAGTGCTCCAGATGTGGCCTCCCCAGGGCAGAGCAGAGGGGGAGGATGACCTCCCTTGATATGCTGGCCACGGTCTTCTTGATGCACCCCAGGATGCCATTGGCCTTCTTGGCCACCAGGGCACAAAGCAGCCTCCCTCCCTCCTCCACATTTGCCTTCGCTTCCCCCAGCAAGCCTGGGTTCCTCATGGGGGTCCTGCCAGTCACCCCAGCCCATCTTCGCCCCATGGTACACCTCCTTGCTCCACGGCCAGGGTCAGGGACATCCCCAGCCTCCAGGGACATGTGGCCAGAGAGTGCCATTGCCATGGCTCATCTGAGGGCACAGGGTGGGGAGCCTACATCCTCCCATCTTCCTCCTGGAGCCTGGCAAGGGGCGAGTTCATTGTTGCAGCCCGGTGTGATTTAGAGATGAACATCTTTTTCTCCTATCTTGACCTACAGAAAGAGCAAATCTCACGTTTCTCAGGCATATGCACTTCTACAACAAGCTGGGGCTATCTCTGCAGTGCGGCACAGTGCTGCCCCAATGGGGCGTGCGGGGACACAGGTCTCATCCAACTGCTGGTGGTGGCACAGAGATTCCCATTCACAATGGGATGTGACTGAGGATTAATTCTGGCCCAGCAGTGTGCTCTGAGCATTTCGGAGTCATGAGTCAAGCTCCAAACGTCATGAGGTTGACTTAGTAACATGACATTAAAAAAAAATAATTAAGAGGTTCCTTGGTTTTGTGGCATCCGATGGCCAAGCTTTTCAGTTACTCTTGGGTCACACTCTTCCCCGCACAGCCACAGTGTTGAAAATTGATGTTTTAATACAGGCAAGCGAAGATTTTCACCTCCTGAACCAGGGGTTTAACTGCACTGTTAAACATCCCAGGGCTTTCAGTAAACTCATGAGAGCTGGCAGCAGTCCTGACATCGCTAGGAAGGATCTGCTTTAGGACATGGCTTAATACTAAATCCTAAACCCCTGATCTTGAGTGGATACGGCCCAAATCTGATTCTTCTGTTCCTCTTGCCTCCACATTTTAGCACTTAATGTTACATTGCCTATAAAAGTTGATCCAGATGAACGGTGGGAATAAGAGTTCGGCGAACAAATCCTGCAATGGGGGAAAAATATCTCTCTGTCTCATGAATGGAAGTTGAAGGCCTGTCAGTCGGACTCTGGAAGAGGCTATCCCTTTTCCAGGGTATGAAGCAGAGCCAAGATTCTGCACAAAGTGCCGGGCACGGGCTCCTGACAAAGCTAACGCTGAGCTGGAGCAGGGCTAGCCATGAAAGCGGGATATGCCGCCCATTGCAACGCCTCAACTGAGGGGGCTGGGATTGCCCAGTGCTGTCGGGGGGTGATGCTGTTCGTTTTTCTGGTCCTTTAGGAAATTGTGGTAAATCCTTCAGGTTTGTAGCACTTCCCTACACCCCTTTCTCACCTAGCGCCGTGCTGGGTATGTGAGAGACTGGTAAATACTTGACTATCTGTCTCAAACAGCCACAAAAGGCTGTGACACAAAGGGAAGTGTTGGAAACAGGACCTGCTCCGCCGAAGCGGGGTAGCAAACTGCTTCTGGGGCACTTCATCACAAGTTTCCAACCACAGCCTTGGTTATGCAACCAAGGCTCACAGAACCTGCACCAACCAGAGGTCAAACACCAGTCAGACATGTTACAGGGATAGCAGACCACCAGTGACCCTCAAGAACACCCCACAACGCATGTGCAGGGGTTCCATGACGTGAACGCCTTGAGGGAGCTTCCCAAGCACCTGAGCTAAGGTGAAAGAGGGGGAGACCAGCCCTAGGTGTGCACCCAACACCGGAGGAATCCAGCGGGATTCACCGAGACTACCGTGAGATCTACCGCCGAGAGTCACCGCTGGACCCAAGTGTGGTGATACCTTCCCTGTTTTTCTCTCTTTTCCTTTCTTCTCTTTTCCATCTCCTTTCTTTCTCCTACCTCGTTGCTTCTTGTCAAACTTTTTACTCGGAATATCAGCTACACCAAAATTAGCTATGTATGTATTTTAAGCTAAACATTGAATAAAGCGTATTTTGACCATTTAGGAGCCATTGTTGTGACTCAGGCCCAGGGACTCGCCCAGCGAAACGGGGTGTTGAAATTCTCTGTCCCTCCTGAGTCACTGTTGTGATTCCTGAGTACGGCACAGACTATCCGAAAGATCACTTTCCCAAACCCACCGAGTGGGTCGGGACAGGGCAGCACAAAGCTTTGTTCAGATATTACGTGAGATTTCTGGAAATAAGTCAGTTGATAAAGTACCATTCCATCTTCAACAGACTGTTCCCGCCCTCCAGACTGTTCTGCTGTCTGGGGTCCGGTTTGGGGGACCCCTTGCGTTTCAGCCCAGGGTTTTGCGTGTCTTTTCTCACCTTGTTGGGACTCTCTTTTCTACTGGGTTGCTGCCTGGCAAGTGCTTTGCTCGTAGCTCAGTTCATCCCAGCCCCTGAGGGAACCCCAGCACCCAAGATGCCGTACAGAGCTCAGGTTTCCATTTAAAGGTTTTGCCTGTGGTTTCTGGCTGCCCGAATCCTTCCAAGGACCCCTAAAAACTAACGACTCCTGCTGCTGACAGCGGGTTCCACCTCCACCTCTGCTTCCCCCTGCACCTTCGAGTCCAGGTGGCAATCCATGCCCTGCCTGACCCCGCTTCACAGCCGGTCTGACAAATGCCAGCATAGGGACCCCCAGTGCAACGCTAGAGAGACTGGCAGCCTGCGAGGGGGAAGCCTGGGCTGCCTGGTACCAAAGCACCAGGATGGATTTGACCAACGGGTCTGCCCCAAACCACACATTTTTATTCTTGAGGCACCTACTGCCATGCTGCTCCTTGGGACCCTGCCCTGTGCTAGTGTGGCAATAGCTGTGTCCCAAAATACCAGGGAGTAACCTGATGCGCATCTCCTCCCAGTCACTTAACAGGCTGCCCAGGGCAGTGGTGGAGTCGCCATCCCTGGAGGTATTTAACAGAGGGGCAGACATGGTGCTGAGGGACATGGGTTCACGGTGGACTTGGCAGTGTTGGTTTGATGGTTGGACTCGATGATCTTAAAGGTCCCTTCCAACCTAGATGATTCTATGGTTCTATACGGCACTAAAATCATCAAGAGCTGACAAACAGGGGCTTTCACAGGGAAAACTGCCCTTCTATCTGCTAAGCTCATTAAAGGTAGCTTGTAGCATCACACCAGACATCCCATGAACCACCAAGAAAATACCAACTCTCAGCGCTGGTGCCTAGATGGGAAACTGGGACCCTTTGGCACGTCCCCTTGCAGCCAGCCTCGCCAGGTGCCCTCTCTGCCACCGGCACGTGGGCTGCGAGATTGCCTTCTGCAGAAAATGTTCCCTGGTGAGTTGTTTCATTAAACCAATATACATGTGCCTTACCCTTTCCTGCTCCAAGTGGCTATTCTGGGTTAAAAAGCAACTGGAATGTTAGGAATTATTAAGAGAGGAACAGAAAACAAAGCAGAGCCTCCCTACAAATCCATCTCAAGTAAGGTATCTGCTTCAGCCCTGCTGGCTCAGGCAGATGTAGCAGAGCCAGAGAAGGTACAACGGTGACCAGAGGGATGGATCAGCTTCTGTCGGCGTGTAATGATGCATATGATTTGGACCTCTATTTTTAAGCGGTATTATCTCCTCTTCGTGTAAGGTGGGATCAACGGTGAAATTCCATTTCTGCACTGTACGGATTTATTTAATGGCTGCAAATAAGACGAAACTGATTTAGTAGGAACTGATAGCGGACTTGAATCTGAAATTCTCCTATTCCCCTTAAGGAAGTTTGGTCCTTCAGTTTGATAGATCAAATTGGGTATTTTTGGAATGGAATTATATGATTTTCCCCATCTTTTCCTTGAGGTAGCAATTGCGACATTCCTATTTGTGAGAACTGACTTAATATATACATAAGACCATTTTAAACATCTTTATTTTAAATGCATATACACTCCATAAAAAATATATCCAGAAGGTGGCAGCGGACAAGTAGATACGCTCAGGCTCCTCTCCAAGAAAGGTGAGGAAGGGAGAGCACAGTGCCGGTCTATAAACTGCAGAGGGCGAAAAGGAATGAATATTCACTCGTAACACCACCCTTGGAGGTACAGACAGAGAGAAAGCAAACGCCAAAAGGCAATAGTGGAAGAAAACCCCACCAAATGCTGTTAAACACGATGATACAAGCGGCTAAAGGAAGAAATCACCAGCACTGTGGGTCTGGTGCAGTGACCAAGGGGGCCACACACGTGTGCTGGTGTCCCCCCTCCCCTGGGATGCACCGTGGGGACTCTCATCTGACCCTGCACAGTTGCTCCTGCGCTTCTAAACCTCCCAGACACCATCAGAGGTGTTATTCTGGAGGTGGCTTCGGCTGGCCTGAAACAGAGTAGAAACACTTTGCAGGTTGCCTCGCTGCCCCTTCCCGGTGGCCGTGGCCCGAGAGCAGCCGGCTGCTGCCACCTCCCGGGTAGGGGACAGTCCACCAGCCTGTGCGGCACCGGGCACCGCCGCGGACACCGGCGCGGCCAGACGCAGACGTGTCCCAGGCGATGGCTGGAGAAGCGGGGTGAGCTGCGGCCCACCAACAGCCTCCCCGAAGAGCAGCCGGGCACTACCACAGGGGTAACTGGAGAGAGAATTGTCCTGCCGCTTTTCTTCTGTGGCAGAAAGGGGTATTTTCACAGCTGTTGGAGTGAATTGACTCTGTGCCCTCTCCCAATGTTTTTAGCACCATGGTTCTGCTTTTTTGCTACTTAGAAATTCAGTGCCCTCCTGTGCAAAGCCTGGATGCTGCATGCACACCCACCCAGCCCTGCAGGGGAAGCAAGCTAGAAAATAAAAATGGAGCTTTTATCATTAAGCCCTCAATTATAATTTAAGGAGTACTTAAAAAAAAAGCTCATAAGGTACAGGGCCTACAGGACAGCTGGGGAACGACTTTTTACAAGGGCATGTAGTGATAGGATGAGGGGGAATGGCTTCAAACTGGAAGAGGGGAAATCTAGATGAGATCTTAGGAAGAAATTCTTTGCTGTGCAGGCGGTGAGCCCCTGGGGCAGGTTGCCCTGAGAAGCTGTGGCTGCCCCATCCCTGGAGGTGTTCAAGGCCAGGTTGGACGGGGCTTGGAGCAACCTGGGCTGGGGGGAGGTGGCCCTGCCCAGGGCAGGGGGGTGGAACTCGACAATCTTTAAGGTCCCTTCCAACCTAAACCATTCAATGATTGCTGAAAACCATCTATTTGGAGAATTGTGTCAGAGTGTGTGTTGAACATGGAGGGGACTCTGCACACTCGGCTGTTCTCTCAGGACAATGGCTCTGTCCCTTTGCAACCTGGTCTAATACGTGACCCGGTTCTCTTAGTGAGCCTACCACCTTTTGTCAACAGCTATAGTGAAAGTGCAACTGAAATTAGGGATATTGCCATTTGTGAGAGTGTTTCTTGTCCATTTTCCAGGACATCCGGATTATTTGAGAGGTGCCTGAGGACTGGAGAAAGGCTGACATCTCTCCAATCTTCAAAAAAGGAAAGAAGGAGGACGCAGGGAACTACAGACCAGTTAGTCTCACATCGGTCCCTGGGAAGGTAATGGAGCGACTCATTCTGGATGTCCTCTCCAAACACATTGAGGAACGGGGAGTTATTGGAAGTCGTCAACACGGATTTATCAAGGGTAAATCATGTTTGACCAATTTGATGGCCTTCTACGATGATGTAACTGGTTGGCTGGATGGAGGGAGAGCTGTAGATGTCATCTACCTTGACTTTAGCAAGGCTTTTGACACTGTCTCCCATAACATCCTCATTAGGAAGCTGAGGAAGTGTGGGTTGGATGAGGTGACAGTGAGGTGGATTGAGAGCTGGCTGTGTGACAGGACTCAGAGGGTTGTGATCAGTGGCATGAAATCTAGCTGGAGGCCTGTAACCAGTGGTGTCCCCCAGGGGTCAATACT
>NW_009647735.1:8966486-8982327 GCF_000708025.1 Charadrius vociferus
GGGTGACAGAGCAGTGGCACAGGCTGCCCAGGGAGGGGGTGGAGTCCCCTTCTCTGGAGATTTTCAAGACCCGCCTGGATGCAGTGCTGAGTGATGTGCTCTGGGCAGTCCTGCTTTAGCAGGGGAGTTGGACTAGATGATCTCTAGAGGTCCCTTCCACCTCTGAGAATTCTGTGATTCTGTGACTCTGTGATTTGCATGAAAGGGTGATTGGACCCAGGTCTACTCTGATAATTTTGCCGATAATGTTAAAGGCAAAAGAGATCACAGCGAAGATTTTGCAAAATACCTCTCAGAAACCTGCCGCTGCCGTGGCTGGGCTGCAGAGCCAGCCTTGCCAGGCGGAGCCAGCCTTGCCGGCCCCAAACTGCCTGCATGGCCCAGCCAGCGTCCCACAGCCCGCGGGGGACACCGACGGGGACCATGGCCACCCCAAAGCACCCGTGCAGTCCCGCACACTGTGCCCACGCCACAAGGCTCAACCTGTGCCAAAAGCCTGCTGAAGGAAGAGAATTAACCGGAGGCGACGTTTGACAGGTTAGTTTTTTATTCAGTGCATTGGACTCATACATTGCGGCTGCACCAGCTAACAACATTTCACGCAATCCTGTAAAACCCAACGCTGAGTCCAGTCTCTTGTTAAAGATGCTCGGTGTAAAACGGAAAGCAGTCTATCAAATATTTACCTCAATAATTATAGCTCAGAGCCCAGTGACAGGCCGTGTCCGGCGCGTTTGGGTTGCAGCAGTGGGTGGAGAATGGATCAGTGACTCTGGGCTGGTGCAGGGCTTCATTAACAAACGACTCGACTCAGCTCATTAACATCTCTGCCAATGTTTATCGGGCTGCGGTAGCACCTGGCCCCCCTCTCACAGCCACTTGTTCGGTTACACCGGCGCTTTGAGCACAGGTAGAGCTGTACCCACGAAATCCTTAATGCAATCCCTAATGCGAAATCCTACTGCAGCACTGGCAAACCTGATTTGGGCTGGGGCAGCCTGGCTGGGCTCTGCGCCGAGAAGTCACTCTGGCGCACGACACGGCACGGCACGGCTCTCCCTGTCCCTGCAACCGGGCCGGCAGCAGCAGCCAGAACAAACAGCACGGCAAACCAAAGAGAAACGCAAGGTGCTCAGGCCTGACTATGGGGCAGAGCGAGAGGTTTTCAGGATGGAGGTGTTTTACGCTGCGACCCTCTGGGCTGGGACATCAGCCTGCACAGCACATCGGCAGCTGGGGCCATGCTGGGGAACACGGGCAGCTGCAGCGTCCCTGCTGGGCAGCAGCAGCCAGAACAAACAGCACGGCAAACCAAAGAGAAACGCAAGGTGCTCAGGCCTGACTATGGGGCAGAGCGAGAGGTTTTCAGGATGGAGGTGTTTTACGCTGCGACCCTCTGGGCTGGGACATCAGCCTGCACAGCACATCGGCAGCTGGGGCCATGCTGGGGAACACGGGCAGCTGCAGCGTCCCTGCTGGTGGCACTGCTGGGGCAGGTCCCACAGCCCCGCACACGCTCCGCTCCCCACGGGTAGGCACCGTGTTCTCAACCCTGTCCCACCACGCGGGGAAGGCTCCGCGGGTACGGCTCGGCGGGGGCTCCCTCTTGCAGGAGTCACCCTGGGCAGCACGGGGTGCCCTGGCAGGGGGACAGGACTGGTGCCAGCCCCGCGGCTCCCCGGCACAGCGCTCTCCACAAATCCATCTCCGCTCGTCCCCTTCCACTGCCCCGCTCACGTCCCGCCTGCCCCGCGCTCTGGCCCCGACTCTAGTCCTGCCTCATCCCCGCCCTCAGTCGCTCATTCATTCTGCGTGGAAGGAAGGAGACGGCACAGTGCCAAATTAGCTATCTCAGAGGAAATCTATCGAGTTTTATTGAGCTGCCCGTTACGGGGCCTGGACTGTTACGGGCAGTCCCTGCAAGCAGCAGGCGGTGCTAAGGCATGGTGACCGTCCGGCCGGCACTCCTGGCTGCTGTAAAGCGCCTCTTATTCCTCAGACCAGAGAACCTCTCATCCAGCGTCAGGCTGGTCTGCGGGGGAAAGGGAGAGCGAGTCAGTCCCATGTCTCGTGGCAAAGCACGACCAAACTTGCAGCGGGGTATTGATTAGAGCCCATCAGTCGGGACGGTACTTCACAGCCGGTTAGTCAATTAAAACCACTCAGAACATGGAGACAAGGAGCTCGACAGACTGCGTGCGGCTGGAGAACCTCCAAGCAGTGCCCAGCCCCAAGACACCGGGCGTCCTCGGCAAGAACAGGAGCAAGCAGATGGCATTTGAGCACAAGGCACTAAGGAAAACCAAACCATCCAGACAAGAAATGCCGGCAATGAAGAAGGCGGAGCAGGATTTCCAACCTGCCCCAGGGCTTTTGGACCATACTTCGGCGTAAAACGTGGCACCGAGAAGGTCACCAAAGCAAAGAAAGAGCAAAGCCCACTGCTGTGTGTCTCTGAGGAGTAGGGAGTACCGACAGTGAAATGGTCTTCCCCGGCCAGGACCGCTCACAAGCAGCATCTCCCTGCTCCGGGCGAGCACATGGACAGGCCAAGAGGGGCCAAGAGAGTGGGGAAAACTGGGCTGAGTCTGTGGTTGCTGAGCAGTCTTCTCAGGCGCCTTCAGTTGTGTGAGCAACCGAGCCAACGTGGCTACTGGAGCATTCTCCCGGCTTATGCCGGACAAACCCAATGGGCAACCCCAAAAACCTGAGCGCGACGTTAAGAGCTTAGTGGCAGAGCTGCTGGAGGGTGCAAGGCGCTGCTGGGCCCGTCGCCAACCCTCTACCTGGTTGGCCATCGCGCGGAAGTTGAACCTCAGCAGCACCCCCTTGGGCTGGGGCTTGGCCGGCGGCGGCGGGGGCCTGCGGCTTCGCAGGAACGGGCGCTTGGAGCCAGGCCTGGGGAAAGCACAGACATGCAGTCACTCAGGACGCGAAGGCTGCTCACTTCCCACCAGCGGCAAACCCACATGGAGCCACAGAGACACCCACATGCCCCATACGTCCCACGGGACGTCTCAGGGCAGCCTCAAGGGTGAGTCTAAAGGGTGCTGGGAGAGTCCCGGCGCTGGGGACTGCGTCACATCAAGGCTATCACGGTGTGCTCCCAGCGCCCAGGACATGCCAAGAGACCCCCCTTCTCCCTGTCCCCAGATGGCTGCCAGATGCTACACCGGCTCAGACCGGGGTGACACTGTCCCCCCACCCTGCGCTCCTCTGGCACAGTGAGCGCACTGTGTCCCTTCAGGGTGTGCGGCATTGTCCCCCGCCACACCAAGCACAACCAGCCCACCACCTCCCACTGCCACCTCCTCCCGGTTCTCCTCACTCTGGGTAACAAACAAGCCGCAGGGTAATTACCGTCTCCTTTCAGATACGCTGTGAAGGGAACGAGACATCATTTGCTAACAGTTTTGGCTCCGCACCAGTCATTGCATGCTCATTATAGAAGAAGGGAAGCTGCAATAATGCTAAAGGGATTTTCAGTGGCTTTTGTAGGGCTCCCATCCTAACAAGTCACCTCATTTACTTACGCGCCACTCTGGCCCGCCTGGGGATTAGCCACAGAAACCGTCAGAACTGCCCCGGCGCTGGGTTTCACGTGCCACCTGCCGAGACAGGGAGATGTAGGCAGCTTTGATTCCAGCACAAAAGAGCACGTCGTGTTTGTAGCATGCCTTTCTTCACCCATTACCTTCTCATCCTCGGTGGTTTCCCTTCTCCATTAGCATCCATCTGCTGCGAAATATATTAAAAAAAAAAAACAACAACCAGACTTAAAGAAGGCTGGAGAACCTCTCCTATGAAGACAGGCTGAGAGAGTTGGAGGTGTTCAGACTGGAGAACAGAAGGCTCTAGGGAGACTTTATTGTGGCCTTCTAGTCCCTAAAGGGGCTACAGGAGAACTGGGGAGGGACTCTGGATCAGGGAGGGGAGCGATGGGACGAGGGGGAATGGTTTTACACTGGAAGAGGGGAAATTTAGATGAGATATGAGGAAGAAATTGTTAACTGTGAGGATGGTGATCCCCTGGGGCAGGTTGCCCCGAGAAGCTGTGGCTGCCCCATTCCTGGAGGTGTTCAAGGCCAGGTTGGACGGGGCTTGGAGCAACCTGGGCTGGTGGGAGGTGTCCCTGCCCAGGGCAGGGGCGTGGAACGAGATGATCATAGAATCATAGAATTGCTGAGGTTGCAAGGGACCTTTAAGATCAACAAGTCCAACCATCAACCTAACGTGACAAAACCACCTCTAAACCACGTCCCCAAGTACCACATCTGCACTTTTTTTAAACACTTCCAGGGATGGCGAATCCACCCCCTCCCTGGGCAGCCTATCCCAATGTTTAATAACCCTCTCAGTGAAAAAACATTTCCTAATATCCAATCTAAACCTCACCTGGCATAACTTGAATCCATTTCCCCTCATCCTATCACTTTACACCAGGGAGAATAGGTCAGTCCCCACCTCTCTACAACCTCCATGATCTTCATGAGGTCCCTTCCAACCCAAACCATGCTATGATTCTATGAATTAGCTCTCAGAAGCAATGATTCCTGCTCCAGCATTTCACTTGGTGTATCTGAATAGCTCCTCCTTTGCACATTGTCAAGAAATTTGCTCGTTTTGGGTTTCCTGCCGGCACAGTGATCTGTATGGGGTGGCTTTACTTTGCCCTGCTTGTGCTGCTGTACAAACTGCAAGGTTTACTTTTATCACCCGCCCAGGTTTTTATTTCCCAGCTGCTAGATTAAGCTGCATTAAAAATTGCCTGTCCTGCAAACAATTTCCTAGGAATATATTCATTCCTGAAGTCATCCATCTCTCCCAGTTGCTTTTAGAAGCAAAGATACAACTGGGCAAAGGCTGGTAAAACCGAAGGCTTGTCACCACCAGCAGGCTGCAGAAAAAAAAAAGTCTCGATACTGACCCCTCTCTGAAAGTTGGCTTTGGAGAAGCGCTGCTGCATCCGCTTCTACAGAACCTGCTCTATTATAAAGGAAAAGGCCTGATGGAGAAGGGGGAGAGAGAAAAGGGCATCTGTGCATATGACTCCAGGTCTCACCTAAAGTTTAATGCTGAAATATCAAACCCAGTGTGGCACTGAAAAACAGGATGGGAAGCAAACAAGGCTGCGTGTTACCAGGTTCAGCCCAACGGGTCTTTTCTGCCAGCAAAGGATTTTGGAGGAACTTGTTTTTCTGCTCAAATGAAACAACAGCTTGCGTTTGTTCTGAACTCTGCTCATTAAAAAAAAAAAAAAAAGAAGAAGAAAACCAGAGGAAAAAAATCTGGTCAGAAGGAACCCTGGACGTCATTCAGTCCCCACTCTGCTCAGAGCAGAGAAGGTCGGGGCTGCCATGGAGCTTCCTTTGGAGCTTGGAGAACACAAGAACCACAGTGAAGAACCCCGAGGCTGCCCGGTGCCCGGAGGCTGCCCAGTGCCCGGAGGCTGCCATCCTCACAGCTCCCAGGGAGCAGCATCTGCTTCTGCGGCCCCGCTGCAGGACACCCTCCCTCCCTCCCCCTGCCTATCCTTACGGCTGGAATCTGTATTCCCTGCCTTTATGGAAATACATGCTATTTCACCCTGCAAAAGTTTTCCCCAAAGTGACAGAGGGAAAATTTAATAAAAATACAAAGGTCACATTTTCCGTGCTTTCTAAAATAAAATGACAGAACTAATACCTGAATTATTAACTATCAGCACGAGGTTGTTCTTATTTCCTGGTGCTTTCCTAACATACCCAGGGGTGTATTTTCTCATGTTGCATGAGCACACGGCTGTAGCCACTCCCAGCTGGCACTGACCAAGCACAGAGCCTCAGGAGTTGCACAGGGAATTGCCGAAAACCAAAAGAAAAGCCCAGAGTTACCCAAGATTTTACCTTCTCCCCGGGCCGTGGGTGTTGGAGGCAGCTGCTCTGAATCTCTTAGGGCCTGGGGGTGGCCGTCGCCGTCCATCCGGCTGCCCACTGCTGCTGCTGCTTTTGGCGAAAGCGTCATTGTTCTTGTTGCCCTGGAAGAGGCGGGAGAGCTCAGCCGCGGCCACCCGTGCCGCGGTGCCCCGAGAGGGAGCAAGGGCGGGCGCCCGCTCGCCACCATCCTCCCATCCACCGACCACTGCTGTCGGACAAACCACTGCGTTTATTTGGCATTCTCTTTGGTTCCGTCCCCGGGGGAAACCCAGCCCGTGCTGACGTGCAGGTGGCAATTGCCGATGCTGCCACCGGTCCCTCCCTGCTTTCGGATCCCTCCCAGGCTCAGCCCCGTGCCGTGGGCTCTGCGTCCCCCTGTTCTCATTCCCAACAGGTTTTCCTTTGCAACAGAACCACCCTTTTTCTTTAACCTTTGATATTTTCATGATGGGAAACTGATTCTTCACTAAGTCTGTTAAAACCTGGCCGCTTCCGTAGTCTTTTGTATCTATGGCAGGAATCTTTCTACCAAGCAGCATTGTAGTCTCAACACTTGGACTTAGTCTACGCTCTTGTCAACACTGAGTATGTGTGCCTCGGGTCCTGGGCATGAAACTACAAGTACCAGGAAGAATGTTTTGTTCTAATGTGGAAATACCCCCCCAAAAAAATGAGTCCAGAGAGAGCAAATCTCACAGGAGCCAAGAGTGACAGCTTTGCTCAGGTTCCTTTTCGGTCACTGACTCTTTCTTGTTCAGACATGTCTGTTGCCTGGCCCAAGCCCCGAAGGGTGAAGCCCATCAGAAGGCAGTGTAGGTCCTCCTGCAGTTACTGACACAAACTGCCACGGGCTCTGTCTCATTTATTTCTGGAGGACAACCACCACCACTGCTCCCACCCACCAACTGAGATGTGTTTCTACATTCTTCCTACTCGGTTTACTTCTGCAAAATGGAAGCTACCGTGGAATTATGCCTCCTCGCTGGAAGCTACCGTGGAATTATGCCTCCTAGCAACTGCTTATTACTTTCCGTTAATACCCAGCCACGTTTAACATCTGAGTCATCACAGTCTTTATTTTCCAGAACAGCCACACTCCATGCACATGCACGCTCGGTCCAGGGCTCTCTTATTTATACCCCCGGGACACAGCCAGTGAATGTGCCATCATGTTCGCCACTTCGGTGTTTTTTTAAAAGCTTACTGAGCATACGTGACCTCCTAATTGAGTGGATTTCCATCAGTGCGGAAAAGAACAACCCCCTCTCACAGAGGACTATTTACCGTCTTGATTTCCACCTTTTACACCAAGTCAGTTTAATATTAGTGATGCCTAGAAGAAAAGCTGTAAGAATTACTTTAATGGCAAACGCGTACCTGCCTTCCCATCTCTTGAGTCTTAAAAAGAACTCAAAACCCAAATGAAAATATTTCAATCTTTTTTTAAAAGTATTTTTGAGCAGAGATGAGACCGAAACATTTAAACTTGAAAAAGGGAAAGCCACGGATGAAAAAAAAATGCATTTTACACTAAAGGACATGGGCAACCTGACCCCTGGCTGTCACAGCCCTGGGAATCGGTGTTTCTGGGGGGATACCCTCTTGCTAGTGAAAAGTATGTCTCTGAAACAAAGTCAACAACAGGCTGTCCTCTGACTTCACTGCACCTCGGAAAATGCTCTGGGTGGAGGAAAGATAACGGTGAACCTTACCAAACCTCCTCTGAATGATAACAGTAAGATGAGATGACAAGGAATTTCTTTTTACGGAAATATTTTCAAATCTTTTAGGAAATACTTTCAAACCTTTTAAGAACACATTTTTTAAAAAAAAAATCTTTTTTGCAAAACCCATGGGAACTGATTCAGTAAAAGTATGCCGAGTCATAAGCTTATAAAACCAACTGGAAAATTGCTATTTCATATGCATATGTGTTCTGTACTCACCTATGCATACAAATGCTGTGCACAGGCACATGAAAGATGGTGCCTGTAAATTTTTTTTATGTAGATTGTGCTTCGGGGTGATCCAGGATCACAAAATCCAGCAGATTTCTACGTGACGTTTGGGAAGAGCTGTACCTTCCTTACCCACTTACCTCCAGAGCCGATGCCTGGCGATTTAACGGGCTCACTCCATTTAATGGGGCAGCTGCTCTTCTCCTGGGACCGGGCACAGTATTCCTGAACTGTCTCCGATTGTATTGTTGTTGTCCAAATCCTCTTCTGAAACGGTTAGGTCCTATGAAAATAAACCCTTATTTTAGCATCCTTCAAAACTTGGTTTGCAACTACAGTTTTGCAAATGGATTACAAGGTTAACTTAATATGATACAGGAGCATCTATGTAAATAGTGATGCAAGAATCACATTCATTTATTCCAGAAAAGTAGATTAATTTTGCAGAATATTAAATAATTTATCTTTCCAATGTCTCACTAACATTCTTACTATACATAGGCCTGACAAACACGTTATTTGATCTGAAAGCATATAGAAGAGAAAAGCCTTCCACAATTCTGATTCCTAATAAAGGCAGGAACGCTCGCATCAGGAAACCTGTCAATCTGTTGTCAGAGCTCACATTGCTATTAATTAACTGTGAAATGGAAAAAGCCTTTTGATACAGACGGGCAAGTGACTCGAGCATCCAGGAGCCAACCCCACAGCAGCCTGGAAGAGCTCTGAGTGCCCATATTATAGCACTTGATAAGTGAAGACTGGACCATAATTTTTATATACATATATACACACATATATATATGAAAATTTTTTTTTAGCTTGACATATCCTTACTTACTGCATATATTGGAGGGGGCACCCTCCGGCTGCTGTTTTACGTACCTGCGCAGCACACACACCCCAACAGCCCATCTTGCATGTAACGCTTTCCCCTAAGCCTGTTTGTGATTTTGACGCACGCCGAAGCGCGGAGTGAGGAAAGCGCTCCGTCAGACGCAGGCACAATGCACCACAGCCGAATTACTCCTCACAACTACTACTTCTGTAGTCATACCGGAGCAGACACCTTCCAAGTCGCTACACCAGCCAAATGTGCACGCCTGCTCAGAGGGGTGTATGCACCAGGCACAAAGCAGTGCGTGGCAGAGGGCAGCACAAGTGCCGTTAAACCATGGACCACACAGCAGAACCTCACTGGTACAAACCACAGAGCAGGTATTGATCCTACACCATCGATTCCTCCATCGCAGCAATTTATAATGACTTGGAGCAATTAGAAATGAAGTGTTCTGAGGCAATGGTGACATTGCTGTCAGGGGCCACCACCGCCAGTGATTAATGAAGGCTTCAGCCCCAGCGTGTGACACGGCCAGCGTGGCCTGGGGACACTGGAATACGAGTGAAGATGACTTGAGCGGCTCTGGCTCTAAAACAAACGGGCAGCAGAGTATGTGTATTCTTCACTGAAAGGGTTGTCCAGCATTGGAACAGGCTGCCCAGGGAATCACAGAATCATAGAATGGTTTGGGTTAGAAGGGACCTTAAAGACCACCCAGTTCCAACCCCCCTGCCCTGGGCAGGGACACCTCCCACCAGCCCAGGTTGCTCCAAGACCCGTCCAACCTGGCCTTGAACGCCTCCAGGGATGGGGCAGCAGAAAATAACTACTGGGCCCAGAGAGCTCGTGAACAGCATGGCATTTTTGGGAGTGTTCCCAACTGGCACCTCCGGCCGCAGGGAGGGACGTGCTCTTCAGGAGGCGCTTCCCACGGGGAAAAGAATCACAGAATCATAGAATCATCTAGGTTGGAAGGGACCTTTAAGGTCACCGAGTCCAACCATCAACCTAACACTGCCCAAACCACCACTAGACCATGTCCCTCAGCACCACATCTGCCCATCTGTTAAATACCTCCAGGGCGGGCGACTCAAAATCCAGGCTGGGCAGAGAATAGATTTAGAGCAGCCCTGAGGAGAAGGACTTGGGGGTGCCGATTGACGAGAAGCTCAACATGAGCCAGCAATGTGCAATCGCAGCCCAGAAGGCCAACTGTATTCTGGGATGCATAAGAAGAAGTGTGGCCAGCAGAGCGAGGGAGGGGATTCTGTCCCGTTACTCTACTCTGGTGAGGCACCACCTGGAGCACTGCCTCCAGCACTGGATCCCCCAACATAGGAAAGACATGGACCTGTTGGAGCGGGGCCAGAGGAGGCCCCAGAGATGCTGCGAGGGCTGAAGCCCCTCTGCTGGGAGGACAGGCTGAGAGAGTTGGGGGGGTTCAGCCTGGAGAAGAGAAGGCTCCAGGGAACCCTTTTAGCAGCTTTCCAGTATCTGAAGGGGGATAAAACAGGACAAGAGGGAACAGGCACAAACTCAAACACAGGAAGTTCCATCTGAACATGAGGAGGAAATTCTTTACTTTGCGGGTAGTGGAGCACTGGAACAGGCTGCCCAGAGAGGTGGTAGAGTTTCCCACAGTGGAGACATTCAAAGCACACCTGGACGCTGTCCTGTGCAACCTGCTGTAGGTGACCCTGCTCTGCTAGAAAATCATGCCCCTGTCAGCCAGTTCCTATTAGCGAGCCTCTGCTCAGCAGTGCGCTCCAGGCACACCTCAGCCAGTGCAATTAACTAACGAGGGAGCCATCAGCCCGCGAGGGGTACCCTGTGTCCGCCAGCTGGGGACCAAGGCCTCTGCCTGCCACATGCATCCCGAAGCGGGACACATGGGAGGCTCTATCTCTGCAAAAAGGCTGGCTGGTAGGTATTTATCAGTGGAAGACCATGTGAATAAAGCCCCACAGCACCAGCAGGTGGGGAACACCCCCACTGTGTTCGGGTGCAGGGTCAGAGCCCAGTGCCCGGCACACCTGGGCTGGCCAAGGAGCACCTCTGCCCAGCATGACCGGTTTGGGGAGAAGCCTCGATGCCTGACTCTCTTTTTTTCCAAGGAGATTTGAAATTCAAATTTCTTGTCATTAAAAATCATCTTTCCCCACTGGGGAGGTGGTTTAAGCCATATTCCAGGAGGGATAACAGCACTTCGCTCGCACGAATTCTCCTGCTGGTTTAATCAGCATAATACCCTTCTCCATCCTCTGTCATTACAGCGCCGGGCTGTTCTGATTGTCATTCGGATAACGGTTATCACGTCTCAGCCCAGAAGGGACTGCGTTTCAGCCAGGACTGAAGCAAAATGAGACCCTGAAGAATTATGGGCTAAATTCCCAGTCGTGCTGAGCTTCCCAAAATTGCTACTGACATCAGCACCGCACTGCTCGGTGGGTCTCTGCACTTGGCAGGGCTGAATTCAGACCCAGTTAAAACCTCTGAAACACTAAGACTAGCAGAAATAATTCTATAAATGAACGGAAAAGTTCTCCTTTCTGAGGAATAGCCAAAAAAGAATATTTTGTTCGATTTATTTGACTCTGCATGCAGTAGTTGCTTGAGTGTGGAAGAATATCAAAGCCTGTGTTTTTGACAGAAAAATCAATTTGCAAAGGGCAATTACCACCATTCAGGTTTGAACCGGAGCGACCCTCAGTAAGGCAATGTGTGGTGGAGACCACGAACATGAGAGCAGGAGGCAGATCGGAGAGAAGCAGGATTGCTCCCAGCGATCCCACTACCACTGGCACCCCAAGGGAAGGCTGCAAAGATGCTAAAACCTTCCGCAAAATGCCACTAAAACCTTCAGTGAAGTGATTCAGCAGTGATTTAAAAAAAAAATAAAGCAAAATTTTTATAAGAGATGGCATTTCATGCCACAGATCACTTTGGCTTTGGAGATAAAAGCTAGTGGAACCAAACATAGATTAGTGTGCGATCACTCAGTATTATAAAAAAAACTCATCATAAAAATAGCATGGTTGGCAAAAGTGACAAATTAGCTCCAATAACTGAGCTATCACAGACAGTTACTGAAGGGGTAATTTAAGTGTGTTCTGGGAAAAAGAGGATTAGGAAGAGGCATAATTAAAATATGCAAAGCCAAGAGGGAATAGAGAATAGATATTAAGTCACTTTGAATTAGTAATTCATGAGAGGGTGGAAGGGAGAGAAATGGATGAATTTATGCTCTGAAAGGGCTCTGATATTCCATTGTTGCAGAGAGAAAAGCTATTCAGAGCCTGAGTACATCTTATACGCTGGCAGGAATCAGACAGGAGAGGGATGTAAGGGCTGTATTTCGTGACACGACCGTGTTTCCCCGCCTGGCAGGCCCCCACCGTTCCAGGGCACTCACCCACCTTGCAAATTCCTCTGCATCCAGGCGCGGAAACGGGGCCGCCCGTACCCGTACGCCGAATTCCTGTTCTTGACCTGCTGCCTTCGCCTGTCCCCCGCGGCACCGGCATCTGTTTGCTCTTTCCTGTGGCGTTTTATGATGTCATCTAAACCAAAACAGCAAAGGGGAAACCTGTAAAAACTTGTGTTTTCTACCAACGGGGATTCCCACTTTTGGTGCTTGCAATTGTCCACAGTAAAAACGGAGCTTGCGGTTCTGTGAGCTGCACTGGCCGGATAATAAAAGATTAAGCTTAGCTCAGAAAGTATAGGATCAATTCACTCGGCTCCTGTGGGCTGGAGATTAGAGCACAGCAAATTATTTAAAACCGTGCTACCACACGGCACGTATCCACCACGTGGGGAACAGGGATTCCAGCCCCACGTCCCACTGAGGCATCCAACCCTCCAGATTTCCCACAAGCGTAAGGGAATACATTTTTGCAGGGGCACCGGCAGCTCCATGCTGGGCAGAGAAGAGTTTTTGAGCAGACTGAAACTGTTGGGAGGCTGCGGGAGAGGTGGTCAAAGTGGGGAAAATGGGCAGAAGCAGCACTCATGGGTGCACCCATGCTGCCACGGCCACTCCGCGCCATGTGCGGGACACAAGCACCGCCCTGTGCAGAGGATGTGTCCCCCATGTATCAGTAACACAAACGCTGTTCAAGCGTCACGCAAACATGGGTGGAATGAATGTCCCCCCCCAGCCCCTAAATTTGTAACGGGGGGAACTGAAGCTTGGTGCAGCACAGGCTGTGACATGAGGGCTGCGGGGAGCAAATCTCACTTGTACGGGGTGACTGACAAGAAAGGGGACATCGCAGTCCTGCAAGCACTCATGGTTCACCAGGCAGTTGTAGGATGGTTTCCCTTCAATTCCCATCTCCGGAGTCAGCTGCCTGCACATCTTTCTGCAGTGCTTTAGGAAAAACGAAGCAAGTTTCTAACCCTCAGTGGTACGAGATGAAGCTTGAAGCCATAAACCTCTATGGCTTAAAACCCAGTAAGCAAATAGATGCAACACACATGAAGAACATCAGCAGCACTCTCTGTTTTAAGTTTCACAGTCTTCAGGACCTGACTCTTGATTTTCTGACTATCTGGGGTAGCTGCTCCTGCTTAATTACCCAATACAGCTAACATAGAGCAGGAACTTCTTAGATTCTGCCACTGTCTGGTGAAGCAGAGGGGGAGAATATCCCAAATACAAGAGGATTGTGCAGGGGCTGCCTGCTCTCCCCTGCAAAACCCGGGTTCTGCCCTATCAACCCGTCTGCACCGCACCCAGGGAACCAGCTCTTGTGTTTCACGCTGGCCACGTCAATTCAATTGCCATGCTTACACCGCTGCCAGCAGCAGTGAGATATTTTGGGGACCCTGCAGACAGGAGGGAGGGCAACCAGCCAGCAGAAGCGCGGGGACCGCACAGCCCCCTCCCACCTCTGAGGCCCCATCGCCACCCCACCACAAAAGGGGTATAAAACCAGCCCAAATGCAGCAACACGGACCTGGGAGGGGATGTCCTGCCAATGTCCCAGGGGTCCCCTCACCCAAACATCTTATTAGGCAGCTCTGAAAATGTACTCTACTGAGCTCTTCCAGGAACCACGAGATGTTTCTCACTTGCTTTGCAAGACACCATCCAAATGCAGTTCCCAAGGCACAGAGCCCGTATGAAAGAACCGACCATTTTCCCTGTGATGTAGACACTTTTGACTTAAAACTACATTAGTAGCCCCAAGAAGACGACACCCAGTTTCTCCCATGGCCATTTTGGCACTGTGCTGCACCAGTTGGGAGCCAGCTGAACGTCCGGGTGCTGCCCTGGGCACAGCCGCCATAACCAGCGGCACATCATCCGAACTGCTGTGCTTTAGGACAACCGGAGGACAAGGGACATAAATAAAGGAAGGCGATGATCCACCTGCAGCACCCAGAGAACACCTGACAGGGTTTTAAAGCTCATACCCACCCTGAACAAGTGTTTTTAACTCTTTAAAAGACAGCGCTGGAAGCTGAGGCATCTGAACCATGCACAAAATACTTTTAGATGCAGAGCTCTACCAAGAAACAGCTCAAAGCCCCTCAGTTCTCAACGAGCTGGTCTGAAATCGAGAGCATCTTCTTAATTCAAGCTGCTCTGATGAAGAGAAAAGGCAAAGGGACATCTCCTCATTGATTCCTATTTTCCAACGATTTCTTCTTTTAACCTCAAACCTTCCAGAAAATGTAATAAAGGCACACCCGTTAAGCTCCAAGCAGAATGTTTTAACTTTTAACAAATTAGCGAGGAAAAAAGTGTCCAAATCAGGCCTTTTTCCAGGCAGTGGTTACTCCACCTCCCTAAAGTCACTGGAGTGAATGCACAGAAGCGCCATTAGCTCTCAATAGGCGATTATCACTAACAGCACATCATACCTCCAGCGCTTGTCACTTGTCATTTTCTATCAAGAAGGTCCTGTGTCGAAATTGATATGAAGCCCAGGGAAAACAAACGAGGGCAGATGTAAGAATAGGCTGTGTGACCGCTTTTGTGATTCCGCTATCAGGTCCGCCAGGGAGAGAGCACTGGGAGGGGCTGGGCCATGCTGGTGGTACAGATGGGCTAACGATCTCAGCTAAGTGTGCCTTTGGGACATGTGCTATTTGGGGCACGGGCTGCTTTGAAGCACACCGCCAGCATCCCTGCGGCTCTGCAGGGAGGTGGATGCAAGCATCCAAGGGTACGCTATCTACAGCGCGAGGAAGAGCTGGCGGGGAACGGAGAGGAGATGAATGCTCAGGTGTCCCGTCTGTCACCTTTCAGTGCCTTTTTTCGCCTGGGTATGAGTCCTTACCCTGTCTTTTGCATCCATAAATACAATGGGGTTAACAGAGCAATGTAATGAGTACTACGTAAGGCTGGAAGGGATCCTGAGAGGTCATTTAAGGTACCCCCACGCCCTCAAGACAGAATTAGATCTATCAGGGTGGCTTTAGAGTAATTGCTGCCGTTCCCTGCGACTGCTCACTCAGCCCACTGTATCTGAAAGCACAGAAAGAAGCACCGGGCAGTACAAGTACCAGTTCTTCCCCGGGGCTCTTGTTTCCCAGTTCTCCCTCCCGCCCTGAGCGAGGAGTATGCCAGATGGGACACGGAGGTGGACCACGGGAGGTCTGACCCGGGGGGGTGGGGGGAGACACTGCGGGAGAGCAAAAAGCACAGGGAGCATTGCAGGTCAGCAAAGAGAAAACGGGTGTGCAGCACCATGGGAGAAAACAACTAAATGAAAAATTAGGGACCCACTACTGCTGTAAATAAACAAGGGTGCATCGGCCAAGGGATCGGTTCGGGTTTGCAGTGGAATACGTTCCGCTGTTCCCGGAGAGTGGCTCACTGCTGGGAAGAAACAACCCAAGGTTTGGGTTAGGAAGCCGACCCAGAGACAAAAGGTGCTGTGGCCTTTCCTCCCACGGCGGCGGCGATGTCAACGCGCCAGTCCCCCAAGACCCATCGTCCGAGTGCTGCCGGCCGGGCATCGGGAGTCAATAACAGGGCAGTTGTTGGCGCCTGGTTCGGACGGCGGGTGCCAGCGCCGTGGCCAACATCACGAGCCCGTCGCTATAAATAGCCCGTGCGCCCCACCACCGCCTCACCGCCCTGTTGCGATAGAGGGCTCGTTTCTGGAAGCCTG
>NW_009647735.1:8983438-8991365 GCF_000708025.1 Charadrius vociferus
GTCCCCCCCAAGCATCCCCTCCAGCCCCTCCGTGCCCGGGGTTCTCTCCCTCTGCCTGGCCCTGCTCCGGCTCTCTGCCCTCCACACCCCAGGAGTCGCCCCGCAGCCCCCCCCACTCCTTCGGGGGATCCTTTCCATCTGTGCTTCCCCCCAGCTCCCTCCCCAGCACCATTCCCCAGCCTCTCTGTGAACGCTGTACCTTGTCTCTCCCCCTGAATCCTTCTCCCCTGGGGTTTATGCCAGGAGCAGATATATCCCAAAACCCCATCAGTCATGTCTGAGCGATGTAAAAGAAGGAATGACTTTGCTTCATTTGAAGACTAGAAAAACAAGTGAACTTTACAAATGGAGTCAACTCTGGGGTCCTATTCAGGCATGAAGCCTGTTGTTTGTATTTGGGTGCTTCTTGGGGAGGAAGCATCCATTTGGGATTGGGCCTCAGCACCGTCCCCATCACTTGTGGAAGTCAGATTCTTCAGGGGATCTTTCAGTCTCTGTGTCACATTGGTTGTGGCAGTAGAGCTATTCTGCAGTTTGAATACAAGATGTGAGCAAAACCATCCTTCTCTACTTTTAAAGCCAGATTAAAAAAAAAAAAAAAACCAACAAAAAAACCCCAACAACAAACAAAACCAAACAAAATGGAAGAGAACTGGGAGAACAATCACTCCTCTTCCAAAGGGCTACGGTGCATTAGGTGAATATCATGTTTTTTCTAAAGAAAAAATCTGAAATAATCTTCCACATCACACATAATAAAGGCCATATAAATCTCAGAACAAAGTCTGCACGTTCTGTGTTTTCAAGAGAGTTTCTTTTTCCCAGCTTGCTCGTCAAACAGAAGAGAAATTCCTACATGCAAATAAATCAAGGCAGAGTTGCCTCCTGGTATGTGTATAGCTCTTAGCAAGATCAAGTGCTTCTGAAAGTGTTGGTTTAAGGAACTGTTTTTTTTCCGGAAAGGAAAGAACAGAACAGTGCTGAGAGAGCAACAAATAACCTTAGCTGACTTTTGCAATGACACTGCAGGATGAGCATTCAAGCATTTTAATGTGAAACGTTAGGAATGAAGGTCGTCATACCCCATTTGCAATTTTATATGATGTGCAAGGTGTCCCCAGGGTGCTGCTACCTTTTGGGGAGCCCTGGTTCTAACAAGCCCCTAGTCATAGAATCATAGAATGGTTTGGGTTGGAAGGGCCCTTGAAGCCCATCCAGTTCCCCCCCCCTGCCCTGGGCAGGGCCACCTCCCACCAGCCCAGGTTGCTCCAAGCCCCGTCCAGCCTGGCCTTGAACATCTCCAGGGATGGGGCAGCCACAGCTTCTCGGGGCAACCTGCCCCAGGGGCTCACCGCCCGCACAGGGAAAAAGTTCTTCCTAACATCTCATCTAAATCTCCCCTCTTTCAGTGTAAAACCATTCCCCCTCATCCCGTGGCTCCCCTCCCTGATGCAGAGTACCCCCCCAGCTCTCCTGGAGCCCCTTTAGGCACTGGAAGGGGCTCTGAGGTCTCCCCTTTTTCACCTTCTCTTCTCCAGGCTGAACCCCCCCAACTCTCCCAGCCTGTCCTCCCAGCAGAGGGGCTCCAGCCCTCACAGCATCTCTGTGGCCTCCTCTGGACCTTCTCCAACAGGTCCATGTCCTTCTTATGCTGGGGGCTTCAGAGCTGAACACAATAGTCCAAGAGCTTTCCTTCAAAAGGAATTGTTAGTGTTCCCCTGCAATGTAGCCAGAGTGGCCAGGGAAGCTGTGGCTGCTGGGAAAGGGCTGGAAGCACCTGTGTAGGCCAAGCCTGCGGCAATGGACAGGGAGAGGCGGTCTATTGCAGTGTCCTTCTCTAGCACCTAATGAGGGTGCTGGAGAAGGGCCCTGGGAGGTGGCCGGGAGCCAGGAGGGGTCTGGGGTCTCCTCTGGGCAGAGGCCAGTGTGTGTTGAGTGGCTCAGAATCACAGAATTGCAGAATGGCAGGGGTTGGATCTTCCCAGGTTTCTGCATTGGGAAGAAGCTGGAGTTGGTCCCGCTGGGACAACAGTGTCACGAAAGGTTTTGCAGTTTGCTGCAAAATCATACATACCTGTACCTTCGGAAAATCTGAGAGTGACAGCTGAGACATTTCCAATCGTGTTTCTGTTTGATCACGTTCAGCAAAACAAACATTTGAGACAAAACAAGACAAAGGCAGAGCTCAGAAATACCAAAACCAACTTCGAAATACCTAAACTTCTACCTAACTCCTAAAAATCTAAACTTCTAAACTACCTAACAGTAGGTATTTTCAAATGACAGTATTTTTATTGAACTACCATGCAGCTTTTGCAGCAAATTCCACTTCACCAGGTAAGAGGTTTAATTATCTGTTTTTCTCTATGCGTGTAGCTTCGAAGGCAGCGATAAACCCTTTCTGAGCCATATTTCCTCATCTGGGAAGTCAGAGCTGATACGTATTCTTGTTATCTCTCAGCTGCCAGTCTGTGACCTCTTAACGTTTTGGCGAGCGTCCCATGTGCTTAGTGTGTCTTAAGCACTGCCATTAACTCAGCTCTGAGTAATTTCGCACACTGAGAGTGTAGGTGACACACGCTGGAGTTGGTGAAAAGGCCTTAAGAGCCAGAACCTCCTCTGAAGCACAATCCCCCAGCACTGGAGAGGGCTGCAGGTGTCTGGCAGATGGACCTGACCCTCCATCCTAAGAAAGGAATGTCAATAACGTGACTTTCTAAAGTTTAAAGTGGGATTTTTAAAAAAAAAACAAAAAACAAAACCAAACCACAAAGAAAAATAAAAGGGATTTTTGTCCATGCTTTCCTCCAGAACTGGCTGACGAAATGATACTGTGGCAACAAGCCATGGAGCTAAGCCCTCAAAGAAAACCTCTGCCAAAGGTGCCAGGTATTCCTTCCCTGGAGGGCACACACATAATGAACTTTTTGACAAAGAGCAAGTGTTATTTCGGGGCGCTGAGCCTCGCGATTTATCAGGTGCTCTTCTTGTCACATAATCAAACCCCAAGGAACCCTAGAAGTCTTTTAGCTAGAAACAAATAAAAATAGAACTCAGTGGGAGAAGGGAACACATGCCAGCATTCAAATACTTGTATTATCTGAAATGTCTTCTCAGTCCCTTGGGAGCTTTAGCAAGTCTTCTGCATGTTAAATAACTTGTCATGATTTGTTGTTTTAATAAATCTTATGCTGTGATATAAAAATACATATCTTAAAATTAACACTGACCCCTTTGCCTGTTCTTCTAGGGTGTACCTCATATCACAGTTATTTAATCCAAAATTATATATAAAAAAAAAAGACTGTTCACTTTTGGTGAAATAGACCTAAAACTACATGACACAAATGCCAATAAATGTTTTTTTTTTCTTGGGAAGTAAGCCTGAGTGACTGTAGGAATACATGTCAAGGAAACAGTTAGCATCTGCATGCACACATTTGTATCTGTGGGTATGGAAGTGCTCCACCTTCTATCAGAATTATTCGAAGCATAAACAATCCTTCATCTCAGTGGGCCAAAAATCCCATCACTTTTGTGACGTTTTGGATTTTGCCCACAAGAGGGGGTGTTTAGGCCTTTTAATTGCTGACAACTACAGGAGCATAATTCGCAGCTCTTAATGAGAAACATCGGTAGCAGCAGAGCTTCGTTAGCTCGCTACGAAATTGGTGCACCACCACTGAAGAGCTTATGTTTTTTTGTTAGATGCTGAACATGGCCTTTTAACCATATGTTGCTACTTGGAAATCATCTTCTTGAGAAGACAGAAGAGAACAAAACTGTTCTTCAGGCGTTCTGAGAAAAGAAAACTCCAGATCATGCCAATATTTCTCTACATTACCCATTGCTGGAATGTGAGCTACATTGCTGATAATACTTCGTTTTTTCCACAGAAGTTCTGACTGGGTGCAGTGAGGTGTCTGAGGTGCACATCATTGAGTTTTGCTCAGGGAAAACAACTGTTTGCTGACAGGTCAAGCACTTCTTGTTAACAGTTAATGGCAAATTCCATTATTTGCTTCTTGTACATTTGGGCCCGTGTAAACCTCATGAAGTTCAACAAGGCCAAGTGCATGGTCCTGTACGTGGGTCGGGGCAATCCCATCACAAATCCAGGCTGGGCGGGGAATGGCTGGAGAGCAGTCCTGAGGAGAAGGACCTGGGAGTGTTGGTGGGTGAGAAGCTCAACATGAGCCGGCAATGTGCGCTGGCAGCCCAGAAATCCTCTGGCAACCTCGGCTGCGTCCCCAGCAGCGTGGCCAGCAGGGCGAGGGAGGGGATTCTGCCCCTCTACTCTGCTCTGGGGAGACCCCACCTGGAGTACCGCATCCAGCTCTGGAGTCCTCAACATCAGAAGGACATGGAGCTGTTGGAGCAGGTCCAGAGGAGGCCACAGAGATGCTGGGAGGGCTGGAGCCCCTCTGCTGGGAGGACAGGCTGGGAGAGTTGGTGGTGTTTAGTCTGGAGAAGAGAAGGCTCTGGGGAGACCTCAGAGCCCCTTCCAGTATCTGAAGGGGGCCTACAGGAGAGCTGGGGACAGACTTTTCACAAGGGCACATAGGGATAGGACGAGGAGGAATGGGTTCAGTCTGGAAGATGGGAGACTTGGATTAGATATCAGGAAGAAATTTTTCCCTGTGCGGGTGGTGATCCCCTGGGGCAGGTTGCCCCGAGAAGCTGTGGCTGCCCCATCCCTGGAGGTGTTCAAGGCCAGGTTGGACGGGGCTTGGAGCAACCTGGGCTGGTGGGAGGTGGCCCTGCCCAGGGCAGGGGGGTGGGTCTGGATTATCTTCAAGGCCCTTTCCACCCCAAACCATTCAATGATTCTCTGATTTACCAGTCGCAGCCTGTGTACTATAGGACTGCGAGGTATTTAGAGAAGGGTTGTTGGGTACTGTTTTTTATTTTCTCTGTCTCTCTGTATGTGTATTAAAATTGAGGTCTCAGCCTGGTACATGCAAAACCACTCTTACAATACCCATTAGCTATAGCTCTGGACTACGCAGCACATCCTTCAAGTCATTCCATCAAAATTCATGTCCAGATCCGGAGGCCTACAGGATGATTTAACGTTTGTATGAAGGCACAGTACAATTGATCACCCTGTGTACAGTTATCTAGGACAAGGTGACAACAGTTACTCCTTATCTTGGACTGTCTTTTGTGTATCAGAGATGTGGCTTGCGAAATGCATGGCATACTTGATAAAAGATAACGGCAATGGCATGGGCTTGGGCTCAGCCCGCACACGTGCGGGATGACAGGGCAGTCAGTAGCATCAGCGCAGTCCGTAGCCAGCCTGGCTACCTCCCAGTAAACCCAGCTACACAGATACCTCACGCCACTGTGCTTCTGAGGGCGGTGTAGGAATGGTTTTAGTTCACATTGCTTCTCTGGGTCTCTCAATATTAAAGTAAGCCTTCAGTGAAAGGGTTACGTTTCTAGTTTTACCATGAAACAAGCAAGGCAAGCACGCTGCTGCATGGCAAACAAGTTATTGAAAACAGAATAAAAGGAAAAACCCTGTTAGAAATCACACTCGAATGACCAGTTAAGGATAAAGGCCTCCGCAGCACCACAAGGAGGTATTTCCAGCGCACGTAATTGGAATAAGTGGTTCTTGAAATTACATCTTTGAGGGTAGAGGCCGTCCTCCCCCCTGCCTGCAGAAATGTATTTGCTGGTGCTCGATGAAGCATGGCTCGCTGGACAATTAATCAGATGCTCCCAACGGAAAAGGTACTGGGAATCTCCTCATTAATGGATCTGCTGTCTTCTTGTGGTCTGCACAAAAAGACTTTTTAAGAACAGATATTGCTCACCAAAGCAGCTAGACGGCATCCTGCTCGCTTCTTTTCTATTCAAGTGTCAGCTGCTGGGGTATTTTGAGCTATTTCTCGCTCTTTCGAAGTGGTGTTTCAGATAAATCACTACCCTTTAGCATGGACAGTGTGGCGTTCGCCTTTTGACCTAACTCAGAATATAGGGTTTGCTTGCTTTGCTTTCAAAGTGGGTCAGATGATGCCATTTTAGTATGAATCTTGAACCCAGTTACTTGGAGATTATTTTAACTCCCTGGGGGAAGCTGTGGACACTTGCGGGTCTTGAAGAAGAAAAACAGTGTCAATTAGGAACAGAGCACGCACTAATATGCGAAGGAAGTGAGAAGGAATGGAAGAGTGAGCAAGGAGATGGCACAAGGATCACGCGAGTGCTGAAACAACAGTGAGTGTGTTAACTCAGTACCTCACGCGTGTAGGAGGACTGAGGCTACTCATAAAGAAGCATAGTAAGAACATTATGAAACCTCTGGTCTTTAATTGCTTAAAGCAAGAAAGTCTCTAAAGGATGCAAAAAAAAAAGGTCAGTGCTGACATGTCAGGAGGATTTCATTTCTCATGGCAAACGGCAATCTCGAGCCACAAAGCTTTGTATTCAGCTCAGGGATTTAACTCTGGACCGCTGAAAGCTTTAGGGGTGTCTCTGCTTTCGGCAGTCCCTGTCGCTGGGGCTGAGGTGCCCAGAGCTCGCGGGGGCTGGCAGGGGCCTGCAGGGCCGGGGGAGGCGCTGAGGGAGCACTGCACCGCACCGCACCGCACCACACCGTACGACATCCCAGGCAGCACCGTGGCTCTGTTATGGTGCTTTGGTGTTCTTGTGCCACGCACCGACCCAGCACACAGCCCGCGGTATACTCTGGGGGATTACAGAGGTACGGGAGTGTTGCGTTAAAGGGCAAAGTAATTTGGCGGAAAATGCCCCCCCCTTGCGTTCCAGCCTGTCAGAGGGACTGGGGGTGGCTGGGCTTAGATTCTGAGTGATGCCCAATTCGGCTTTAGAAGTCCGGTCACGTTCAATGTGTATATTGAACTATCACGATTACGGATGCACTAATAACACCACACACAATTCGATCTAGTGGTGTTGCATGAACTAGCACGGCCACACTTAAGGAGTTTGGTCGCGTTCACTATGAACTCTCACAGCTAGATTGGTGAAAAGTGTAGTTTATTGAAGCAACAGGTGCACAAGCTCTGTTGGATTGCCAGTGATAGTTACTGTCTGCAAAGCACGTGCAAATACTGAGGATGTTAGTAATACAGTTTGCCTACAAACGCATTAAGTTATAAAACAACTCTATAGAGATTTCTAAGTTTCCCGGGGAAGCACTTGGTATAGCCAAGCGTTCGAATCTTCCCCACAGACATCCTTATGGGGGGGAAGAGAGGCTCAGCCCATCAACTGATCCCAGCAGTCAGGGGTGGTCAGCGATGGCATTTCCCTGCCCGCTGTGGTATCTTCCCTGACATGCCTCCTCTCTTAAGCTATTTTTATACTGTCTTTTACCTTTCAGGTGGAGCTTGAGGGACTCTAGTCATACATACTTTTGTTATGATTGGTGTAAAATTGTCTCACTTGGCTTTTAAAGGTATAGACTACGAAAATTCATAGTGCAGACTCCATGAGGAGTGGCACACCTTGGAGGCGGGTAGCTTTTGGGATGGAGGTGTGTTGTGGCATTATAATGAGATTATAATGAGCAAAGTTCACCCAAAGGATAGCATTTTGTCAAAAAATGACAGATCGTTGGCTCAGGGTAACCATTAGGCAGCTTATCAGTTCCACAAGATCTTCAAGGGTTCCATATGACCTTCAGGTTCCCATTTTATCACAGAGTTTGGCCACAGTGTCTCCAGTCCATGCCATTTTTCTTAGAGTTAGCGCACCAGACTCCCCCAATGTCACCAACATCTCAGGTCACCTTGGGAACCTCTGTGAAATGTATCCCTTGCACACCAGCTGTGCTCTGCCCTGAAAGTTTTGTCAATGCTGTACTTTTCTTCAAAATGTGAACTTAATTTCTAAGTCACCTCCAGCAATTATCTCACAGGGAGAGAGAAAGGGCTCCGCTCCTGCTTTCCCT
>NW_009647735.1:8991388-8992572 GCF_000708025.1 Charadrius vociferus
CAATTTGACACCAACATTTCCAGTAGAGATGAACCTGTCTGGCTCTCTCCAGAAGGCAGTGCTCCGGGGCAATGTGGAGCTGCGAGTGATGCTGCTGCTGCCCGGGGGTTGGAAGAGGCGTTGGGAGCGGCACAGGCAGAGCGGCAGGATGGGCACGCAGCCCTGAGCAGGGCTCGTGGCAGCTCTGCCAAGGACAATGCCATTGCACAGCCTGTGAACAACCGCATCTTGCAATCCACGCGGAGAGTTGGATAGATCAAAGCCTGATCTACATCTCGTTCCTCCAGGCGTTAACGCTACCTCTTGAAGAGTTTGTTGATGTCATATCTTTTTGTGTTTTTATCTCATCTCAAGCGGATGTGGGTAACCACAAAGACTTTCAAAGTGGAAGCTCTTCATGGAAGTGGGGGATTTTCAGTGGTTTTCAGCCTCCTGAAACAGACACTGTCTGTGGTGTGGCAGCAAGAAAATACCCGTCTTGTGCAGTCTTGCTACAACATCTCAGTGTTTCCACCTCTTCCTGTCCTCATCTTAACTGCCTTAATAAATACGAAAATGCTATCATCTCCGCTTTATAGAGGAAACTGAGGGATGGCACAGCTATGACTTACTACTCATTAGGACACGAAGGTTGGTTTTGGGAGCCTTCTGCCACTAAACTGGTGACACTGGTTTTGCTTGTGGAACGAAAGGGCAGTGGGGAGCGTAGGGAGAAAGAATCATCAAAAGGCTGTGAAATACAGTATAAATAAAATGAATTAGACTTTAGCATTCCAGACATCTGTTCTGATTGTGCAGCTATTTGAGGTAATAAATGACCCCCCCCAGGTAAATCTGCATGTAGCTATAGCGTCAGAAGCTGCAATCAATTCCCAAGCTTTTGCCTGAGTAAGCAGCAATTTGCCCAAGACAGTTTGCAAATTGAGGATTTTTGGTTAGCTGTTAGAAAAAGCCTTAGACGTTGCTTCTAGCCTATTGTATTGGACACTTCAATGCATTTGAAGACATGAGCATTTGCCCGAGCATGCTTGCTTTGCTTCTCAGTAGGAACACCTGCAGCCACAGTGAGTATTTTGTTGAAGATAAAAAGGCCCCTCATACGTGAGAACTCCAGCGTGACTAAATGGTGTTTTGAGTCCTCTGATTTGTCAGACCTATTTCTCATGCAGCGAGCTGAACCCCTT